>NC_138833.1:19507730-19946622 GCF_965183815.1 Platalea leucorodia | reverse complement strand
GACACACCACAAGCTCCTTGCACTTTCCTAACAGACATGGAAAACAGAACCTAACTTAGGGTCTGTGGCGAGTTCTGTGGCATTTAAGTAAGAACTGGGATTCAAGCAAGAAATTCAAGAAGCAGCAGTGAAATAACTAGGTGTCTGTGTGCACTTGGTCATCACTGCCCTGGGTGGCCCAGAAACTTTCCGGCTAATCTCTGTCCAGCGGCAACGGAGCAACCTGGAGGCAATGGACCACTTCACAACAAAGCCACCAACTGCTACAAGAGTGGGAATTTTGGATAGTGCTGGAGATCACAATATGGTTTGGGTTGGAAGGGACCTTTAAAGATCATCTAGTCCATACCCCCACTGTAGGCAGGGACATCTTTCACTAGAGATGTCCCTAGGCAGCTCCTGCTGTGCACAGATCAATTGATGGACACCCCTCGGTCACCTCAGATGTGGGGATTAATCCCCTGGGTGGAGAGCCTGGCAGTCCCCAGCTGTTCCTGCTGCTAAAGTCACCAAACTGTACACAGGTAACTAAATTATCAGTATAAACTGTCCCTGCAGATACAGAAGTGGTCACTTAAGATCCCTGCAGAGGGTTGTGAGAGAACTTGACAGGGCCTTAATCTCTGTATAGGGTACCAGAAAAGCAGAAATTCTTTTATAGTTATTTTTTGTTGTCCCTTCCAGTTTTTATTATTGCACCTTGGCAGGATTATTTAGACCTTTTCCTTAAGGTAAATACTGATGAAATACCCCAGATAATTAGAGCTGTTACAAGAGAGTGGTGAAGTGGGTCCCATGGGGGGCTCTGGAGGAGAGGCAGGTGCTCTGGCTGATGGCAAGAAGTGAAGAGGAAACCTCAAGCGATGCTCTAATAGCACCAAAGGGGTAATTGTGCAACCTGATGCATGAGAACGTAGATTCACAACCATCATTACCATTAATGGCAATCATGTGGATGGCTAAACTCCCCACATGGAGCACTGAATATTTACCTCCAAGTGCTCCCTCCTGTCTTCTTTCACTTCAAGCCTGGATCGAGGTGCTGGACAGGAAAGGTTACCCAACTCAAAGTTTGAAACGCACTAAGGTCATGGTATCACATCTCTGACTACAGGTCTGGATCCAAGACTTTCTCTAATGCATGAAACAGTGAAGGAAAGCCTATAGTATTCAGTTTCTTTTAGTTTAGCCAATTAAAAATATGTAAAACAAGAGAAGTTTGGTTTTGTCCATCACCCAAAGATCTCAAGTTACTTTGCCTGAAGTATCCATGTGTACCAGCAAAAAGAAACCCCTCAACTGTCAAATGTCAGGGAAAAGAGATTCAGGTGGCATCGTGTCTTAAAGCAGATATTTTCATCGCAAAAAAGGGGCATAACCCATCCCAGACAGAAAACCAACGCAAAACCTAAAGTAACCCAATGACACCCAACTTTGAGGGCTTGTGTGCTGCGTAAGATTCCTTGCAATAAAGGATTCCGGCTGCTTATTAAATAATTCTCTTGTAACGGTCAGTTTATTGCCCCAAACCTCCCATAACTTGAATATGAAAAGGTTGAGGGTTTCTTCCCTGCCCCGAAGCATACCTAAGTGTTCAGATGTGAAGTACACCGTAAGAGTGAATGGCCAGACACAGTTTTTCTGCTTGGACCTACACTGCTCATTGGCTCTCTCAGAGACAGGAGAAAGAAAGGGTACCCAGAGGGGTGCAGCAGAACCCTACAGCAGTCCAAGAGACACCTACAAGTCCTAGAGTTGGCCGATGACATGGACTTACTGTGCCGTTCCTCCAAGTAGCTACAAACAAGGTGAAGGGCCTGGCAGAAATAGCAAGTCAGGTAGGGCTACACATACGTACGTCTAATCGTTGGAGCCTGCATATCAAGAAACGCCATCATGGCAGAGAGCATTTCAAGAAGGTGACCCACCACCCGTACCATACGGAGAAGCTTGCATTGAGACATACATACAAGGAGAGTGAAGATCAGTCAAAGCAATCACTCAGGGAGGGGGGAAAAAAAAAAAAATTGACACTGGACAGATTGAAACAGAGTATAACTAGTACTTGAACCTAACATCAATACTAAAATACAACTGCAAGTGCTAGGAAGAAAACAAAATGCCTTCTGGAAAGCAACTGTGAAAAATTTAGGCATCAAATAGAGGCAGTCCATCAGGAGGTAAAGGAACTCAAGAAATCAATCAAGATTAGGACAAGACGAGTACAGATGGAACAAGCACATCCACTGGTGCAAGGAAACACAAGCACTCCCACAGAGCCTAGAAAAGGGATCTTCTCAGGAAGGCAGCACAGTTGATATGGATACTGAAATGGAAATATTTGAACTCAGTTCTGATTCCTATAAATGAGTGAGATGCAGAACAAGCCAGCAAAATAATAAAAGGAAAAGGTTAGCATACATGTGTTTCTGTACCTATCAAAAAGTCTTCAAGGATGACTGTACAGGTTCTCTCTAACTAAATAAGTAGTAAACCCAGGGGTACTTTAGCTGGAAGAAAACCTCTCAGCACTAGAGTAAGTTTGACAATTGCAGAGAGCATGGCCTCCCCTTATTCTAGTAATTTGTGTGCTAAAATATTTATATTGATTTTAAATAATTAGAGAACATCTTTTACCTATACCAGTACTTTTTGCACCTGTCACACTGTCACTGTTTTGCAGAAAGAGAGATATCCTACTGGGGTCAATGAAGTATCCGTGGTTGCGTTTTAAAGTCATATTTGAGTTCTAGAGTGAACAAACTTTTAAAACCAAACAAGCACACCTCACACATATGTGCTTTTTCAGGAGTTCTGGCAAGCAAGCGGTTAAAGACGAAGGCATGTGCAAGCCTGCACCACCTGTAACTACATTAGCAGTCACATCGGTTTTGGTGGAGCAGCCAACAAGCTTTATGGAAAGCACCTTTATTTTATTGTGCAAGGCACAGAAGACAGCATCTTCTCAGGACCTGGTCAGAGCCCATGCAGTAAAGCAGCTTTTGAGTGATTAAAGGACCACCACTACACTCTCTGCTGCAACTATCTCCACATCTCAGCTTGCTTCCTCCAGCAGACAGAAGAGCGTACGGTTATTTTAAAAAATTCCTACCACTACAAATAACTCATTGTGCACACAGTTGTCTCCAGGGCAGGGGATGAACAGAACAGCAAACTGCATGTGACAGGTCACTTAATGCATTTCATGGCGGTGCTGTGGGCTGTAGTCAATCTACTATCAGACTCTAACGTAGGTGTCATGACTACTTCTCTTCAGCAGCTGATGAGCGAGTTGTTGTCTAGGCGCCCTGGCCAGTTCCAGGTCTTAACCTCTCCATGCTCTCTGCAGCTCATGCAATGGAAGGAAGCTGTTGTGGCTGGTGCAGTTATGGCCTGTCCATGCTATCGTGCCGAGGGCAGAATAAAAACCCCATCTAGAAAAGCATGGAGAGAACAGACGACCAGGCTGCTTCTAGCTGAGGATGGTCTAGACCCTGCCAGTAGTCAGACAGCATGGTCAGTCTGTCTGTCTGTCCTCTTGCTGCCTCCGCCACAGTCCCACTGGAGCCAGGGCAGGCTGTGTGCTACACACCACTGCCACCAGTGGTTGGCATTTTCTGCTTCTGTAAAATTAATTCAATGACTAAATTAAACTAATAATTGCCTCATTTCTAAGCATGGTCTCCAGGTGCACTCGACTTAGAACATGCTTCTCTTGGGAGGTACCAGGGAGATCTAACTGTATTACTTATGGAATCTGAGCTAATTTAATTAACTTTTGATGGAAAGTGCTCAATTTTGCAGATGGTAGCTGTCTGTTTCTTCTGTAGCCAGGGCCACACACAATTGCTGATATCTTTTCACTGTGATGTAAGAGATGATAAAGGGCCCAATTAATAAAGTCACCTTGAAAGGGAGACCTCCTGTTAATGGGAGCACCAAAAGTGATTCACCAGTTGGGAGAATTCTGGTTTCCTTATTTCTGTCCTATCAACCACTCACAATATGCCTCTTGAAAACAGCTGAATGCTGAGGGAGTCCATATGTCCACACTTTCACAGACTCTTTCAAAGCAAGGTAACGATTACAAGCATAATTACAAATGGCACCCTGAAATGGTGCCATTCTCTTTCATTGAGCATCACCTCCAGTTCCACGTGCTCCCGTTGGAGCTCGCCAGTCCTGCAAGCAGGAACAGGGTGTCCGAATCCTGCATCGAAAATCTGGAAACTTTAGTGCTGACAATGCAGAAATAGTACCAGAGTACATAACATCAAATAGCCGTTTCAAAAGTAAGCCTGTGCTGTTCAGACAATTAAATTCAATTTTCCACTCCCCCCAGGCCAAGGGAAGAGTCACAGACCTCCACCCAGGAGCACCACCCTTGCTTCTTGCCCTGCCACCAATGTCCAGAGTAGCCTCAAAGTCATTGCTAGGGCTTCTAGCAAGCTCCCTAGGGAAAGCTGCTCCTCTTCTCTCTCTGCCTTAAATTCCCTACAGAAAAGGGCACATATTTTCATTTCTTGCCCTTTGTCTTGGCTACCCAGATCATTTTTTCCTGCAGGCCAAACCACTGCTTACTGTAGGTACATACAGAAAAATAAATGGGGGCTCCAATTTCACCTGGCGTGAGATACCAGCATGGCACAAGCAAAATGAAACCGAGCCAGTCAGCATTTAATGTTTATTGCCTTGTCAGCATGCTGAAGCAAGGTGGAGAGTATCATCTCATCCCCACAGCTCGCATGAAATTCTGACAGGCATTTCAGTCCGTAACGCATGAAACACAACAGTAAAGATGCTTCTCAGAGCTTGGGATTTACTCTCAAGGGCAAAAAATTTGAGTCTTCAGAACCACGCCTGGCTTTAAACTGCATGGAGAATAAGCAGAATCAGCTCGGCTGCTCTCTCCAGAAAAGATGGACCAGATCTAGGTCATCTTCTGTCAGTGACGGAGAGGAAACCCAGAGAAAATTAGCCAGAGGAAAAGGAAGAGAAGATGGAATACTTCTGCAAAAAATGAAGCAGCAAAAGAGCTCTCCGGAGCTTTGATTCATCCTAGAGGTGAACGAAGAGGTAGATTCTGGTGCCACTGCAAGACACTGAGTGGTTTTGACCCCAGCCCCAAATGTGGGTGATTTTCTATTATAACTGATAAGACTACCATTCCCATTTAAATCTATTCTACAGGTACCGAACCAAGATTTGTAAGCTTTTATCCCTCAAACTCTCTCAAAGCATCAAATGGAGGAGTAGAAGCAAAGGGAACGGCACACACAGCACCGTGACCAAGTCTGGCCTTGGAAACTCAGCAGAAGACCTCTCCCAAGGCACTGGGTGAGGTCTGCTGCGGTCCTCAGAGCAGGGCTGGCAGGGACCGCAAGCGATAGGACAAGAGGAAACGGCCTCAAGTTGCGCCAGGGCAGGTTTAGGTTGGATACTAGGAAAAATTTCTTCACCGAAAGGGTTGACATGTAGATGTGGTGCTTAGGAAAATGGTTTAGTGGTGGACTTGGCAGTGCTGGGTTAGCGGCTGGACTTGATGATCTTAAAGTTCTTTTCCAACCTAACCGATTCCATGATTCTATGCACATCAGCAGAGGGAGTTTAGGACACCTCCATAGGTTCTGGTGCCCTCACAGCAGAGTATCTCAGCATGAAACCCTGGCAGTAACAGATGATTTCTGCACACAGTGCTTTCCTATTTGTTAGTCTTAAGACAAGTGTTCATTCTGGACACTCATTTTTATTATGAGGCTCAGCACCAGAAACTCCCAAACCAGAAGAACGAACGCGCACACCCAGCGACACCCTTGCCCATTGATAGCAGCCAGCCTGGCATCTCGCGACTCCTGTCGGGACACAGAGGAGGGCTCGAAAGAGAAAAGCTCCATCCGGCAGCGCTGACATTATAAGGCCTCTAGTACAATATTAAATTAGAGGTTTGGCACTCCCTCTAGGACCACATACTGTTATTTGTAATACAGTTGAGCTGCACTTAAAATGAGGACTTGTGAAAGGAATAGACTACCATAAAGAGAATTAATTTTCTGTGCTCCAGATCAGAGCTGCAGCACTCAAGTAAGTCCTTTGGAAATGAATAAACGAAAAGCAATAAACCGATTAAAAGAATAAACTTTTACTGCACCAAAAGGGTGAAATAGTGACCTGTCACACGAACAGCTCAGTTAAACGAATACATTTTCTGTTTTGCAAATCAAAGCACATTTCCTAGGGAAACGGATCTTTTTTGAACAAATGCTTCTTTTAGGATTATGCATGTTGGAACTGCAGCTTGACTTTACAACATGGCTGTGCATTAAGCAGATTTTTACTAGAGCAAAGAAGTTATGGATGCAGTTAGTCAGCAAAAAATTAAAAGAGGATGATCAGAATAGTTAGGCATTAAAGACCGAGAGAGACTATTCTGCATGCAAAATGCTCTGGAGCTGCAGCTTTCAGTCCGTGGCAGAGCGATCGTGGCTGGTGCCCAGCGCTCCGGGGAGGCCCAGACCCCGTTTAAAGGCAAGTGCCCCATTGCCCAGTGCCTCCGTTGCTCTCGTCTATTCTTTGCCAGTGACAGCTATAGAGTTTGCACCTATGGTAGGTTGCAGCAAGGGCACATCCAGTTTATTTAAACCTCTGTCCCCCGTTCCCCAAGTTTCACAGCAGGGACTGACCGCCTCCATGCTCTGTCATAGGGACCCAAACCAGGTTACACAGGCGCTGTGCGTCAGCTGTTCACCCTTCAGTATTCTCAGCCCCACTGCTCCAAAAGTACACGTGCTTAGATAAAAGTCCTAGGGTTTGATGACAAGAAAAACTTTTGGCTTTCCTCCCAGCCTGACGCAGACAGGTCAGATATTCACGATCCACCTATGCAGATGAAGGTAGGAGGCTCATGCCTCTAAAAGCAAACAAATCAGACATTTCTAGGAGCTGCAGTCTTCAGAAAGACATCAGGCAAGGACTCAAAATTAAAATGGCAGAACCAGAAATGGCTACAGGTACCCGAAACACCCCTGTAGTGGCGAGAGGGAAACCCGCCTGGCACACAGCCCCCAGAAATCCATCCAGTCCCCCCGTTCTTCCATAATGACAAGGTTCTGTTTACCTAAACAAGATGTATCCAGATTTTGATGAGCTCTTGCTGCTTTTTAATCTACCACTCAGGGATTTGCTCTTGCAGGGAGCACCTGACACCGAGTGAGAGGCAGCAGTGCCTGGCAAAACCCAACTGGCCTGTTTTTATGGAGGCTGTGTTTGAGCATCCACAGCCCGGCAGACACTGCTCTCTGGCAAGTTTGGCAGACATCACAGCAGTCTCTCACTCGGAGTGTTTTTTTTTCTTCCCTCGCTACCCAGATGAAGGAGAAACCCAAGGAGGCGGCCGTCCTCCCTCTTTCCACCACTTTTGCACTTCACAGTCGTGGCACTGCTGAGCTCTACAAAGTCTCTAACTTTTTCTTGCTCTGAATGTGGTAAGGCGCAACATTTTTTATTCCACCTTTAATAACATGGAAACTGGCATTTAATTTTTAATGTTAGCGTAAAACCCAGGCGGTTGCTAGGCTTTACACATCAGCAAAATCAATCTCCTTTTGGGTCATTTAGAGAGTTCAGGAGTCCAACACTACTGCCTGCAACTAATCCCTTCCTCCCCCTCTTCCCTCTGCTCTCAAACACCCTTTCAATCTTGCCGGACTAAAGGCAGGGGTAAGGTCAGACGACCAGCAGAGCTCCTGCTGTACTGCAGGGGCCATAAGCCAACAGGAATTAAAGCGGGATATATATGCCTTGTTTCAAGCCCATTTGCCGGCCAGCGCAGTTTAGTGGCCCAAGACACATTCCCTTGTGCTTTATCTACAGCTCTTGAATGGAGCTTGCTACTATTAATTTCTGGTCACTAGGACTCTGCAGGTCTTAGGATGACCTGCAGGCTGGTTTGATCCTACCTGCAAAGGCTGTCTTGTCTAAGAAAAAAAATTCAGTGTATAAAGGAATAGATAAGAACATATTCCTGCAGAGCTGAGTCCCTGAGGTTTTAGGGTTTCACGCACTACCAGCAAGTTCATTGCACTTGTGAGATGTGTCCATACCACCAGTGTTTTAAAACCTACATTAGAGAACAGACTGCTTTTTCTTCTCTCTGGATTTTCTAAAGGGAAAGATCAAGAGGCTGGAATGGAAGGGGGGGGAAGCCACAAATGGGACCAGTTCCAAGAATATCAGCTACTTGTCAGCTCTGCAAAATAGCTGTTAATTTATAGAGGAGAAGTGTGCCGGTTCTTTCAGAGCCATATGTCAAAGCTTTCTCACTACGATACCTGGCTTTATTTGGCCTTCATATTATGGACCAAATTGGATTTCTCTGGTTCTGGATAAACCACACAAGGCTGATGTACACTGTGATTTATTGCTGTAAGTGCTTAAAATGCCTCCCACTAAATTTGTTGTGACCTTATCACACTATTAAAACCCGAAGTAAATAAGTGCACTGAGTAAAGGTTAACAACACACCAAATAAAACAAACAGCAAACAGAGGGGATAGGACCTACTCACTCACATCGCTGGCACGCTCCAGGGAATGAAATCGCTGCATGTTCTGGCAGCACAAGGGAAGAGCCCAGAGGACGCGGAGCCATACAGAGATGGCAGAGATAAGGAATGGGTTTTAGCTTCCCAGACCAGCCCCCAACCCTGCAGCCCACCAAGCGTGACAGCTTTGCTCGTGCTTTGCGAGGACAGGTTCTCACCTCCAGAAGCCCCTGGATCGGGCCCCACAAAGAACAGCATCCCCCTACCTCCAGCCCAGGCTGGGTGAAGAGGACAGCAGCACGGAGGTTCACAGGGCTCCCTCTGCCCAGGGAGCCTGGATCTAGGATCAAAGCCCAAAAGCCACTGAAGAGGACCCTTTACTAAAGCATTAGGGATTACACGTACTGCCAGGAGGAAAGAAACCAGCAGCCTTCAAGATGGGCCTGAAAAGTACTGTACAATTTATTGTGTTAGCCAGCTCCCCCTTCTTGAAGGGTGAGGGATGCTCCTCTGCCACCCCACAATACTCAAACCAACGAGCCCAGGCCGATTTGTGAAAACCCAGGTACCACGGAGATCTTTTCCCCATCTTCTTCAACAAGATCCCCCGAGCTACAGATTCCCCATCCCCGCACCCTCCTTAGCTAGTCAGACCCAAAGGCCCGAACCCCTTACACATCAGAGGCGAGAGGGCAGAGCTGCCCGTTTCTGGAGCAGACTTACGCCACCCGATAACAAACCGCTAACGCATCTCAGTTATGGCTGTCCCCCTCTTCAGTGCCCCGCTCCAGACAGAGCCATGGCTTCGCGAGCCCTAGCTCTGCCGCCACAAGAAGATCCTTTAAAGCAGCAAACTTTACACCACGGTCTGAAGATAGAGTCAACAGGGACAACTTTAGCCCAGAGTTTTAAACAAAACCTGAGTCTTATCTGTGTATTTTCCCTATAATAATTGTTTTATATTGTTTTTCTAAAAGACCATGCCTAGATCATGCCTTCTATTGTCCCTCACAAAGATCTACAGATTATCAAATATCCGAATAAAATTTGGATCAGGAAGTAGAGAAGCCTTTGGAAATACATGAACATGCAAACAGATGCAGACACTGGCTCAGAGAAAGAAAAAGAATCATTTAAACCACCGACTTAAACAGATTTCTTGCTTTTTTTTTTTTTTGAGGGAGACTTCTCATCTCCAGGTGCTCATCGTTACAGCCACAGGTAACACTAAAGCTTTGTGCCACTCAGAGCAACAGGACACACCTTCCCTAAGTCTGAGCTTGCTCAGACAAAAAGCAAAATTTAGGTGGGGACAGAAAGCATTTTTCATTAGAGATCCTCAAAAAAAGTGTTTGAAGTCCTCAAGACAAAGGAAAAAAAAAAAAATCTGAATAAAAGCTGAAGCAGGTTTTATCAGTTTGGCCTCTGCATTCAGCTCGATTAGAAGTTTTTTTGTTCCAAAGGAAATATTCCTTTCACATTTCAGGTAAGCGGGAAGTTCTGAAAGTTTCTCCCCAAACGTGAAACTGCTCAAATATAAAATTTAGTACTCCAAACCACGTTTTGTTCTGATATATCAGCAAAGGCGAGTCAGGTCATTAGAATCCTCCTTCTTTCTTATTCCAACAGCAGTTGTGATAATAAATTCATTATTTTCATAATTGCTCCATTATAATTTAGTAATAGGTCACATTAATTTCAAAAGTCTTACTATGAGACATTATCCAAACAAAATAAGAAACAATTAAAATTAAATTAATCTAAAATCCTCCTTCTGAGGCCTTACCCAAACAAAATAAGAAATACGTAGCATGAAATTTATCTAACATCCTATTAAAAATGATGACTTTGAGGGAAAAAGGAAAAAAAAGTATTTTACTTAAAAGCATATGATATAATTGACTTTTTCGGCTGTATTTTTGAAGTGAGAGCTGATAGCCAGCGCTAAAACAAACAGTGAGGCTGGGCAACCCCCAGGGCCGGTCCCAGAGCCCCGCAGCAGCCCACCCAAGCCCCCTCCTCTCACCCTCCCTCTACGAACTCAGGGGTGTTACTACACCAGTCACTCACTTTGCCAGGGCAGCCAGGACTCCTTGGGAAGCTTCTTTGTGGGCTCCCGCCGCCTTCAAGCCTCCAGGTCAAGAGATGACTCCTCTCCGGCTGCAGGGGAGCACCATGGCTGGTGCCTTCTCCCTGCCAGCCCCAGCAGCTTCCCAGCGCCCTTCCCTGCGGGGCAGCTGCGGGCAGAGGCTCTCAGCCCCTAATCACAAACACCTTTTCACCTGGTTTGACCAGGTGCTTCCTCAGAACCAGAGTATTTCAAGGAGAAAAGGCTTTTAAACAACAGGCACCTGGTGCGCCTGCCTGCTTTGTCCCGTGTTCACGCCCTTTCCTTGCAGAAATCGCAGCAGATGATTGCTATTTGTTCCCTAAGGCTTCTGAGATCTTTGTGACACCATCTACCATCTTGAATCATAAACTGCTTTATTATTTGCTGCTTCAGGGAGTGTGTAGCCAAGTCCTGCCTTGGACTGCTCTTTTGATTGTTCCTCCATTAGGTCGTAGCCACTTTTAAATGAAAACCCTCACAATTTTTTGTTTTAAGCAGGTGTTGAACTGTTCTTGCTGGAGAGATGTATTTTCTCCGCAGCAATGGAACTTGTATTAATGCAAAGTGGCCTTTTGTGTAACAAGTACATGGTAACCCTAACACATTTCTATAGTATGTCTCAATAACTCGGTCATACACAGCAGTAAGAAAAATGCTACAGATCAGATTCCCATCTGCCATGCCCCACAAGGGGAACTAACAGCAGCATTTTATGAGTAACTTGATCTCAGTGTCCAGTTTTACATCTGAGAACGTATGTCCATCTTCAGAAACATATTAAAGCAAACACTTAACTCCACCCCTGTCAGTTATCTCCTGCCTCTGCCTTCCTGAAATGAGTCATTAACTGCATTTCATCTGTTCAGTTCCAAAATCCTCAAATTCAGCTGCAAAAATGGAACCCCTTTGATCTTAGATTGCCGCTGATTCATAATTGATAACCCAGTCTGGAAGGAAGGGAAAAGCTTCATCCCCATTAGTCGTTCCACTTAATGTGTTCTGGTGCTTCAGTTATGCAAAACCCAGCTCTCAGGGTCTGACTGCCTTCCAAAATGTGAGTCAATGGGGGAAAGAGAAAAACCCAGATCGAATTATTCCAGCTGTAAATCTTTGTAATAGCACAGACGTCATGAGAGCGATATCCAACACTGAACAATTCTGTTTGTTTTCTGAGCTGTTGCTTTGTAGAATTCCTAAGGCATCCATTAACGACTTCAGAGAGCTCAGCAGAGAAGGACTCATTCGCCCTCACTTATATTTTTTTTGGTCAGGTCATTAGGCTGCTTGCTGTAATGACCCTTTTTGGCCCAAGGCACTAAAAGCCTTGGAGTAATATAGGACCTGGTAAGCGAGTAAGCGAGAAGGAATAATTAACACATGTCGTTTTGCTCTTTATTTTGTAGAAAAGAAACTGTCACTTCTTTCTGAAGATGTTTGAATTATAAATGCTAAGAATATGAGCACCGTGAAGAAAACAGGAACGTGCAGACATCACTGGGCCAAAGCATGTTTTTCTACTGGGAGATTTGACGGAAGCAGGACTACACAGCAGGGAACCCAGCTAAAAAGGCACATATGCCTACATCACCTCATATGAATAACCAGCAATCAAAAATATGTATATGACTGTACCTGTGTTCTGTCACCCAGCAGGTTGTTGGGCTTAAAGAAGAATCATTTGACTTATATTTCTCTTAGACAAAACTGTACAAGCATGCAGCAAACTCCCAGGAATCAGAGGGAAATTAAAGACTGCAATTGCACAGGTGCTGTTCAAATGAGAACTGATTTTAAGCACAGGACGTCCCACTGAAATCAGGTGGATCACCTGTTTAGGACATTCCGGTTCCATAGTGCTCCAGAATTCACCCACATTGGCACAAAAAGAAAAAATGCTGTTTGATTTTTCTACTGGCTTGTGTCAAGTGACTGACGGACCTCATGCTCGAGGAAGATGTGAACTCCAGTTGAAAGTTTTCCTGGAGCAGGACTCTTTTCTAGAGGTCATCACAGCTTTTCTTTTTCAGGTGCTTAGACGATCTCTGCTCTACCTGTCGCTGATTTTCTATAAACTACATTCTCTTCCACGCTTGTCCAACTTGCTCAGCAGGTCCTGACACTGCTGGGAAGTCTGGGAGATAGGCAGAGTGCAAAGGCAGAACCTTCCTTTCTGCAGCAAACTATACTAAAGAAAACCAAAAATATTTTGCAAGAGAAATTCACATCTTTTCTTTTCTCTTATGTACAGTGAGTTTCCCATAGTGACAGAGTAGAGTCCAAGGCTTAGAGCAAACGGAGGAAACGTCTTCACATTGCATTTATTGCCAGAATGCGTCAAAGCCATCACATAACCCTCCTTGCATTTTCTGGTACATTTTAAGGGCCAAGCCATTAACCTCTTACAAGGCTAAATCTATCGAGTTCTCCAGGCTTCCCTTGCTCTGTTCTTACTTCCCTGCCAAAAACCTTACAGTACTTGGAAACTGCGGGATAGACCATGTCCTTTATAAATAGACTGACGCTACCTGTCCTCACAGACCATCCCCTTTTCCCTCTTCCCTCTTTCCTCTTTGTCATGTGCTGCAACCCCCCCGCTGTTACTTTTGCCCTCTTGGCATCCTCATTCCCCCCCAAATTTCCCCTTATTTCTCAAGAGAAAAGTACGCCTCAGCCTTACACAAGTTGATGAGAGCAGTAAACTGTCAGCTTGCTTCCTTGGGCAACGCAGACCCTTCCCCACACCCCCGGGTAGGGGCTGTCCTGCAGGCGACGGGGTTCAGAGCTCTGGCTTTGCTGGCAGACTTTGGGAATGCCGCCTCGTGGCCAGCAGGACTGGGACCATTGATCCAGGGCCAGTTCTTGCCTTACATTTTGCCTCTCCTGCTTTGCTGCATGTTCTCCTGTTGTTTTTATTTTTCACAGATACCTGGCAAAAGAAAAACAACCCTGCACCTCACAGACATTTTAATAATTCATATTCAACTTCAGTTACTGCAAGTTTAATAAACAAGTATTTATTAGAATACAATCATTTCTTCGTAAAGCGGGCAGTTTTTAGGAATGAAATCACAATAATTACCTCTAAGAATATGTATGAATAATAAACATTCAGTCCTCCCCGTTTCGTTGTTTCGTTCATTTGCATGAGAGCCTTCCCCACTGTTCCCCTTGCCTTTGCTTTAGCAGAGACTTTGCTTTAATTGGACTGAATATTCAGCTGGGTTCAAACCCAAATTTGTATGTAAAAAGCTATACATAGCAACCAGCTCATCCTGGAATCCATTAAAAATAACAAGAGGGATTGAAATGAGATTATTTCAAGAGATCTCTTGCATTCATAGGAAAACAGATTTATTGCACTTGCAGAGAAGCTCTCCCAGGTAAGGGAGATGCAGGCGATACCATTGAGTCCTCCTGGATTTTCCTCTTGTCCACAAAGCGGAACCATGCGAATTTCTGAGCTAATTTCATACCTGAAAAATGGCTTGCCATGCACTGATATACCTGCTATCCACTTGTACACCGAGACCGATTTTACTTTAAGCACAGTGACATACCAACACTGTCCGCCTCTGCAGCCTCCTTCCTTCAGCCCTCCCTCGGGACGCTTTGCAGGCCCCCGTGAAATTCAACTTAGCACTAAATGGAAGCAATGGAGAATACAGCAACCCGTACAAACCTAAAATAAACCAGATGTTGTTAAGTGGCAACTACAATAAACACACCTGCAAGAGCCAGGAAAGCAGGTTGAAAAGCTGACTTAACTCTCCGGAGAAGGTAAGCAGAGCAGCCTCAGCATCACGCTGCAGCCGGGGGGTTGATCACATCCCTGCCACCCACCCTAGCGAGCACAGCTATCCTCTCACGGGGCTCCTATGAAATTTGGGCTCGCCGCATAAAAAGCAGCGTGTTGCCTGAAGAGCAGGCCACAGTGCCAAACTGCAGCCTGCCACCTCAGCTGCCACCGCTCCGGGAGGATACAGGCTGTGTTTTCATTCCAGGGGAGGTTTTTTTTGTTATTTCTCTCACTTAAAAAATTGCTATTTTCATAAAAAGCATTTATCCTGCACTCCCACTCACAGCAAGAAAATGGAAAAGTGACCTGGAGACTTTAAGTTTCTCCTTCTAGCACTTGACAGGAGAAGTTTCCCAGTAAGAAAAAGAAACCCCATCGTAACAAGATAATGAATTGGATTTGGGGACGTGCGTTGTGGAACTGTTTAATGGAAGAGAACACGGAGGGAGGACAATTTTTCTTTCTCAGCAGGGAACAATAATACCTTTGTAAGTCAGAGGCACACACCCCAAAGCTGTGGCTGAATTTTTGAAGGGTAAGTCCTCCACTAAGACTTGCCTTGCTGGTTGCCCTGCAGTGGCCTCATACAGCTGCCCCAGAAGAGGCCTTGAAGTCACCATCTCCAAAGGCACAGGCTCCGATGTGCCTCCACTGAGACAGTCTGCCTTCCCGGCGAGGATGTACCTTGAACTCCAGGGCTACAAACAGAGGCCAGGGTGAAGAAGCAGCGTGTTCTCCTGTGCTGGGTAAAGTACGGCCTTTCAAGTTGCTCTTCAAAAGAGAACATCTTCCTTTGGACCACAGAGGCATACGCAGCTCCAACTTAGGTTACCGGTGAAAGGTCTGTGCTTGGAGAGACCGTGATTAGAGGCCAAACGAAACAGGATAAATTTGAAGTGGTTTTGAGAGCCTGTTTTACTGACTGTCACACACCCTTAAGCATTGAAAGTCTGTTGATCCCAAAAGGTTTAGGCCACTAAACAGAAGTCACAGGAGCCAAGGTGGTTTTCTTTGAAATCTTGCTTCTAGTTGCTTACAACTTCCACTTCTCAAACTAAATGAGCTGAAGCTGGGCTCTCTGTAGATAAAGGTCTTACATTTGCACTACACCAAAAGAGCTCCCAGAGCTCAGAGTAATTCCTCTGCACCACGCAGATTCCCGTAAGAGTTAATCACTGTAAAGCACAGTGGGGTCTTTTGGTGAAAGGCACTAAAGAAGTCAAGTCCCATTTTTTCTTACAGATTACACATTTCAGGTGTGTTGGGTTTTTTTTTTCTAAAAGCAAACTGAAATGAATTGAACATTAACGTAGCTCAGTTCTGTAGCAGATCCTTTGCTGATATAAATTAATAGCTCTGACCCATATTCCTAATTCACACCTTCTTGCCAAGCCAGGAACAGATCTTTGGTGGTGAAACACAACCAAGATGACTACCGTTGACTATAGAAGCCATGGCTCCAACGAGGTTAAGGACTCATCAATTCACTTTCATTTCGATAGCCCTTATTCCAAGTCTAGAAGAAGAACGAGGCTTTTATTTCAGTATCCTAGAGTTTGTCCGCTCTCCATATGAACTCACAAGCATTTTATAAGAGCCTGTGACTTGTGTCTTCTGCTAACTCATTTTCCCTGGTGCACTGGCACAGAAGCATGCTGGGCAAACGCCAAAAACAACCCCCAAAAACCCAACAAAAAATAATGACCATGTTTGGATCTAACCTAGTTTGGGAATCCCTGGGATGCAGGGAATTTGAACTGGCTTCCCAGTTCCGGCTGTGTAAAAAAGCCCTGGCTTCTTTTTAAGCTTATTTATGTACAGATCAAACAAACAGACTTCCAAGTGCTTTCATTTAACTTTGATGCCAAACTTTGATGTCTTCACCATTTACAGTAATCATTTTTATGTGCATTTAATATTATTTTTTTAGTCCAAAACACTACACATAAAAAGACCAACTTCATTTGAAATATGCAGCATTTTTGCTATTTGAAAACTCTGCATTTTTAATTTGTTTCTTATCAGCAGAGTACTTCTGGGGCAAAGAGAACATCAAGTTTTTAATGCCTTTCAGTTGATTTAAATTAATATTTCATGTTTGTATTCAAAAGAGCTGGCTAATAAAAGGGCGCTGACATTTTTTCACACTCTTTCTCTGGCATGTGTTACATGCAAAGTAATGGTTATTTCTCAAATGTTTGGTGCTTTATTCCATGATGAGTCCCCAAAAGATGACATTTCCACACAGTTTCATCCCTTGAATCATTGCTCCAAAGCCCCGTGCCCAAGCTGGGGAGGAGAGGTACCCCAGCCTCTCAAGATTAAGATTTACATGGTAATACATCAATCCTTTGCTTTGGATGCAAAGGCCTACCTTTGTGTGCTTGAAAGCCCTGTCCCCCCAAACCGAAGTAGGGGAGCGTTTCTCTCCCTAGTTCTCTATTTCTGCCGAGCTCTTTTCCAAGAACATAGAAAGCCAGAGATAAGAGGAAAGCTTTTAACGAAAAGGGGGCTGAACAATTTCTATTGCATTTAATAACCACTTCATCACTGTCACTAGATGAAAGTGTACTGTTCCATAGCTGACAACAGTGGTGAGGTAGAGGATAGTCTTCGATTAGGAAGCTATACCCCTCTCCTTTTAAAACTGATGGAGGAGGACAATATTGAAGTTACCTTTTCACTGCTGAACACTCCAGCTAGCTTTAATCTAGGTAGCTCAGAGGCTGGTAGCAATCTAGTACCAGCAGGATGGAGCTCAGTTTGTTTTTATCATTGTATTTATCAGAATTAAGGTCAGAGTGATGCCATGGTCATATTGCCCAGAAATCTTCCAAGATTCTCTTATGAAGACAGTACTAGGTGACTGCTAAGGAAGCAGGGAATCATTTTCAGTAGGCATCTGCTATCCAGAAACCGGCTGAGTTAACTTAGTACAACTTAAACACTCAGATTTAACCTACAGGATTCACTAAACATAAAGATGAACCCTGGGCTTCCAAAACCAAAAATAGCTTTTTAATTTGGGATTCCTGCTGTGCTACTCCTGTTTGGAGCACAACAACTTCAGCTCCCTGAATCAAGAACATACCTTCAAGCAGGAAGAATTACCACTCTGTTCTCAACATACCCACATATCGTACCAAACATTTTCTGTCTTTGTGTTTGCGTGTATACACTGTGATAGCCCTAAACTACCCCGTGGGCCTGACTACTCTGAGAATTTAATGGGCACACAAACTGGGTTTTTATGTTCCTCAGTTGAAACTACTGGAGTCAACCTGGACCAGCTGTGCAAAGGAGTCAGCAGAAGGTCACCACCCGCTTATGCAAAGACCTCACTGACAGCATCATCAGGAGGAGATTTTTAGAAACGCTCCGGAAGCATTAACTCTTCCATCGCTTTGGTTACCAGGAAGGAGTTGAACAGCTCAGAGAGGAGTCAGCGGAGATGCAAGCTCTCAGACTTCCCCTGCTACAGTTAGCAAAGTCACAGCCAGGATCTACAAATAAAGTCCGGAAAAGGAGGGAACTCAGAGGAGGAACGTAATTACATAGCCGAGTCCCACACAGCAGACTGCTGCAGTGTTAGCACCGCATTTTTACGGAAAGAATCCATTTATGCCATTATCCAAGAGGATAAAGTCCAGGGGAGAAAGTTTTTCTCTCTAGGGCAGATGAAGGAGGAGGAAAGCACTGAGAAGCAATAATTAGTAAAATAATTGGCTGCCTGCTTTGCACAGTTGCCACAAAATGTTTACGCTGTCAGTGCCATGAATGTGTTGGCTTGCCAAAGCCACAGCTGTGCCAAGGAACTGTCTACCGCTGGGGCTGCTGTTGCATTTCACCCTGTAGGGATAAGACGCACCCCTGGGTCATCGCCTCTATTCCCCTGCTGTCCCAGGCACCGCGTCAGGAAAATGTATTATTAGCCTCCTTCTGAAACCTAGAATTTTGGCCCCCATGATTCCTACCAGGAACAAATATAACATCTCAAACCTACTTTTAATAAATGAAGATACTATGCTGTCTGATAAAGGATCTGAATTAAGTTGTGGGGTTTTTTTTGGTTTGGTTTTTTTGTTTGTTTGTTTTTAAAAGTAGTAATAAGATGAAAGCTGCCGTGTCAGAGAACAAGACAACCTGTTGTTTTTTCCTGCTGTAGACAGAAAGAAATGTCTTATGTTCAGGGACAATGATACTGAGTTTATTGTACTGTGCTGGAGTGGGGTAGAAGTGTCACTTCATTAAAGTATTTTTGTTTGCTTTTCCCCCTCATTTTCCAGCTAACTTTAACAAAGCACACCTTGAAGAAGGAAGGATGCCTTTGTTTCCTATCAAAGATGATGGACATAGAAAATAACTCCTAAGAGACTCAAAAGGGGTTAACTGAGCACAGGCAGTCATTGCAAAAATTTCATGAAGAAGTCTCATTTATCAGAGAGAAATCATATTAAAGAAGGATATGGTGTAGGAAGGAAAGACATGCACCACACAGTAACTTATTCACGTTACTTCATGTGTAAAGAAAGCTTCTAAGAGCACAATCCTGCAAGATGCTGCAGGCAAGTTACTGCTGCTCTCCGTTCCGGTGGTGTTGAGCACACTCAGCACACTGCAGGATTCACCTCCAGCGGCTATCTGATCCAAAAGCCAAACTGTTAAATGAATAAAATCCCTGCGTGCTAGATCAGGACATGAGAAGACGGCCTGCGTTGCTGAGAGATTAAGATTATCTAGTGAATAAATCTAGCATGTGATAGATAAAACAAATACCCATTAAAAATATAAATCTCTCAACACTAGGAAGAAAAATACATTCCCAGGACAGACTCTAAAAGCCTTCAAAAAGACAGGCATACCCAGCATCATAACAGACGGAGAAGATGAACAATAATTGCTTTCCAAGCATCCATCCCCACAAAAGAAGTGAGCACAGGCCCCCAAAAGAGACAGGTAATAAAAGCAAAAGTAAAACGAAGAGTATCTTTGAAACATCTAGGACTTGATGAGAACAGGTGGCAATCTCCGCTTTGAAATGTGACATACTAGAGACAAACCCAGACTTTTCTAGCTACTTAGCCAATAGTTTAGTTGGTATTGCTTTGGTCTCGGACAGAAATTTTCACTGACTTTTGTAGGTAAGAGAGGTGTAACCACACCAAACTTCTGACCCTTATTCTTGGCTCCAGTCAGCCCAAGGTAAATCCAAGTTCCACGTCATTTTGTCCCTACCCTTCACTGACTTTGGAAATCACCTTCCCCTTCAAAGGGCACCACAGTTCCGGTTGTTTCACACTCAAGTTTCTCCAGGTATGTCTTGGTCAAGAAGGTGCCATTTGCCTTCCCTCATTCAACCATCCGCAACCATATTTCTACATTTACCTAAAGGCCTGGGCACACTCAGGATGAAAGTTAGCAACAGTATTATTTAAAAAAGGTTGCTACCCACAGGGATCTTGGGTGGCTTCCCCAATTCACATGGTCAGGGCGGACAAAACATAGCTAGAGCACATGCACAGGTATACCACTATAACATAGTTCTCCCACTACTATAATATAAGCTGTATGTAGAAGTCATCCCTGGTGACTGAACCTTTCCAGCTCAAGGTTCGGTATCTCTTGTCTTTTTCTCTCAAGAGCCATGTTACAGGCTCCAACTCAGGGCACCTCTGTCACAGCACAGACTGTTGCAGGTTGCTTCTGCCCTTGCTCTGAGCTGACCGAATATGAACCCATCCAGGTGGCCTCCAGCCCCAGTACTAACCCGAGTAAAACTGCACCCAGTCCTGCTGGGAGGACCCTGGCTGCGAACTCAGGACTGCCTTCCCCTGCCTGTGCAGTCAAGTTCTTCTTTATACAGTCCAATGTTCAGACTCACTGAATAAGTGACGCATTTCAGGCCTAAAAGAAACAGAAAAGGACTTTTTAAGCCAGTGGAGAGAACCATAACCATAAGGAAAAGCTGAAAGCTAAAGCCGTGTAAGTTATGATACAGCACATTGACAAAAAGCACTTAGTTGCTGGAAGAACTACCACAAGGCAGGTGTCCCACCTCCATTCTGCACCACAGTGGGGTTCAGCTACATCCCCTTTCTGGTGAAAACGTCCATCTTTTCCGATTTGCAGCCCTTTTAAGAATTTTCCCCGTACACCTTGCTGTACTGGGATGATTCAGGGAATTCAGACTCCAGAAGAGAGAGGGCAGCAGGATGAGGCTCATTATTAATGGCTGAATCATCCATTTGCGGGGGTTTCTGGGTTTGTGCCAACTCTACCTTCAGAGTTTTAGGACGCCCACTGTGTGAGGGAAGTAGGACTTCTGCGCGCTCTCTCAAGCTGTTCCATTACACCTGATTTATAGCATGACACTACTTGTTCTGGCCCATAACCTTGAGCTTGTAAACTACACAGGGGAAAATCTACTGAGTTCATCTTAATGCACTATTGGGAATTTTAAGTGGGGAAAAAAGGCAAGGAATTGGGGGCATCTAGAAGAGCTGGTTTCGAACAGCAATCCTTTAATGGCCCAGTGCAATGCACCTCACAGTCCACTCTGTTTTCGTTTAATTAAAGTTTTAATTTACATGGCTAGCATACAGTAAGGACCTATGTTTGTCTTGCTCAGGAGGAGATAATCAATAGGAGAGATGTAGACACATTTCACTGCTTATTACCTGCAAACATTGATGGGGTTTACCACAATAGCATGTACACATGCCTTTACTCCACTCTTAACTAGCCTAAGAGTTTGATTAGTAACAGAAACCAGAAAACTGTTTTGCAACTTTTCTATTAAGAAAGAAAATTATCATCTACATCAGAGAACAATTTCCTAGTGGTAAAGGAGTCCTCATTAGTGTACACAGAAAAGCAATGAGAGCTGGAACACAGGTGCCACACGTACTTACTGCAATTCTGGTGAGTGACCTACAAAGGACCCGGGAGTTGCATGAACACAAGGCTGAACGCGAGCCGACAACATGCTCTCATCACAGATACAGCAAACTGCATATTTGGCTCCATTAAAAGCATGGTCGGCAGACCGAGGGAAGTTGTCTCCCTCTCATCAGTGCTGGTGAAGCTGTACCACGAACACTGAGCCCGGTTTTAGGTCCCTCACTGCAACAGAGATGGGGAAACCGGAGAGGGTGCAGCACAAGGGCTAGAGAACTAGATTTATGAGAGGCTGAAGCTGGGCTTGTTCATCCTGCGAAAAAGGTGGTTAGCAGGGTGATCTGATAGCAACAGGAGTTGCAAGAAGATAGTCAACCGCTTCTCAGTAGCGCCAGGCAATAGAACAAAGGATGAGGACAAGAGAGTACAGCTTGGGAGGCCCACGCTGGCCTCTGCAAGAAGCTTCACAGCGAGAGCAGCACAGCATTAGAAGAGGCTACCAGAGAGGTGGCTGGATTTCTGATAGTGTTAGACAAAGACACAGGTGACGTGATGCACCGCTGACAACGGTCCCAACTCCGAGCTAATTTAAAATAAAGATATCGCATGGATACAAACATGGTTTAAGCCTGCATTTCATTATTTTTGGAGGAAAGAAAAAGGGAGTGAATCAAGGTCCAGATATGACAAAATTAATTTTACCACACAAAACTTGACAGCTGTACTACTGTGCGACACACAGAAGTAGCACCCACCGATGCAGTAGCTCTTCAGATGCTCTGCCCCACATTTTGTCTTTAGTTTCAAGAATGCTCTGTTCAAGTGTATTACATAGACTTTCAGATTAATTTCCTCAGCTAATACTCTGAGGTGGGTGCCTAATTTGTGCAAGATAAAGTTACACTCTCCTTGGCTCGTCCTCTTCAATGGCAGCCTGCCCTCTGTATTAGAGTACGACTTCCTTGAAACAAGAAGAGAGGGTTGATGTTATAGAGCAAATACAAAATTAGCTCTGCATTTGCTGACTACTCCCAAGAGATACCTTGTTCCTTACTTTAGTCTAAGTATTCAAAAGTCAGTTCCTGAAGCTTTCCTCTCCTTTCAAGTTATTTTCCCTAGGTAAGGCTGCAGCAAACAGTAATTTGTGTGATTATTATTGCTATTAGTCTCTTATTTTTTTTAATTAGTACTTATTTTTAAATTACAAGGCGGAAGTGCAGCTGGATAGATGTCATTCAGCAATAAAGGCTTGTTCTTTGAAAAGCTAGAAATAGGGGCATTTTCAGCAGGACTATAGCTCATCTAGTGAAGAACATCACACTATTTCTATGGTTCATTGAGAATATTAGGAGTAACCTTATTTCTATTTAAAGGAGAATTCTGTTTGCAAATGACTTTCCAGCATCGCAACGGCAGATTTTCACAGGGACTGGGAGGAAGGAAACAGTGATTCCTGTTGTTCCTTCACTCCCATGACTGAAGGCTTTCCCAAGCATCTCCGCAACACAGAGGTGGCCGCACTGTTACACACCTCCCGTTGGTGCAAAGAGGGGTAATTAGATTGATGCTGCGTGACCTTGGTCTAGTCAAGGTCACACCAGGTACAGCAACACAGCTGAAGCACTGGGCAGAACACGCCTGTCTGTGCCCAGGTACCACCCAAGTCCTAACAACATCGTCCACCTCACCACAGCATTTTCCAGCACAGACCTGACCAGAATCAGGGTCTCTAACCATCCAGTCATTGTCTATCACACTCACACATATCCTCCTCCGTCTTCCATGTTTTCGAAAAAGCTGACGATCCCTTTATAACCATATTCATGAGTCTCTCCTAACTCTACCTTTGATGAAGCACCTCCTCAATAACTGCCCAGGAGTTTTAAAAAGGAAGAAAAACCACATCCAAGACGACATCAGGCTGTCTGACAGAAGTACTTCGACTTTCTCACTGAACACTTTAAAATGTTTATGAACAAGCCCAACAGCAGGTTTTTAAGTTTTCCTCAATTAAATCTCACATTGCTGAGCACAGCTCGCAGTTGTGCTCTCTTTACATTTCCCTGAAGCCTTACTACACCTTCACACACACTTTCTCCTTCTCCAGTTTCTCTAACATCAGCACATGCATACACAAGTGGTGAGTTTACAGTGCCCCCAGATGTTGCTAATAAAATTAACATTAAGTAGAGGCCTAGGTGCCTCTCCCCCTCCCTTCTGGTGATGGCTCATTTAAGAATGTTCTTTTATTGGTGGTCGTAGTAATAAATGATGATCTGCTAAAGACTTGTTGCAGTTAGCATGGAATTTTCTGTCTGAATCCATACCAAATATTGAAGTGTAGATGTACTAGTTACCAGGAAAGCACAGTAGAATCGAAACCCCCAAATTTTATTTATATATAGAATTGACAGCATAAAGCATTATCACTAGATCTTACTGAATTTGAGAAAGCTTCAGGCAGGTTCCCATACCAATGTTCTATCACAGAAACCACTTCAGACACTCCTACCCTCCCACCAGTGAAAGGCAGGGATCAAGCCAGTTCAAGCCCCTCACCTCACCAAATCTCCCACCATTGTACTGTTACAGCCACGGCTGGGGAGCTTTCTTCGCCAACACCATAAGGATCCACTATGGGTTACACATCTTTAAGAAGGCAGAAAAGGGTACTAAGGAATAAGAGGAATGCTGAAAAGCATGTCAAAAAAGTCTTCCCACTTACTGTTTTGAGAAAGAAAACACAAATGACAAGCAACAGCCTTGCTTTTTGACTGAAAAATTTTAAAAGCCCAGGTCTGTGTTTAAAGGAGTGTCAGGGCCACCTGCTGCATGGTAAAGACACTGGAAAAGACATCAGTCACGTTCTCATTTCTCTCCCCATCTCCAGATTCATAACTAGAGCTACGATATCTATAAGGATACAACCTTCTCTGGAGGTCCACAAGGGATCCAAAGGGAAATGCAAAAATAAAGTATCTGGAAGACAGGTTTTACATGCTTAGATGACAAGCGCTTATTAAGCTTGCATTATTTTTGCAATTCCCTAGTCTTCTCCCAGATCACTGACCCTCAAAAAGATGAAGTCATTCAAGTTTGCTACAACTTGTAAGAGATGTCGTACGACAAAAGAGTTTAACGGGAGCTGGCACAGTAAAGCACAGCTGTTTATCATAGCATGCCAGAAACAGCTCTTCAAACACATCAGGGACCACAGAGATAGACAGTTTTATCAGGAACATACCTTTCAGACAAAAGTTACTAAATCGTGGCTTTGAAGCAAGTAATGCATCTGTAAGTGCACTGCAGAAAAAGAGATTGCAACCAAGCACCCATTAACAGTATCATGTACATGCATGTACTTCTTGTGTAACTTCACAATCCTCTAACACTCTTTAAAATCATAAGACCCTTTCTTTGGTAGCAAAAAGAAACAGCCATATGCCACCTTCATTAAGACAACAAAGACAATTTGTTTGCTTATAAGAACTGTCCCTTTGCCATCATTCAAGTACTGATCAAAGTAAAGACATCTAAGAAAGGCTACCGCTACGTGGTGTGGTAAAAGGACCCAAACGAGGTAAGCAATCTATCTCCCATTCTAATGTTCCCAGAATGGAAAAGAAAGGTCTAAATATCAGACATTTGCATAAACAAGCAACTACTCATTCTTTTTATGCTGATGTTCATGATCTCTGGCCATCTGAGTCAAAAGCTTAACTGGGTGAAATGAGGTTCCCCCTATTGATCTCAGTCTTTTTCCTCTTCAAACTAATGATAAAAATGGGATTGTTTTCAGAGAACTGAAAGCCTGATTTGTATATGCAACAAGCCATTCCATATTAAATCCATTGAGCATTTTACTTGCCTCAACATTACAAAACCAATTTGTTTCCAGACAGTGCAGAGTAATTAATTCACTCTTCACCAAGACAAGCTTTTCTCTGTATTGTGCCTGTTACCCGTACTGAGTTTCCACAGAGAACAGCCTGAACTCCGTACACATATCAGATTATTCATGCCCTGGTCAGAATCAAGAACAGTTTCAACATGCTGTAAGTTTTCACTGCCACCTCCCTCTCTGACAAACTAAACATTGCCACCTACCGACTCAGTCAAAACCTGAACTTGAAATGAGGTTTTTTATTCCCCGCTCCCAGACACAATGCCTAAGATGCACAACAGAGGCTGTTAAGGAAAGAGCGTTACAACCCAGATAAAGACATCATAAACTGATGTCGGATAATCTCAACTATTATTGTTGCTTGTTTTGTTCCACTGTTGTAGTGCCTTTAAGATGTCAAATTTTAGTAATTTTAGTCCAAGTCCTGTTCTTGCAACATGACTGTCAAGCACATGTTTTTACATTAAAAGACCCAACCATACCTAACAGAGACAGCTGCATGAATTTGAGGACAACATAGTCCCTTACAAGCTTTATAATGGCACCATATGTTCTAGATTTGATAGTCCAGGGCAGAGCGTGAATGCTGTGGTCCAAGTAACTCAGAAAAAGTACCATCTGTAGCTGCTTTTCCAAGATTTTTCCATACCTATGGCTTGACAAAAAAGAAAAAAGAGTTTATGGTCATTCTTGCATCATCCAGCTCCAGCAGCACTGAAGATATAACTAGAACATGATTTTAATTATTCTGTTATATAATTACATTGTCAAACAAGAAATACCTATACAGTCACAAAAGTTTGTTACAGTGTATTAACAAGGGTTCTACTTCGCAGATGCTGCACGTATTCTTTTGCTTGGTCAAAACCAGTCCTTGGTGGCTCTGGAGGCGGAGGAGGACCTTCCACCAGCTTCACAAAGTAATGGCACCTGACGAGTTTCATGATGCCAAACATGCCTTTGCCATGGTAACGAATCCGCTTCACATAGCGGCCTCTGCCCGTCGTTGACTCAGCTGAAGGAAAAAGGCAGGGAGGGGAGAGAAGATTATTCAGTCAAGAATAAACTGCTGCCCATCTGCAACTGAAACACTCTCTTGTCAGTCTATTTTTCATGACTGCATCTGAAAAGTTAATTCTATTCAGGATTCTCTTCTCTGTCTTTCTTCTGTTACATTTAGCAGATTACTGCTATAGAGGAACACGTGAGTTGAATTAACACTCTTCAGGAGCACCAAAAAGGTGAATTTAGAAAGCATGCATGCAAAGATAAATAGATAGTAAAGGACAAATCCAAAGGAAGCTACACTGCGCACTTAGAAGATTATACAGCTCTTCTGAAGGTGGTATTAATTCCATTGCTTTTCGGTAGTTTGTCTCATGAATTCCTGTAGAAGTCGTACAGATTTCATTTTCCCTCCTTTCTTCCTTTATTGCATTCATCATAAGTATTTTCAATATCTACACATCCAGTCCTACACTAGGAGATAAACCTTCTTATGGCAGAGGCTTGGAAGGCTCCAAAGAATTCTAATCAAATCTGCTCTACAATCCAGGTTACTTTAAGCTTACGAGGTCAGCTTAATAACATTTATACCATATTTGGCAAAATGGGAATTTTTTTCTTTGGGCCTAAAAACACCTACAAGTAGACATTTCTCTAACATTTTTCTAGGCAAGAAAGTGCTGTAGTTATTACAAGCTTATCCTGTAATCATCTATAGCAAAGCCTTTTGAAGAAGTCTGTCAATATTCATTTTGTTTTATACTGTTTCTAATGGAAGTTTAGATTCCTATCCTGCAAAGCTAGCAGTACTAGCCACAGACAAAGCTTCCAGCATCTATGTCCACTGGCAACATTAAAAAGTAATAACAGTTTGCTTTTTGTTGTCTAGTCTTCCATAATCATGTCAGGCATCTTTCTCTTCAGGATTTTCTCTTTTCACATAGGGAGCAGAAACTCCATTCTTAGATGAATGTATCTTAAAAACAGCGCATTCAGCAGATGCCAGAGGAACACTAATGGGACACCAGCTATAACAAACTGATGGCTGAAGGCTCAACAGCCGCACTAACTTCAGTTGTGCTGCAAGTCGGAAGCACGTGCCTTTAAGTCTACTAGAAACTATTCATTTCTGCTGATTTGAAGCAACAAAACCTGAAGGATGAAACTTTTTCATAGGGTAGGATGACAATTTTCTGCACTAAAATATGAAAAAATATACCTATATGTAAATTTGATTTGAATTCCACGTTGTGGTTTTTTACAGCCATTTCCTGAGCTTCTAAAAGAACCTGTAACAAAAGGAAAAGAAATGGAAATACCAAGTAGCAATTTAAGCAACGCTACTTCTTATCTCTAGATAAGATGGAAAAAATGACAAGCCTAAGTCAGTTACAGAAAAAGTATTCTATAGAAGAGATCAAAATCGTTAAAAAGACAGACATCTTTTACATAAGCACATTCTTTGCATACAGACTGATACGCTTCAGGGCAACTTTATTACAGTTTTTGGGGAGGAAAGGGAGTGGAAAAGATGGTTCCCATCAGCATTTGTCAGCCTTCCATCCATAGACCTTTGTCTAATTAGACATCAGACTAGAAACAAATTCCAAGGTGGACAAAATGAACTTAGGCCATTCAATATTTTCAGCTAATACAGGATACTTCATCATTATAATGCTGGAAATCAATGCTTTGGCCAAGAAAACGAGTAATTTGAGACTCCTAACGACTACAGCGTATGAAAAGCTTTCTTGCCTTCACAGAACTCAGTCCTTTCCCTGATGATAGCCTTCATCTCTTACAATTTTAAGAACCAAAGCACATAGATGTAGCAGCCATTAACGACAAGGATTCTGCATTATTTACCATGAACTTAACACCAATCACTGTTAGAGAGGGTACCCACACGTAATTTATTGCCATCACAAGTTAAAACAGCCAGCACAAGTGACCTCTGGATATTCATAAGTCACAACGTTACATGATTGTTACAAAAATATTTTGTTTGAATGTGCTCCCAAAAGGCTTAATAGAAACATCTCCAAACTTCTGGTGACAGGTATTGATTTTAAAGTTTTCTTGAAACTAGGAGCGTTAAAGAATACTACTACATACCTCTTTGATCACCTTTGCTCCCTTTTTATCATTAAATTCCAACTGAGCAAGAGCCTGATCAATGGACATTCCTTTTATCTGCAATCAAAGTGTTAAAGTTAACTTCTGCAATTACAACTATTTCCCTCCTCTTATTCGGAAGACAGTATTTAAATTATTTTACCATTTTAAAGAGCAAATCAAAAAGACTTTGGTTTCCTTAATTACCATTTCTTCAATGTAATATCTTACATACAGAACTTCTGAACTTGTAATGGCTAACTATTGAATAAATCTTGATAAAACATCCAATTTTTTTTCTTAAAGAGAAAAACAGCCCATTACCATCCTTCCAAGTTCCCCTTGCCATCTACTACTAGGCAGAAACCAGCACGAAAATTCTTCCACAGTGCCTAATCTGCATATGATCCTGAGTACACATTGGAGAGCATACTAGGATAAAGCAGCTACACCAAACTACAAACAACTATTCGCCTGCACAGAGGTATGCTCTTCCCAGGACTCTATTATGAAGATGCTGATTAGATTGTGATTGAATTAGGCTGTTAAAGCAAATACAGCAATTAAGTTTTGCTTTCTAACAAATACAGTACAAAGTACTTTTTGCTTACCAGTTTTGCCAGATACCACATCTTATCTTTGCTATATTTTATTTCCCTCCGACAGTGATATATTTCCTAGGTACAAAAAAAAAAAAAAAAAGAGGATGAGTAATTTTGCTGTGAAAACAAGAGTGGAGCATACACGTCTGCTCCACAATCTATATTCTTACTAGGAATAAAGTAAGACTCCCCCTACTATACCACGAACACACCAGATCAGGCATACCTTTGACATTTGAAACTGAAAGCATTATAAAAGAAGTAGCTAGCACACAGAAAACTTTAATGCAATCTTATGAGAATTACTTTATAAACAGAAGTCCCTGAAAAGGATAATCAGAAGATTTTTCCATCATCTTTTCTTTTCCTCCTCCCCACCTTTTGAAGCAGTCCAAGATTGACATGCCCATTCAGTCTTAAAAACATTACTCTGCTGTCAAGTCAACTTACTGGGATAGCAACTAAACAATATTACCAAAATGAACTTAATTAGCTCTTCAGAAGTGAAGAGGGTTTCAAGTTTGATTGGCATGAAGAGCCATCTCCAAAGACCCATTTAACATTATTACTGTACCAACAGGGACCAAAACTAGCTAGTAGAATTTAACATCAATACAAATTTGAAAGAGATGGCATTCTTTATGAACAGGTAAAAAACTGATTTAATAAGCGAGTTGGTCGGTAACTGCATTTTCACATACATTGCATTAGTCAGCACAGTACACAGCATGTATTTCTATGTCCTAGGCCACAACGTTCACAGAAGCGATAAACGCTCATGGCCCACAAAAGCACATGTCCAAAAAAACTATTGAGATGCAAATACTTTACTTAGCTGAGCAGCATGCCTAACAGAGGCCACAACACATTATTTCCCAGTGAAGAACAATTACAAAAATGGAATTCCAAAATATCAGTTCTCAAGACTGAGAAAATACTGAAGAATTCACCTAAAATTCTCCCAGGCTGTGGTGTAGAGAAAGCAGCACTGAATGGTCCCTTCAGTGATCAAATATACAACAGTTATCAGTCACACATGAAAACTAAGAGGCTTGCTTCTGTTCACATTTAACCTTAATTCCCAGTTATAAAATAATCAGTAAGAGGGGACAGGGAGAAACAGGCATAAACCTGCTGTTACCAAAAACTAATCTGTTATGACTGCATTTAAAAAGTTGATCACGCTACTTATGGTGACTTTTCCAAAAGTTGACTTCAACAGCCAGCAGAAGGCTCCACACCGGGCATACAGGTAACAAAAGGATTTTAGATTCTTTGCTTCAGTTTATGGCTTAGTAAAACACAAGTTGTTGTGCAACAGACTGAAGAAACAACCCCACTCTACGGTACAAAACAGTTTCCTAAGAAAAATCTCCTGCCACATCTGACTCGCATGTCCCTCCCCACATAACTTTAGAACCTCTCAGTCCATATTAAACAGTTCAAGCAACCACTATGACAGAAAACAACCTCTGAATAGCTCCGTCAAAGAGACGACACAGCAAGAGGCAACACATTATCAGACCTCAGAGATCTATAAAGCAGAGAAATGAAGAAATGAAAAGAGCGTGCACTCCACGGTACCTACATCAAACAGGCACCACTAGTTCCACTACTCAAGGAAATTTATATCTTCGTGCACAGAAACAACAACATAATCACGTTATTCTCTAGTTATCTACTGTCAGTACAAACAGAACAAGTGTATAATGATACACCCTTGGTAACTTCTACCTCCTTGTACTTCAGAGACTTCTGCAGAGGACGGCACCTTTGCAGTTTGCATCACACATTAGGTAAGTGATCAACTACAAGCAACTTGAAGCTCCAATATAATTTAGAAATGGAAAACATTCAAAGTGATGTTAACTTTTACAATACAAATACGCCAAACTGACTAAAATCTTAAATAACAGAAGAATAAGCTATCCAACTAGCACCTTGTGGAGTCACCCAAAGACAGTGACAATCTGTTTGGAAATTGCTAAACATAAAAAGGTAAGGAAATCCACAGGTGTATCCTTACAGCTGGTCTGCGAGGCTCTCCAGGCAGCTGCGGAGGGTAAACAATCCTGTTCTTTTTCTCCCACTTCCCAAATTTCTGCAGAGATGTGCTTGTGTGGATGCATGACAGAGGAAAAAGGCTACCAGATGCCAGCCACCTGTAAGACAAGACCACAGTCTTTGCTGCTGAACACAAGAGTTCTTTGCTCCTGCCCAGTTTATCTGGAAAACTGTGAACTTACCTGTCTTTATCAAGAGAACTGACATATTTGACTACTCACAAAATAAAACTGTTCAAGTTCTCTATAGTTAATGTTGAAAAGGCTTTTTAATTCAATGAGAAGTCTCAGACTTCCTAAAGCAAACCATGAACGATAAGACACGTTTGTATAGCATGAGGTTCCACATTGTGTGACCATCTGGGGACACTTCAAGACACAGTGACCTCTCTGTTCTTATCTGGGGTTCATTACTCACACAAACAATCTGTATCTTTTCCAGGACCAGCCGATACTTATTTAACTCTTACCAACAAAATTTTTAGCAGTGAAAATTTCTAGTTTTTCAAGAGACTTAGTACTAAAGAAGTATTGGAAGTTTATAAACATTCATCCCTTTTAATATTTGAAAGGGAAGATATTCTAAACTACTTTCAAAATGCAGTCAGGTCAATATAAGACAGCCAATAGCAAAACACTCTAGTTTTCAGCCAGTTCACTCACCTTAGATTCAGAAAAACCAAGCTACATTTTGCCCCCTGCTGACTAGATAAAGCAGTACTGGGCAGCCGCTCGTAGCTACAAGAAACAGATGAGTTCAAGACCAGATACTGTGAGTTTTACTAAGGCTTGAACAGCTTCGTGTGGGTGGCCAAACTGTGCAAAGCATTTTAAAAACGACTGGCAAACAGAACACGTTGATTCGTTTCAAGAGGACATGGTACACCTTAGAAAATTTCCACTTCCTATCAATAGGGGGTAGCATAACATACAAGTTTAAATGTTATGGAATATTTTTTCAGATACTTACCAAAACTGGTTTGTTTGCTTAATACCTAAAAATTTTACTCAGCAAGACAACAATTCATCATCACCAGACATATCATTGACTGATACAGGAAAATATTTGACAAGCACATGAATATTATTTTGCAATTTAGCAAGTTAAGCACTAATGAATTAAGTGTTGTCTTCTTGGTATTAGCAGAACACATTAATACGTTCAAACTAAGGAATCGTACGTTCCCTCTATCTTAAAGTAATCCAACCTGATGCAAAGAGCAATTCTATTTATCATAACTTTAGGAAAAGCAAGAAGACACAAATACATTGTAAGCAAAAGAAAACAGTGATAAGCAACAAACAAAAGTACATTATATATATGGGTAAGTAAGTGGAAGAGGAAAAGAGAAAAGCTGAGCACCTTTCTAGAAAGAATCATACATAAGCACTAAATAGGAGATGTACAGACTAGAACTGAGTAAAGCAAGTGATTAGCATGTAACTCGGTTCCACTGCAAAGCACAGGCAACACAAGCCTATTCCTTCAGCGACTCTAGCAGACACCAAAGCTCTGCGCCTTGAGAATCCACATCAGCCTTTCTTCTGAAGTCAGGGATACAGTCAGCAGTGACCAACGCTCCCCCGGCACAACTCTGCCATTCCTCCAGGCTGAGGGGGAAAACCAGCAACTACAGAAGAGCAATGACTAGGCAGAACGCAGAGGGGAGCAACAGGTACTGTGTTACTGGGACCTGCACCATAAAGCGGGAGGAAACCTGGATGCCCGGTAGAAACGGGTCAGGATAGAAAGAGGGACACTTCCATCGTGCCACAATCTCCAAATACATTGAAAGACGGAGGCACGGAGCGACCTGTTCCCCACAGCTCCGGGGCAGGGCGAGAAGGCCGGGCCAGGGGCCTCCAGAGCCGGTGACTCCCCGAGCGAGGCGGCGCGGCCCGGCCTCACCGCCCGGGGAGCGGCCCTTCTCCAGACCCACGGCAAAGCCAGACTCACCTCTCCGGCCGCGCCCAGCCGAGCAGACCGCACACCCAGGCACTACCTGCAAGGAAGCAGCACAGTGAGCCAGAAAAAAGCAGGCGGGAATCCCCAACACCCCCGCTCCGCTCCGTCGCCTCAGACTCACCCGCGCCAACAGCCCACCGCGCCGCCATCTTCCCCGCCTCGCTTCACGGCGGGCGCTTTCGGCGCACGCGCCGCGAGGCGCCTTGTTTGCGACGCTTTGCGACGGCGTTCGCGGCGCTTGGCGGCCGCGCCCGCGGCGGCTGGGCTGGGCGGCGTGTGGCGGGAGGCGCGGTGCGGCGCGGCCCGGGGCGATGGCGGCGGCGGCGGCGGGCGTGCGGGTCCTGCCCGCCTCGCCCAACTGGTACAGCAGCCGCTGCAGCGACGCCAGCAGCGACGGCCGCCTCTTCGGCTTCGCGGCGAGGCACCGCGTCTGCCTGCTGGATGTCGGTGGTGCCTCCGCACCCACCTTTTACGGTACCGCCACGACCCGCTCCTGCGGGAACCTCGGGCCTGCCGGCGGCCCTCCCTGAGCCGCCCGGCTTTTATAGGAGCCCCGCGGGGCCGCCCCCTCCGCCGGGAGCCGCCGTGCGCCGCTCGGGCACGTGGGGCGGCGGGAGCGCCGGGGGGGGGGGGGGGGGCGGTGTCGGTTTTCGGAAGGTGCCGTGCGCTCACCGAGGGTCCCGCCGCGGTGTCTCTTGCTGTCGGTGCAGGAGAGCTCATCGGGCACACGGACAGGATCTCCGGGTTCGCCTTTTGTCAGTGCCCCGGGCAGAGCAGCCTCTGCGCCAGCAGCTCCGACGACGGGAGCGTCAAAATCTGGGAGACGGCGGGGCTGGCGCCGGTGGCGGAGCACGGCCTGCACCAGGTGGGGAGCGCGGCACCGGGAGGGTGAGGCGGAGAGGGCTCGGGGGGGCGGGGGTGCTTTTAGGTCTTGCACGCAAAGCAGGGCGATGTTACTTGAGCAAAGGTGATTTTCAAACCCGGTTAAATTAGAGCTGCTGAATGCCTCTGGCCAGCGGTTTTTTCCAGCCCTAGGGCTGCAGCGTTGCTACATCGCCTTCATAAGCTGTTGGTTAACATCAAAGCCTCAGTAAGCAAGTATGCTTGCAGTGCGCGCTCGTTGCCTCTAACCCAGCTCGCTTAAAATCTTTTCAGCAAGTTTTTGAGGGAGGGGGTTCTGCCCCTCTGCTCTGGGGAGACCCCCCTGGAGCCCTGTGTCCAGCCTTGGGGTCCCCAGCACGGGAAGGACATGGAGCTGTTGGAGCAGGGCCAGAGGAGGCCACAAAAATGATCAGAGGGCTGGAGCACCTCTCCTGTGAAGAGAGGCTGAGAGAGTTGGGGTTGTTCAGCCTGGAGAAGAGAAGGCTGCGGGGTGACCTTATTGCAGCCTTTCAATACTTAAAGAGGGCCTACAAGAAAGATGGGGTTAGTCTTTTTAGCAAGGCCTGCTGCAACAGGACAAGGGGTGATGGTTTTAAAGTAAAGGAGGGTAGATTCAGACTAGATACAAGGAAGAAATTTTTTACGATGAGGGTGCTGAAACACTGGAAGGGGTTGCCCAGAGAGGTGGGAGATGCCCCATCCTTGGAAACATTCAAGGCCAGGCTGGACGGGGCTCTGAGCAACCTGATCTGGTTGTGGATGTCCCTGCCCATTGCAAGGGGGATGGACTGGATGGGCTTGAAAGGTCTCTTCCATCCCAAAGCATTCTATAATTCTAAGTTATTGTTCCACACAGGACAGGCTGAGAACACACATTTGAACCGTTACTGTGACTCAGGATACCATATCAGCAAATACCGCAATCGTGCCAAAGCCCAAAAGAACTGAAACACTTTATTACAAACTGAGCTGATGCTGGGGAGCGCTCGCAGATTATTTTCTGCCTGTTACTCTGTGTTAGAGGGCAGTAAGACAGCTTTAAAAGTATTCAATTCTCTTCCTTCAGAACGCAATCTCGGCATTGCACTGGTCACCTCTTGTGAAAGATCTGATTGTATCCGGTGATGAAAAAGGTATCGTTGTTTGTTACTGGCACAACAGAAGTGACAGCCAGCAGTTCTTCCCGGAGCCTCGGACAATTTTTTGTCTCACTTGTTCTCCTCATCATGAAAACCTGGTGGCGATTGGGTAAATATTCATTACGGTTTGATTTCCATTCTTCTTCTGCAAGAACCTTATTGTGAATTTTTGCTATACAGTTGTAAGGTTAACTTTAAGAGGTTTTGGTGGCTGTTTTTTTCTTCTGGTATACAACAAATCAGAAATAACATTTAGATTTGATAGACCTGCAAGACAGAAATCCATAACAGCGTAAGGGTCCAGGTTTGTCTTGCATCTTTGAAGTTTCTTAAAACTGTTATTTTTTAATTAGACTTGACCAAAAGCTGTATTGCTAATGAATTGCTGTCATTCTTGAAGCCAAACGTACTGCTTGCACTTCTTGAAAAGGCAGCTGCAGGTACACCAGTGCTATACTGGAGCTCCCGTTGACCATTAATCTGTTAGTCCCATTGCTGCTTGTGATTTGGCTTCTGTGCTGTAACACGGTGATGGTGATCCTGGTAAAGAGCTCAGAAATCGAGTCAGATATTCTTCCACAAGGACCCAAGAATCTCTTCGTTAATTTAAATCTCTCTTTTTAGCTACAAGGATGGCATGGTGGTTGTAATTGATATCAGCAGGAAAAGAGAAGTACTTCATCGGCTAAGAGGCCATGACGATGAAATACATTGTCTGGCCTGGTGCCCTGTCCCTGGTGAAGAAAGGTTGCCTGCTTGGCAAGATGAGCTCCAAGGTATGTAGAAGTGATTAATAGTTTGTGATTTTTAGTTCATGTAAATGTCCTTCTAGAGAATTGAATTCCTTACAGAAAGTCAGTAAGTAGCTAAGCAGAGGCAACTGATAGGTTCAGTAAAGTATGTTCTGATACAAATCAATATGTTTTCAGTTAATTTCTATAAAGCTTTGAATTTCAAAGTATAATAATGTGACTTCAATGGTATTCAGTAGTTCCTTCAGAGGAAGGTCAAGTTCCAAATGGGGAGCTGACACAGGACACAGCCACGAAGAAAGGTTGTTACCTGGCCTCGGGAAGCAAAGATCAGACCATACGAATATGGAGCTGTACTAGAGGGAGAAGTAAGTAAGATTAATAACGTGAGATAAACAATAACAGTATGGTGGAAGAGTTCTTCTCTAACTGCAGCCTTCGTTTGCTAACTTGATAGTTTAAAGCATGGGGAGCGTACTTAAAGCTTCAGATTCTCGGGACTTCTTTTTCTCTCAGAATTTGGATGTACTAGGTCTAGGTGATCCCTCTTGGTTCCCTAGGTGTAATGACTTTGAAGTTGCCACCCACGAAGAGAAGAGGTGGAGCTGTTGATCCTGCTGTTAAAGAGCGCATTTGGCTGACTGTTCACTGGCCGCCTGGTCGTTCCACAGAAATTGTATCCAGCGGTTTTGGGTAAGTAGGGCACACAGCAGCCTGCGGACCGTCGGTAATTGCAGATTCATGTATTGACACTTAAGGAAGAACTGGGTAGGAAACGTTGACGCCCCCTTCCTCCTTCCTTCCCAGTATAACTGCAGAGAAGACAGGCCAAGAGTTAAAGTGGGAGTTCAGACTTCTAGAAAACTGCTGTTTGTTCCATAATTTGTCTGATAATCTAACTGAATATTGACTGCTAATGGTATTAATTGTGGTTTTGCCCATCTGCTGGGAGAAGATGACACGTCAGTTTTCAGCGTGGTTAACTATGGATATCATTTGTAGGGTGGTGTTTGCGTGTGTGTATCTGGTATAGGCACATGGAGCGGATGTGTGTCTAGCTGTATTACTCTTGCACTTGCAGCATATAGTTAATATATATAGCCTATATTATTCTTTTGAAGTGAACAATGAAGTACACGCTTTAAATTTTGCAGAGGAGAACTGCTGCTCTGGGATTTGACCCAATCTGGAAAACGCAAGTGGACACTTCTAGGATCTTCAGAAGGACAAAATCACTCCCGTATTGTCTTCAATCTGTGTTCTGTGAAGCATCAGGACAAAGAGCTCCTGTTTTCCATTTCAATGGACAGAGATGTAAGAACCATTTATAAAATTAACATAAAAATAGCAATACCTATACAGTTTAACTGAGCAAGGCTACCCCTTTTAGGGCCACATATTTTCTCTTGAAGTGGGTTTATTGCAGCATTTGATGACATCATTGCTTAACATTTGTTCTGAGCACAGGTTGTGTAGATTTTTGTTAGTTTATGAACGGAATGGTGAGCATTTAGTAAAAGGATCTTATTGTCTCTTTTTCCTGTATGCTTCATTTTATTTTTCCTTCTTAAAATCATTTACTCGTACAAACCAAAGGTTTGGGGTTTTTTTTTAACTTTTTGCCTGTTACAGGCAGCAGAGCGCCTCCTATTTTGAAGTCAGAAGAGGACCATAGTATCAAAATACAGTCATTTTGTCCATTCCATTACAGTCTTCCAACTATTACAGCCCTGTCTGTGACATGTAATCCTCTGGGTGCAGATCACACACTATGTCAAGCCTTGAATTTGACCCTTCCATTTTCCGTCTCACTCGTGCTTTGTTTTTCCTTGTCAGACCTGTAGTCACTCTACATTTAACCATTCCTTGTTCCTTAAATTTTCTTCAGGTCAAGTGCTGGGACCTATCAACTCTCGATTGTAGCTGGACCATGCCCTCGCTTGGGGGATTTGTCTATAGTCTTGCCTTCTCCCCTGTGGACACAGGCTGTCTTGCCATAGGTGTTGGGGACAGCATGATCCGGGTGTGGAATACTTTGTCCATGAACAATATTTATGATGTTAAAACCTTCTGGCAAAGCATAAAGTCCAAGGTTACAGCAGTAAGTGTGCTTTTGATTCTCTTTTTCTTTTCCTTGTCTCTTTTCACTCCATTTTTTTTTCTTTCAAGAATATTTTTCTTTCTCTTTCACTCTGAAGAAGGTTTTTCCCAACTAAAAATATATAAAGCCAAGTTGTTCCTTTTGTACTCGATTCATTTGGTATACAATACGTTTTAGAATCTGGCAACAAATTTTTAGACCTTTTTACAGCCCTAGATGCTTGCATTACCTCTAGTGAAAATCAGCTGAAGTCCAGGTGGCTGTTACATTATTCTTTCACTTTTGTCTTCCTTTGTGATCCTTCCTTGCTTCATCCATGGTTTCCCTTACTCTGCTAGGAAGTTTGACACGCACAAAAACCGACACGGATGTATTCAGTTTGGGTTTTACCAGCCTGGTAAAATTGCTGGCAGCAGTAAAACATGGTAGTTATTCTTGTTCACACCAAAAGTTTTCTCATCATCCTACAATATTCTCCATTTCTATTTTGTAATGTAGATGTCAAATAGTATTTTAATGATTTTAGTCCCTTTTGTCTTACCCCACGATGGCTGGTAGAGGGAAAGCCTTTGATACTCATAGCGATGTGATCAAATCAAGTGGCTGTAGTTGGAAGGGTGGGTATAAGGGATGATGCTTGGTCATCAGTTTCAGTGCTTTCCTTTTGTTTATTATTTAGAAATAAAGTGTCTGTAGCTTGTGTCATTATGGGTCTCTTTCTATTTTGCTTGCAGTTAGCCTGGCATCCAACTAAGGAAGGCTGCTTGGCGTTTGGAACAGATGATGGAAAAGTTGGCATATTTGACACTTTCTCCAGCAGGTAAGAAAGTAGCTTTCAGATTCATTAGTGTCAGATCCTGCTGGTGTGTTCCCGTGCGTAGGTGGCGTGGTCTTTCCTGAGGCATACTTTACTGTTAGACAAGAGTTGAATTAAATTAAAACTAGTCAAACAGTTGGATTTTCAGTGCATCTTTTAATCTCTCCATTATGTCTGCTAGCTTCTAAGGTAATCTTTACTTAAGGAAAACTTAAAATTGCATGACCAGAGTTCACCTGTGGGAGGGCATCAGTCAAGAAAAACTTTAGCCAGAAAGACATTTTCAGAGAATGAAGAGCAACAGGCAGGTGAAGGTCAGGACAGTTCTGTTATGATTTTCATAGTGTCCTACAGGAGATGTTAAAGAAGGCTTGGTTGAGCCATGGCTTTAGTTTGTTAAAGCACCTGGTGTCTGTTCTCACTACTGGAAATATGTTGGTTTGATTTTTTTTTTTCTTTTTTTATTTCCCTTTGCTGAAATCTGACTGCCCCCGCTTCTTTATCTTCCTGCCCAGTGCTAAGAATAAGCCACCTCAGATCTCCAGTACTTACCACAAGAAGACTGTATACACGTTAGCCTGGGGGCCTCCGACTCCTCCTCTGTCTTCTGGTGAGTCTTCCAACGCCTTGTGACAAAGCAGAACATCCATGCAGAGCACGCAGATGCCACGAAGTTGGTATGCCCTCCCTTCTTAGGAAAAGGAGCCCCGTTTGCTTGGTAGCAGTCCTTTCTAGCAGCTAAGAATGCATTCTGCTTGAGGAATTGTTAATAGTTTCACAAGGGACCAAAACAATCTTCCAGTTTTTGAATTCTGGTAGCTTCAAGAAATAGGTGGGAGTGGCGTACCACACTGCTGTGCTTACTTCAGGGTGTTACGGACCAGCACAGGCTTTCTGCAGTAACTGCGTTGGATCAAATATGGGTTCCTTAGCTCCAGAAGTATGTTTCTACCATTTGAACTAAACAGAACAGCTCCATTAGCTCTTCTTACACAACTTGAATTTTTTTAAGGAGCAAACCTAAAGAGAATTTTAATGCTTGCAGTGATTGTGCTATGGAGAGAGCTGTTGGGAGGAATGAGAGGGCCTTTCAGAGGATTGTTTTGTGAGAATTTCTTGCTGCCGGATCACAGGCAATTGAAGCATGTATATAGTCCTTTAAAAGACTGTTTTGATTTATAGTGGGAGTGATTACTTCTGGGCAGACTGATGAAGAACATAGTATATTTAGCTTTTTTTCTCTGTTAGCAGGAGGAGATGGTGAACAGCCCTCTGTAACTTTATATAGTTGTGCTGGAGAAGGTATTGTTTTTCAACACAACCCATGGAAGCTTAATGGAGAGGCAAATGACATTAACAAAGTCATCCGAGACACTAATTCAATCAAAGTGAGTATGATTTTGAGGGGATTTTATGGATTCGTGGTAACCATGTCATAGTTTCTATGGCCTTGTAGTTGTAGGTTTCTGGTTTTGCCTTCATGATATATCTGTAACAAATAAAAAATCTGAACCTGCAGTCTCCACAGATGAACTTCAGAGACACCTCTTGACTCAAAAACTATTTAAACCATTTATGTGTTTGCCTCTGAAAAAGGGTCTTTTTTTCCCCCAATGTCAACATGGCACATCTGTTCCTGGCATCACTTAATTTTCTACTGTGTAATTTACTTAACCAGAAAAGTTAAATTGCAGTAGAGTTTGGTTTTAAAGCTGTGTGTGGCTATTTAAAATAATTAGTTCATACAGAGCTTTCCAGTTCCAAAGCACTTGAAGTAATATCCTGGATAACATCAGAGCTTAGATCACGTGGTGGGCATGCATGAGTTAACTATCTCAACTTCTCTAATTCTCGTTTCAAATGTTAACTTTTTCAAATAAATTCTGCAGTAAAGGCAGTCATGATTTTGCAGGAGTCTGTTTCCCTTTACGCTGCAGCTAATAACAGAGTGGTTGGTGATAACTGACCATAGCATCTTCTCAAGTACCATCAGTCATTTCTGAGTTGAGAGTACAAAATAAGCGAAGCGGGTTAGATCTTCAGTTGCTTTAAGTCAGTGTAAGTCCACTGTATCTAAATTGTAAGCTTTCATCTGAATTAGAAAGAATAGAAGTAACTACAAGTAAACTTTGATTTCTTTTGAAAGATGATAGAATTTGCTTGCAATGTCTGGGGCTTTCCAAGGAGCATAAGGAGATCGAGCATCAATGTCCTCTTGGAATCCAGACAGACTTCCTTTGAGGCGTTTCACTGAACTGATAAAAATTACCACTGGTTCTTGCATCCGTTCATTCAGTCCTTAATTGCTTAAGCTTATGTCACTGCTACAAAATGCAATGGACCCTTTTGTGACTTTGCAGACTGACTGCAACTCCGTGCAGTTGCCAGTCTTGCTCTGTTGAATGCATGCAAGAGAGATTTAAAGAGTTTTTGGCAACAGTTGTGTCTTCTTTCTACAGCACAAACTGCCTGCGCGTACAGAGATCAGCTGGAAACCAGATGGCAAACTCTTGGCTCTTGGCAATGAAGATGGGTATGTTTCAGTTGTGTATGTGCTGATCCTGACTAGAATCACTGTAGCGAAGCAAACATACTTTTTGTTGCCTTGGTTTGTTCTTTCACTGCCAGTGTATTTGACTTGTGATAATAAAGTATTCCTTGCTATTATTTGGTTTAGCCGCTCTTGGCATGGAGGATCCACATCATGTTAAATGATTTTTCAAGGATCCACTCACAGTTAAAACGCACTTTTGCTGATGTATGAAACAAGGGTTTGAGTTGAATCCAGAAAAGAAAAACTCTTTTAGTTACTCTGTTTCATGGTCTGTCATTCTTCTCATGCCGGATAATAAAAAAAATCCCATTTTCAGTGACTGGTGGATTTCTTACATTGTTGTTCTCACATTTCAGCTCAATTGAAATATTTCAGGCGCCAAACTTGAAGTTGCTCTGCACTATCCAGCAACATCATAAACTGATTAACGCTATTCGTTGGCATCACGAGCACGGGAGCCAGCCAGAGCTGAGTTACTTGATAGCTTCAGGCTCAATCAATGCCACTATTTATGTGCATAATCTGAAGAGCGTCGTAGGTAATGGTTTGCAGATTATATTCCAATCTTGTTTTGGTTTACTCATGGTTTGTCTTGCTGGCCATACTTGATCCTTTTCTTTTTTCTTTCAGAGAGCACTCCAGAAAGTCCTTTGACAATAACAGAGCCTTTTCGAACTCTGGCTGGGCACACAGCTAAAATCACAAGTCTTTCTTGGAGCCCCCACCATGAGGGAAGATTAGTATCTGCTTGCTATGATGGCACTGCACAGGTATTGCTCCACAGCCACTCAGAAGTGTATTTCTTTTAGTTTCAAATCATCCATTCTACAGTGGTTTAGAACCGAGCTGACTAAACAGCAAAGCTGCTCTTGTGAGGTGAACTACTGAAGTACTGCAAATTTACCCTTGGTAACCATCTCCTGGTTCTGGATACCTGATGTGCAGGTATCCCTATGTTTTTGTTTTGATTTGTAAGTCCAGTCATTATAGTTTTCAAATTGGCACTTTTGGATCCTTAAAAAAGAAAGATGTTATGCAAATGTATCGATGCAAACAAAGGAAGCCCTGAATTTTCTCCATTTGCATGTTGGTATTTGAAGTACCTGTGCAAATGCCCTGAAAGAGAAGCTCCTACAAGTGCAAGTCACTGAAGAGAAAATGCAGAGTATTAGGGGAAGATGAGACTCTGAGTAATTGGATTTCTTTCTTGTTTATAAGGTATGGGATGTTATGAAGGAAGAGCCACTCTGCAACTATCGTGGGCACCAGGGCCGGCTGCTGAGTGTCCAGTGGTCACCAGTGGATTCAGATGCTGTTTATACAGGAGCAGATGATTTTTCTGTTCACAAATGGCACATCTCAAAACAGGAGCACACGCGGCCTCCTCAGGGTAAGTATATTCAAACAGAAGATCCTTTCCTGAAGATGATGTTGGAGCTGGGAAAGAGAGGGTTGCCATGTTGAAAGGGTATGATAAGTTCTTATGCTGAATTCCAAATCTGCCTGCTACCTCTTCAGGAATAAACCATGCCTAGGTTTAAATTGAGTTGGATCCATATTTGGAAACTAAATGTTGATCTTGAGAGACAGACAGCTAATACACTAAAAATCTCTACAGATAATATCAGGGTAACTTTTGCAACCTTTTACAGGCAAAAAGAGTATAGAATTAGAGAAAAAACGAAGTATGCAACCGAAAGTCAAAACCAAGAAGAAGAAAAAGCCTATAGGAAAGAGTCCAGCCAAGCAGGATCTAAGTGATGCCATGAATGGAGATGAGAGCGCGAAGGAAATGTTGCTAGAGGAAAATGGAGTGTCGGACCATGAAGGAGAAAAAGAAGCTCAGGAGGCAGAGTTGCCCGATAAAGTCTCCATGACTGGTAATAATCAAATCATCTCAGTTCAATGGTTCCCAGACTGTTTAGCCCTCAGAGCATCACTAAGTTTAATATTTTCATGCAGATTTTCTTATAATATGGTTTTATTTAAATAGTCCACTTGAAGGAAGTACAGTTCTGGAATGGTTTTTATAATTTTCTGAACTAGTTTGGGACTAATTGTCTTAAAATAAGAATATTCTGGCCTAACAAACAAAGTTAAGTTGAAACAGTGTCATTTTTGATCAGTGTTGCCTTCTGGTGATAAATCTTAAAATATTGCTGGACCTTTGTTAGTGTCTGTTGACATCTTATTTAGCTTTCTGACAGTTCTGTAATGTTTTCTTAATATTTCCTTTTCCTAAAAAGCTATTAAGTTCTATGGCAAAGCAAAGCTTGGTTTCTTTATATTTTGAAAATAATGTAGTAGAATGTGAATATGTCAAGTATTCTGCTATGCGCTTTTCCATGTATTGTTTTTCCTTTTTTTTATCACTTCACAGTGTCCAAGGATACATCTTCACCTGCATATGATTATTCTTCATTCAGCTTGCCAAAGCCTTTTGTGACCCAGAAAGCCATTCCTGTGAAAAAGGATCCACCTAAAGACAAACCAAGTTAGTATGTTTCAGGGGCTTTTAACAGTCCTGCATCAAGGCAGAGTTTCTCATTTTAGGCTTCTGTTTGGCTGCAGCTTCCCTTCCGAATGTGACACCAAATAAGTGCCAGAGGAAGAAGAGCATGCTTTTAAAAACTTAAAGGTTTTAAGTTTCATCTTTTATTTGCCCTGCTTGTCAGGTCAATTGAGTAGTTAATTTAACGTGGGCTTAGATACTGCCTTTTAGTTGCTAGTTTCATTCCAGGTAAGATGGGCAGAAAAATATGCAAACTGATCAGTGTTCAAAAGTCAGAGTTGTCATAAGAGGGATGCATGTGGCACTTAAGCACCTGGGTTTTGTTTTCCTCTGTGAGGAAGAGAGGGTTTTAGAATACATTAGAGACTTCTACTGTAGGAGACTCTTGTAACTGTGCAGCAGTGACTAAAATGTGTCTGATTTTTCAGCTCTTGATGCCTCTCTGAAGAAGAGGAAGCCTCGTTCTATTCTACCCTTCAGCACATTCATGGATCACAGATCAAAAGACGAATTGCATCAGGACTGCTTGAGGCTGGCTACATGTCTGAAAAACAAAGGTATCAGTCTAATACTAAAATACTTACAGGGTAGGTCCTCTAAAGTATTCGGAAGCATGTGTCTAAGGACTTGACTTTGACCACTAGGCATTATTTTTTTAAAATCCTTACCTTTATCAAAGTGCGTGACTAGTTGTGGTCTCTTATCTAACTTCTCTTGCAGTGTTTCAGCACTCTCTAGCTGCTCCAGACAGGTTTTGAGTAGGCTCATATGTTGTGGAGATAGGGTAGGATTGTCTGCCTACCTGCAAAGTGTTTTTCACCTTCAGAAGTATAATATGAGCAGGAGAAAATAAGCTATGAGAGAGATGTTTGTATTCTCACAGTATTGTTCCTTAGAGCATGCAAAGGAACGTGCTGTGTTTGATTTAGAATGAATGTTCTGCACGAACGTGGTCCTTCTAATCAAACTTCGATGCAAGTTCTAAGTGTTGATCTGCAAATTGTTAAATCTGCTATACAGGAGAGAAAGCAGAAGATGAAAGTATTTGCCAACAGTTGAGCGTAATGGAGTGGTACAGTCACTTGGCAGGTCCCAGTTCCCAGAGTTGTACCAAATCTTTCATTCATTCTTTTTATCTGCGTTAGATAATAATGAAGATGTGTCCCCTGACCTCAAGGATCGCATCCACTTGGGGCTGTTCACAGACAGGGCTTCTCTGCACAAGATGATTGATGTGGAAGGTAAGTGGAATAAGGAATCCGCTTTGACAATATGTCCATTGTAACTGTGACATTCAAGGAATGGGAAAAATACTTGCATTTTCTTTACTGTGGATTAAGAATGCGGGTCTGTGTGAAAAGAAGAAAAGACCTATTTTTCCCAAATAGTTTTTACATCTTTCAGATGCAAACCTGCAATACCTTAAACGTGAATAATCTCATTTTGCCAAGTTATTTTACTATGGCAAATAATGCTGTTGCACTCATGCTGATAGGAAGTGTGTTTGCTTCCAACAGGAAAACATCACTTGGAGAATGGGCATCCGGAGCTCTTTCAGCAGCTTATGTTGTGGAAAGGAGATATGAAGGGTGTCCTCCAGGCAGCTGCTGAGAGGGGAGAGCTAACAGACCAGCTGGTAGCAATCTCACCCATGGGTATGTTTGTTCTTGTAACACGTAAGCAGATGATTAGCTGCGAAGGGTAGCCTCGTTCTGATTGTTCTGGGCTGGAAACTCATGGTTGTTCCAGACTGGGAGGAAGCTGCTTCTTTAACTGCCTGATAACAAAAATCAAACACAAAGCATATCCTATTATGACAAAGACCTGGGTGTTTGAGAAGCACCCTTAGGTTGGGATAGCAGGAAGTAGAGTGGTTTCCTTTGGGACTTCTTGAAGGAGCAGGCCCATCCTTCCAAGCACAGAGTTAGTTCTTTGTACTGTGTAGCAGTCCTTCCAGCTTGCTGTTGGTTTAAATATGCTTTGAAGTTATTTTACTGGTAGTGAAGCCCTACAGTCGTGTTCAAGCCCTAGCTCTGCCCTGTTTCATTGCCTCATTGGCTTGTATTAGGATGGTGAAGAAACTAATCTGGAGCAGAGAAGAGGTACACGTTGAATAAACCAGTGATGATGTCATCCCACAGGAATTCTTCCAGTTTTAAAACTTTGCCTCCAATTGTACTGCCTTCTCTTTTGCAGTTGGATATCAGGCCTGGGTTTGGACAGTAGAAGCCTTTGTGAAGCAGCTGTGTTTTCAGGAGCAGTATGTGAAGGCTGCCTCCCATCTCCTGTCCATCCATAAAGTGTATGAGGCTGTCGAGCTCCTGAAAGTGAACCATTTTTACAGGTGGCTGTATATTTATGTTTAGGATTTGCTCTTGGTTTCTGGTGGGTTAGATTTGACATTTTGGTTCACTTTTTGTGCACAGTCAATTAACTTTTCGGTCTGGTTTCTCTTATGTGCATTAGGGAAGCAATTGTAATTGCTAAGGCCAGGTTGCGTCCAGAAGATCCAATTCTGAGGGATCTCTACACCAGTTGGGCAGCTCTGTTAGAGAAAGATGGTCATTATTCCATGGCCGCCAAATGGTGAGTGTTACTGGCAAGAAGACAGAATTAGTTCCATGCCTGAAACAAAGAAGGTTCTTGGTTTTGTAGCAGCTGAAATCTGTTAACCAGTCTGGTCGTTATTTGTCTGAGGTGCTTTCTGGGCCTGATCTCAGTAGGCTCCCTCCAGAAGCTCCAGAGGGCAGTTCAGAGCAGAAGGCCCAAGTGCCATACTACAGCAGAGCCATCTCTTTCCATAGACATTACTGGAAGTCTTTGAAAACTAGTCTAGCAAGACTAAGATTAGGATGTATATGAGAAGACTATGTGATGTTTCCAGCCTTTCCGCTGGAAATGTGCAGCGCAAGAGTTCATCTTGAGTTTCTTGAGGCCTTAGCTAATAGCCTAATCACTGGCTTATCTTCCTCCAACTAGAGTGTTTAAATTTGTGACTACCAAAATTACTAATAACGCTTGAAATATTTTGGCTGGAATAGTGTCCTTTGCTTGATGCTGATTTCGGTTCTGGCATTTTTGAGGGTGTTTACACTTGTGAAAGGATTTGGATGAAATCCAGAGAAATGCAGTAGGGATAAACTACTGCAGATAACCTTTGTCTCTTGAATCTATTTATTTCTATTTCTCATCCAAGTCGTGTGTGGTGTGGACACCACCAGAGGTTTCACTCCAGATTATTAGGCTCTGTGACTTTCCGTCCATAGCTTTGCAGCAGATCAGGCACCATGTCTATAGTACAAACATTGGTAAGGCAAAGTGATGAGAGCTCTGAGAACCTGTGGAAAATGCAGGTTTATCTTCATTTGTATGTTTGTGCTGTTGTGTTGCCATACAACTTAAAAACGATATCTTAGCACTAATCAAGCTGATTTACTTTTATCTCTTTTCAGTTATTTGGGGGCTTCCTCACCCTATGACGCAGTTAAGGTGTTGGCAAAAAAGGGGGATGCGACATCCCTTAAAACTGCTGCTGAGCTTGCGCTGGTGTCTGGAGAGGAGGAGTTGTCAGCAACTTTGTCTTTCAGATGCGCCCAAGACCTGCTGCTATCCCGGAACTGGGTGGGAGCTCAGGAAGTCCTTCAGCAACATAAAACTTTATTTGTGAGTCTGGTCGTTTCCTTTCTGCTTTCTTTAGCATTGTGTCTCTCCAGGTTAACTTGATTAACTTGGCATCACTTCCCATATGTTAATAGCTCACAGGTAGTCCTTTGAGCTGGTTTTGCTTCAAAGTACTTTTCTAGAAGTTTATTGCAACGACCCTGTGAAAAAGCACGTGCCTTTGCAGAGGCAGAGGGCCCGTGGTGGGGAGCTCTATGCTTGTTAGTTATCTCAGAGGTAGTTGAGAAGAGTGGGATTTTTTTTAAGTATGTAATACTGATCATAAGAAGAAAGAAGTGAAGGAAAGTATTTGCTGTTTACATTAAAGGATCAAATGAGCTAACCGTAAGTCCATCTGCTGGAGGCTTAATCCAGAAATTCGTTTTTGTGCAGACTGAGAAGCAGAAGGCTAGCTTAGCTTGTTCTGAGGTTTCTTTCTGACTTTAGGGTCTGTGAGTCTATCAGCATTGTTCTATGGTAGCTGCAGCTGTGAAACAGTCTATATCACCAACAAGCTGCTACTAGCCACGACGTTCTTAAATTTGTCTACCTGCTGCGGGCAGGTAAGGGATTGTTTTTCTTTTAGCAGCAGCTCAGTGCTCTTTGTCTTGTTTTTCTTGTTAAAGGGACAAAGACTTGTTTTCTGCCTTAACGAACTGCTTTGCAAGTGCCTTAGTGAAAGAAATCCCTGTGACCGAAAGAGCCTGGTGCCTCCCTGTTATCACAGCTGGGAGCTGAACAGAGAGGCCTCATTTTTTGACATGGTGATCGAAGTGTGGCAGAATGTATTGGGCATGGACACCACTGAGCAAGCCACATGTGCACGGGAGCAGCTGCACAGTATTGAGCATCCTCCTTCTACCAGCAACACACCCCCAAAGCAGGTAAATGGATTTAGATCTGTACACACGCTAAGCTTTACCATGGCATACGCAGTGAAACGCAGCCACTTTGTGGTGTTGTGCCAGCCATTCCCAGCGGACTGATGTCTGCACCCTGCTGCAGGACGAGGTTTTAGTCTGGGAGAAGTAGATGACAGGCAGCTGGGACGGCTTGCATAGCCACCGGTTTGTTTCTGCATTTGTTTCTGTGCAGGGTAAGAACTGATGTGGTGTCAGTGATGAGCACTGCGATCACGGAGAGGTGCTGGCCGGGTGGGAGTGATTGGCATAGCTGAGTAGTCTTGGCAGCGGTTCAGGGTTTTGTGTTGAACTGTTAGGAGAGGCAGGGCTGCTCGTTGTTAAAATATCCTGGAGTTGAGAAGGTCTGTTCGTAGGCTGGTGCTCCTGCAGCCCTTCTCTCTGACCACAGTGAGTCACTGACCTTTGGTGTACTCCCAGTTCTCATCTGTTTAGCAGGACACATGCAAGCGCAGCTGCTGCTTTTACCGTTACAAGTGATGTAAAAGCGCTGTATCTCCTGCATGAAGGAGACTATGTAAATTGCATTGTCGTTAAAATTGCTTTTGGTTAAGTCATGTGCTTCTGAGCTCTTCCACGGCGGTCATAAGCTGTGAGTAATTCATACTTTGCAGTAAAACTATTAATCATGCTCTCTGGTGCTTCCTGTAGGTGCTTTTCCGTATCTCCCATGACCTGACCCTTGCAGCCCTGAGCTATCAGACTGCTACCTGGGATGAGGCAGTGAAAAGTATTCTTGGAGCTGTGACCCGCAGTTATGATGCTGGCAATTTCACTTTGATGCAAGAGATTTGCAGTATCATCCTTCCTGAAGGTGAGTCTCGTCTTGTGTATCTCCTGGCACTGACCGATGGATCTTCCTTGTAAGCCCAGCTGTGTGTCCTTTAATATTAGTAGGCATAATGATGTTTGGAAGGAGCAAGACATACGCATACATACGGAAACCTGTGGAATTTGGCTAGTGCAAGGGCCGTTGGGCAATCAAAATTCCTGACTGTGGAAGGAAGCTCAGCAGTGTCAGCTGCTGTGGGTGATGTAGGAAACTGAGCAAATTCTATTCTGTAAGGGAGATGAGGACATTGGAAAGCTGTGTTCATCTCGTAGTTACAAATCACTCCAACCGGCCCTTCCCTTCGTTCTCTGCAGAGAATGCAGTGTGTTTATTTTGCGGCTCTTGATCATGTGAATTATCTTGATGTGCAGCTTGGGACCAAGGAAGTCTGCTGTAGATGATGAAAACATGCAGTCTCATGCTAGCTAGAACTGAGCGTTGTGTTTAAAAAGACGCCAAAGATGTCTGCGTTTCTGCTTCCTGCACCACTCTGCCAGCATCTGAGTAAATCTCTGCTTTGGGTCTCCAGGATAGCCGTTCATTTACCAGATCTGGTCTTTTTCTTTGGAAATCTCAATAAACTATTTGTAATCCTTTTTTCATTATTAGGCTGTGATAACCTAAGACGCAAACTGGACAGCACAAATTCTGAGAGCATGGACGCTTGCAGAAGTCTGGAGGGCTTTGTGGCTTACAAACGGCTGTATGACCTGTGGTGGAACCCACCCAAAGACTCCCTTGTCTTGCAAAAGGCTGTTTTGGATCCTGTGCTGTGTCCCGGTGAGCAGACAGCTCTTGAGAAGAGTTACGTTTCAGGTCAGTCCTCCTCTGAAGAAACTCCTGATCAAACTGCAGTTGAGATGGATGAAAATCTCTGCAATACAACTGAAGTTCATAGGTGTGAGACAGAAAGTGACTCAAGAACTAGCTCAGTCGATTTGGTAGAGGGACAGTCAAAATTGAATGGCTGCGAAGTGCTTCTTTCAGAAGAGATTGCTGCTTTACAGAACACCCAGAGAGATATAGCTGAGGTCCAGCAGATTTTAGCAGATATGATCCGCCAGCACCAGCAGCAGAGGAACAATCTCCAGGAAAACACAAATGGAAGCACCCAGGAAAGCAACCTACAGCAGAGTTCAGAGACTGAATCAGACAAACCGTGCTCTGACAGCAGCCAGATGAATTGGTAAGCTTGAGAACAAGAATGAATGGATTGAAAAGCATTGCTTTTTTTGTGTGTTTGTGCAGCAGTTTTCTTGTTTAGCTCAGATTGCCTCTAATCTCAAGCTTGTCACCCAGAGACACTTCAACATACAGCCCAAAAGTCTTGCATTTCCCTGGGGCTGAACTACTACGTACATAAACTTGCTACAGCTGAATAACTTCCTGATACACAGGGTGTGTTGGTACAGTGAATAAACAGGGCAGCTTGTAAAAGGGAGGATAATGAAAAGGACAGGCATGATCTAAGAGGTCTGTCTCTTTGTCGAACAATTATTTGGGACTTTGGCAAGAACGAGCTAGAGCGCTTAACACTTGTCCAGCTCTTTTCTGTGCTCCCTGTACAGGAGGGAGGCTATGCAGTCATTTAAGCAAAACAGTTACTCATGACACCTGCTCTTTTCTTGACAGTAAAGATGAAGTAAAGGAACCAATTACGCTCCCTGAGCTAACGAAGCAGCTTCTAAAAGCAAAGCAGAAACTAGCAGAATTTCCAGACAATTTAAAGGTAAGTGGCATTGTGGTTCTGAAAAAAAGAGAGTCTTGTTTGTAAGGGCAGCCTCATCACAGAATCCCTTCCATACAGAAAGTAAGGAACAGCGACTGACTTTGTGATCCTATGGCAATTTTGAGAGAGAACTGACACATGGCATCAGGGTGATATTTTTCTTTCAAGCGTAACTTTCTCTGTGCAGTTGGAAAGTGTAGGTAAAGCTCCTGCATGGGCGAACTCAGTGGGATATTCTGTATGAATCTCTCCCGTGCATATTAAAAGTAATCCTTTGCTACTTAGAATTACGTATGCAAAAACAGTTTTGATAAACAGTGAAATCAGAAATTTAAGGTATAAAGTGGCCTTTATAGATTAGGAACTGCAGAAACTACACGTCACATGTTTGAAAGCAATGTTTCCTAGGCTGTCTCATCCCCTCTGTTCTCTAGTCTATAATATAACTAAAGGTGGTGATTTGATAACTTGATGGTAACACGGTGATTGTGCACAAGGGGGCAAACCTGGTTAAATGTGAGCTAACACACTGAAAGAAGAGGAAAAAAATGCATCTGACTCATGACTATCTGTTCCAAAGATACTATAAAGCAGTGTCTTTAGAGAGCTGGCTGCCTGAATATGTTGCAGTTGAACAATTATAATTGAAAGAGTAGACATCACCTCATGTTCCTTTTTTTGCAGGTCTTCCCGTTCCCCGACGTGCTGGAATGCTGCCTTGTCCTCCTTCACATTGGATCCCGGTGCCCTCCGGAACTACACGAACAGGCGCTGGATCTCCTTAGGAAACACGGTAGCGCTGGTATTTACAAAAAGGCTGGCAGGAGGTTCTTGACGTGACATTTTGAGACCAAACTGTCTCCCTTGAGCTGCCTACAGCCGAAGACCAAGGCTGTTCTTTCTTCAGGAAGGCTTGTTTTGATGGCTGTGGTTATTTTGGATAAAACTACAAAAAATCAGGTTTATATACAGGCTCACTTGGGGTCATCAACTAGTACTACTTCAGGAGATTGTGTTAGAAAATTGAAAAGCAGTAGGTTGTGGGCTTGAACTGTATACAGGATTTTTGTATAGTCTTTTTCTATTTGGTGGAAGTTATCCTAATGAAAGCTCTTGCTACTTACATGTAAGGGAAACAGTTTTGAGCAGCTATATCAGTCTTTCAGCAGAGGAGGAGCAGTAGCTGCCCTTGGGAAAAGCAATGGTTTCCGTAAGCAAACTGACCCTTAAGCCAGTATTGTTCTTAAAAGCATTGTGAGTTTATTTTCCCTCCTTTAAATAAAGTCTTCTACCACCATGATTTGGCTTTTAATTTGATGGATAGAAATCAGTATCAATCAAGGGCAAATGCATTAAGAATAAGCCTGTTTTGGGGTTTTTTGATAAACGTAGTACATAAACTCAGTAGATAAAACAAGTGCATGCTATGACTTAGTTTAGTTTTACGTGGTGAAGCCACCTGTACATAAAAGGGAGGGCAAGATCTCTTATATTTGTTTCCAGCATGACTAGCAAGAGAGAAGGATTTCTCCAGGTCAAGAGAAATCCCTGCTTTTGGCAACATCCATGGCTGAACAAACTGCTTTCTGCTACAGTGATGGTAAATTTGAGGTACTATCAAGTTCTCTAGAAAAGCTGCTATTCTAGAAGTGCCAAAAACAATCCTAGATTCTGGAGTCTTGCCCACGCAACATTTTGACCGGTCTTACAGCTTACCTGAAGGCTTTGCCTGTCCTGTAAGAACAAGGCTGCATAAGCCTTAGTGAACATAGCCTCTATCTTAGTAATTTCTAGAAGCAAGTTTTGAAATGCAGCAGCAAAGTTCATAGTAGGATGGGGGGGTCATGAATTTAGAAAGTTTGTAAGTACAATAAAGGTTATTGTTTAAGAAAAAAAGTAGGAGGGATGGATTTTTCAGATGGAGCTGTTCCAGATTCTTCCAGTGAAAATGCAGACCTGCAGCCTTCCTGCTCCAAAAAGTAACACCTCGGAACAACTTGAAGAGCAGCAGATGAAGGCCAGGGGTTATACTAGAAGAAGATCCTTCGGTAGATGTGTTAATCTGGAAAACTGTTGCCACTAACTTGAACTTGCTGAATTCCGTACAAAGTACGTGAAAGCCAGGAGGGGGAGCTAGTGCTTAACCAAACAGCCTCCCTACATTTTAAGCAAGAACCACTGGAGTTTAGATGGAGCAGGAAAACTTGACGCAGGACAGATGAGCAAGAGAGATTTGTCACTTTAAGTGGCTATGCTGCACTGAAAGAATGCTCCACAACGCTGCTAGCTGTGCTGAGAGACGAGCAGAAAGAGAACACAAGACCCCCAAAGAGATCTTAAGCTCAGCTTTCATCAGCTACTGTACAATAAGCTCAAAAGCAGATTTTACAAAGAACTACCCCTGTAGCACATCGTAAGTGGTAAAAGAAACTTGAGCAGCTTTGAGCACGTATCGCTCAAATACAGATTCCAAAGCCTGAACTTTGAGAATTTTAGTGCTTGATGGAAAATCCAAAACAAGACCTGGTTTAAAAAAAATTTATTTTACAAAAATTAAAAAACAAGTAGTATTTACAAGCATTTTAAATACCAGCTCTAAACCTCCACTGCTAATAATGGATTGTTTAAGCCTGTTGTTTAAAATGCAAGACAAAGTCTTACAATTTTGAGTTTGCCACGTCCAAAGGGTTTCTGGTTTTGTTTTTTTAAGAAATGTCATTACAGAGCTGTTGAAAAAGAAAAATACTATAGAATAGCTCATTTTTTAAAAAGTCAGAATCCCAAGTTGTTCTTCCATCCTCTAACTACTTTTCAGCTGTTTATAATGAAGAGAAATGGAGCTGTTTTGTCTGTTGTTAAGCATATAGTAAAATTTGGGGCTGGAGAAGCGGGGGGGGAAGAGGAACAAATATTTATCCATCTGCTGAACTACTTGTGTTGCAAGGAGAAGAATAAAATTTGTAGGTTAAGTTGAAGAAAACTGAAGTAAGAGTATTGGTCCAATCCCCTGTCAAAGGTCAACTTTTAGGCCTCTTAATCCATTTCCAGAACAGTTTATTCATACCCATAAGAACTAAGCTGAGGCTCAGTGTGGGTCAAACCTGTACCATACAGAATTAGAAACTAGGGAGAGCTGATCATATCAGCTCCAGTAATATCCATTCCCGTTGTTGTTAAAGCAAATCTCTGAATATTTTTAGCTGCAAGGATCATTTTTAATGTCATCCGTTCCCAAACCTCTGCAGTGATCAAAGGGAGCAATTTCCACAGACTACACGAAGATAAAATAAGCAAAACATGAGGTGAAGCAGTGACCCTCACAACATGCAGAAGTTTTAAAATAAGCTTTATAAAGCACAATTAGCAAATTTGTGTGCATGTCTGTGTCCATTTCCACTGGATTTCCAGACCCTTAGCTCTACTGAATATTCTACCGTTAAGTCTTCCTTGCAGATTCTGTACAGTATAAAGAGGAAAAAAACAGAGGTATACACCGTAGGTTCTGTCTTTTGCCCTTGGTATTAAAAAGATGGCAAACCACAAATGCTGGCATTAGGAATTCAGTCAGTTCTCTTCTGGGTTTCACATGAAGATGCAGCTCTTCAGCAAAACTGCAGGCCTTCTGCAGGCTGTATACTGTAGATGCCTTTTGTTTGAAACGCTATTAGGGAAAATGGTTGAGGACAGCAGCTGCCAATATGGTAACCACGTTCTGCTGAGGGGCACCGCTTATCACGGCTGCATGTTGTTGATAATAGCCAAAATGCTCATTTTCTCTTGGGCCGAGTCCACATCTTCATTTTGTTTCTGAGCCACTCCTGTGCCAAGGCCATACAGCCGCCCACAATACTTTGCATCATCAATTGTATCCTCAAAAAACAACTGCAGATTCAAAAATAAAAAAGGGAAGAAATAGGTATTGTTTAATTGTGCCTCTAAATCAGAAAGCACCTAATGTTAATTCAACAGCTCATTTGAAGTCAGCCACCTCGAAACTGGAGCATGGGATTTAAAATAAGCACATGAAAGAGGAGTAAACAGAAGAATTCTGTGCCATTATCAACAATTCTGGTTATTGACAGTTTGAAGTGTGATGGCCACAAGGCTAAAAAAAAAAAAAAAACCAAACCCAAAACAAAACAAAAAACACATTGTGCATGTTGACATTTATGGATAGGAACTGGAGAAAGACGACCCATAAAGAAGAATACTGCAGTACCTCTTTCATTCTGAAGAATGCCATTCCCGTGAGAAGAGAGTCCGATCCTGCCTGGTGTTGTCGTCCAATTCGCTGCAAATCCAGCTGATCTGCCACTTCTTGAAGGCCACCCTGCAATGAGAACAGAACAGATTTTACTTTGGAAGATCCATCTCTTAGCAAAATTGCTACGCTTCTCCAAAACATGAGGGCAAACACTGGCCACGATGAATCAGTGCAGATTCCAGCAGTACACACACACCAGCCATGAGTAAAAGACAGTGGTAAATACTGTTCAAGAACACATAAATACTCTTCACAAATTTCGGTACCTTGCTTTCCTGCTGTGGATACTTGAGATGACTGTGGGCACATTGGTAGGTTACAAATGCTGGACCTTTCCCTCCCTTTTCTCAAACAAGGCTGTGATTCAGTACATAAATTACTTTCAACCCTCCAAGTGTCTACCAGTTAATCAATCAAGTCACATAATAGTTCATGGAAGAAGAAATACTCCGCCTTGCATAGGGGAGATAAACATTCTGTATTATAATGAGCCCTGAAATTACTGACACACAAACCGGAAGGTTATGGGAATGTCCCCTATATAATATACATATTAATAAGTCTAAAACCGGGGAGGCAGTATCTATTGGATACAAACTTAGTCATAGGTGGTTCTATGTGACTACTAGCTTTTAGACACGTCCCAGTTTTAAGACTTGATATAGGCAGCAGTTCTGTCATTTGGGTCACTGTACATTTACAGTGTTGATGCCCATCCATCAGTTGCTTGCTGGAGAGATACAAGTACCTTGAGGTTTTTGCAGCTCTTCATTAAGTACTTTACATCATAGATAGATGGGAAGAAAAGGTTCAAGATATGGAAAAATTCGTGTTCCTCTTCCGGTAACCTGGAATCTGTCAACAGCTTCACCATGTAGCCAAAGTCATAACCACTGAAAACAAAAACATACAGGAACCAGATAAGCAGGCAGCACCTATACTCCGTCAGTAGCAATATTTCATTTTTCACAAGAGTTTTACATGCTGTAGCTTTCAAATATTTTCTCACATTCATAAAACTCTTCTGGATCAGAGCCAAAATTCATCCTGACCATCTATGTCAACATAGGACTTTTGAACGCTCCCTGGGTGCCTCTGCTAACCTCCTGTGGGACAGCTAAGCCCTTGGGAAGAACATACTTCCCAACACTGCAAGTTTCCATAGCTATGGGCAATACGGAAAAGCAGGAAACCCTAGAAGCGTCTGTTGCCACCACCTCCTCCTCCCTCAAGTCCTTTCGACGGACTTGCGATGATATCAAGGACCAGAGGCTTTGTAGTCAAGTTGCTTGAAACACTACAAGAAAGGTATCTTAACACTACAGAGATTTCTTCCTCTACGCAAACGCAAACCAGAAGTTGAGAACACCACCACCATTGTAAGGAAAAAGAAAGAAAAACCATCCTTTACAATGCACACAAGTTCGTAAGTGTAGAAATCACATTTCAGCTTGTTAATAACTTCTTCCATAGAGGAAGACTGTAACGGCGAAAGGATTTGCAAGAAAGGCATACACAAAATTCAGACCACAGTAAGTACCAGTACAAAATGAAGTGCCAAGTGTTCTTATTTCTTAAACATGGCCTTTGTATCTTTAAGCTTCTTTTAAGAACTGCAGAAGCTGCTTAAAATCTGTGTCAGTCTCCACGGACAAAAGCAGCGGTATTTCAATCAAGAAGAGATTTCTCACTTCACGGCATCAGTGACCATCTCGGACCTACCTGTGGAAGGACAGCCATTTCACGCTGTCACTAAGGACGACCCCAGATGTCATAAGCAACTCGGCAAAATGCAGGGTATCGATCCCTTCTTCTTCGTGCTTCTGGAACTGCAGCCCAGAGCTGGCAAGGAGGTCTATGGAATCCTGAGAGTACATGTCCTCGCTGAAGGAGAAAAGCAGCTTTGCACTCAAGGTACTAACAAGTCAGGTTTATTTCCCCCCACACTGTATTTCAAAAATTGGAGCGATCAGTAGGCTATCTATCTCTGGGTTCCACACTTGTCTCTCTAGAAAATTCAAATTGAATCAGTTTTAATACCACTACTGCAGCCTCCTACATACATAACAAGCTATTCTGCGATCGTAGCTAGTTAATAATACTGTTGCTAGTGCAAATTCCAAAGAATCCACGTCCATTGTACTGTATGCAAAAACATACTGTATGATGTTTTGAAAAACGTCATTTCTGCAAGGCAAAAGGAAGCACCACAGATGACAACACAGAGAAAAGGGGAGTTCTCCCAAGTAGGAAGACGTGCAACTCTAAAGCACTGGGCATCATTCCTGTCTACATTTTTCTTTTGCACTTCACAGCACATGCCACCGTATCATCATCTCCAGTTCCATCTGTGGGAGTAAACAAAATTGCCTAATACTTGACTCCGGAAGGAGGGCAGGGATGAGTGATGATACGCCTGGTGGAGAGCCGAGCAGGAACCTGACTTCTGTACTGGTTTGTTTCGTTTGAGGCCGGTAGGGAGGGTAGGACATGGCAGCACACAGAGCAAAATTCATGCCAAATATGGTAACTGAGTCAAATGAAGTGATCACACTGTGAAAACCACTTCGCTCTGATTTCAATACTTTTAAGAGGCTCACAAAGTTGTGGAAGTAAATATTGCAACTTTTGGGTTCAAGAACAGTATGTTCTGCACATACTAGCTATGAATTTTTGTAATGTTTTCCAATGACAGTTCCATAAAAATACTCATTTATTTCCTACAAATGTGTGTTTTTGACAGATAAACCCTCTCTTTATTTCCCAGCATCTCTAGTGGTAATTATGCTGAGTTTGTCTTTACAGTTACGGGGGAAGGGATAATGAAACTTGTTTCAGCTGTAACCCAGGATATTGCAGTATGGAGGAGATGGGAACAACTGCCACACTCCATTTACCAAGACTCATTCTCCTGAAGAGGTGTGACGATTACACCATTCTTTTTAGATCCCAGTTTATATTTTAGCATGGATCTGTAAAGAAGTATTTTCCTTTTTGCTGAAAACAGCACATCCATTTCTTTTTAGCAGAAAGAGATGGGTATTTTTATATATATATATATTTTATATATATATATATATATATAAAAAAATGTATAAAGTTTAAGACTATAATATTGTTGCAGGAAAAAAAGTTTAAGGCACATACCATTATTGGGGATAGGCTATTTATCACAGGAAGGGGTATTAAGGACAGGATTTTAGTATGGGTTGACTCCAGAAATATGGCAAACTCCTGTCCTGCCAAAATAGGTTCCCACATAATCTGTGTTAGAATCCGAATTTTTATTGCTCAGAACCAGGCACTGACGAACATAGAGACACCTGCATCTGCCAAAGGAAAGCATCTCTTCAGCAGAAAAGAATAGGTGATTATTCCCTAGCTCAAGAGACTCACGTAAGGTTGAATTTGAAGTTAAACTGCCAGGTGTTGATGCCGGAAGGATATTCTCCTTTCTCATTTGTGAAAGTCAGACCCAGCTGGATAATTTTCAGAAGGTCAACATTACACCGAAGGAGCTGATATTGATAGTCTATGGAACTGCGGAATTCACCAATTGGCCTTACAACAACTCCAGGAAACTCTGTGTCCTAGGAGAGAAGGAAAAAATCTTGTTTCACCACTTACTCTATTAGCAGTCATTATTACTAGTCTACTAGGGGTCTATTCAGTTCCACACTTGCAGCACTGCATTCTGCGAATTCTTATGTAAAAATCACTTTTTTCTTCTCCTTTTCCATATATTCATACAGATTTTAAACGGCTACAAGTCAGACACTAAGAAACCCCTATACAATTTGTTAATTATTGCATTCGTTCGTTTATTACAGGTATCCTTTCTTGCAGTTTTGTTTTATTCCAGAACAAAAATGTTGTAAAGTCATCCAATATGCACTACTGTATAATCCAAACATCTCTCGCAAAGGACTCCCTCATTTTCCCTAAATCTACTAAAATGGACTTTTAAAAATTTATTCAGTCTTCCCTCATGTTCTAAACACAAGTTAAATTTAGCACTCCGACCACTTCATTTGATAGTCCAGATAGCGATAACCTTCACCGTTTTTGAGGAACAGCCAATGCCTACATTAACGAAAACTCCTGCCAATCAAAACAGACCTTCACAGCAGAGCAACCACCTATTAGATGAAAAACATTTTACTTGGCCAGCGATTGTGTGCTATCTTTGCTGAAACCCAAACTTCTAGACTATTTTTACTCTCAGATCAGGTCACGTAACTTCTAGGGACTAGCGTGTATGCAAAAAACTTTCATGAAGAATCCAGTGCTGGGTATCTGACAAAATGTCTCCCTTGCTCAAGATCTTTTTGTATCCACTCTTAACAGCAGAGCCACTAAAATACGTCACAAGCACACTATCAATGAGATCGAACAGAAGCAAGAAAGCTCATTTCCCATTGACATATGATAACGAAATCATATTTACTTAGACAATGGCGTTCTACACTGAAATACTATGCACTCTGCAGGGGCGTGTGTTTTTATGCCACGCTTTTATTAAGGACTTTTCATACCTTGAAGTTTAGCGTTGCTAAGCAAAGCTGGCATAACTTACAGTATCATAACTAAACCCAGTTATTTATGTAACTAACTGGCTCCTGCCAAGCAGATACAGACTTTTAAGAGAAGGAAGAGATTCCTCCCACCTGGGGGAGATTTCTGGTCTTCCTAAACAAAGCTTTCTGAACACACTGTCATACCAACAGCCAGAATATTTTGCTTCCCTAAGATTCAACATCTGACCTCATTAAAAGGAGGCAGCCCAGCTGACCAGTTGTCACTTGTGGGCCTTTTGTCCTACAGGACCATGGCATCTTCCATAACCGAATGGAGAAAGACATTCAAAGGCCAAATATACTGTTGGAAAACTAAAGATTTAAACCCAATTACATTACAAAGATTTAAACGCAGTACATCTGACCCGTTTCCTTTTTCTGTTGCACAAACCAATACATTACGAATAGCTAAATATTAAATGAATCCAGGTTTTTAATGTGGTCTCTCTCTTCCCCATCTTTCATTCAATCCAAACTCAACACTACTTGTATTAAATTCTGGAAAGCTTCAACTGAACTACTTTCTAGTTTTTCACCACTTAACCTCTAGCTCAGTTTGACTGGGGGTAGGAGGAAATCATTTCTCACTCAAGAATCAACTTATTCCCCTACCCAAAAAAATCCCTTGACTAAGGCAATTAGGTCAAGTATAAAATATTTACCATCGCAATGTAGCTGTAGCTTAGAACAATCTCTCGAATTTTCCTCATCTCTTCTTCCAGGTTGTTGGCCCATACTTCACAGATAACCTGGCTGTTCTCTGCAAGGGCTGCTGGCATCTTGCAGGGACCAGAGTAAAGACAGCTGATGTTGAATTCAGATGACAGCGTAGAATTGCAAGCTGTGCGATCTTATCGGTGTGCTGTGTTAAACAGATAAATAAGTAATGCTTTATATGAAGAAAGATTTGCATATAAGAACGAATGCTCTGTTGGAGACAGTCACACTTCAATTTTCAGCTTCAAATAGGCCATTTAAAGTTTACACCGAGTTTCTTCTTGCTTTTATCACTTCCTATAAACATGCTGAATGAGAAGAAAATTTATAGCATCTGTTCAGGTTACAAGAGTGGATGCACAATTAACAGTCCAGTTATTCACGAAGAGTCATTCTCCCTGTCTTTATTCTCCTGGCACAAGCTCTGAAACTTTGGGCGGATGATGTAAAAGCACAGAGTCCTCACATTTAATATTTAGCTATTGCGATAGCTTTTAAAAACAGTAACAGAATGCTTTATACACTACATAGAATCGTTTAGGTTGAAAAAGACTTTTAGGATCATTGATTCCACCTGTTAACCTACCACTGCCAAGTCCACCACTAAACCATGTCCCCAAGCACCACATCTACACATCCTTTAAGTACCTCCAGGGATGGGGACTCAGCCCCTGCCCTGGGCAGCCTGTGCCAGGGCCTGACAGCCCTTTCGGTGAAGAAGTTTTTCCTAATATCCAACCTAAACCTCCCCTGGCGCAGCTTGAGGCTGTTGCCTCTTGTCCTATCACTTGTTACTTGGGAGAAGAGACCGACCCACCCCGGCTCCAGCCTCCTGTCAGGCAGTTGCAGAGAGTGATGAGGGCTCCCCTCAGCCTCCTCTTCTCCAGGCTGAGCCCCCCCAGCTCCCCCAGCCGCTCCTCCCCAGCCTTGTGCTCCAGCCCCTGCCCCAGCCTCGCTGCCCTGCTCTGGCCACGCTCCAGCCCCTCCATGGCCGCCTTGGGGTGCGGGGCCCAGCGCTGAGCACAGCATTCGAGGCTCTCGGATGCACCTCGGGAGGCGCCGAGGCAGGGTGTTTCAGCCGATAGCAGCGGCAGCCCCAGCAGCTACAGCCGGGACAAATCGCCGTTGTTCACCGTTTCCCACAACAACACGGGCAAAACGACGCCCGTTTCTGCGGCCGGGGCTCAGGCCCTGCGCGCCCCCGGACCTGGGGCTGCCTGCGGCGCTCGGAGGGCCTCCACCCACCCGCCACGGCTCAGCCCGCCGCGGGGGGCGTCCCCCGCTCCCTCCGCCCGCCGACCACGGCCCCCGGGCCTGAGGACCCCCTCAACGGCGGGTCCCGCACCTGCTCGCGCGCCGCCGGGCCGGGCCCCGCCGCTCGCGCTGCGGGAGGCGGGCCGCCCGGCCGCTCTAGCCCTCACTCCCCCACCGCCACTCGTCTGCTCCGGCGCTCCCCATCGCCGCTCCCCGCCCCCACGCTACCTGCCCGGAAACCGGGGCCGGGCCGCTGCCTCCCGCGCACGCGCGATGCCGCCTACCGGCAGGGGCGGGACTTCCGCCTTTCCCCGCTGCGCTCTCGCGAGAGCTGTGGGAGAGCGCCGCAGGCGGGGCGCGCGGCGGGGGTACGTTGCTGCGCGCGCCTGTCCGCTCGCGGCCGCGCGCGCGCTCGGGCGGAGGGGAGGGGCAAGGGAGGGGGCGGAGCGCCACGCGGGGCTCTGCCCGCAGTGCGCCTGCGCAAGGGCTTGCGATGAGCCGTCTTTCACCTCCCCCCCCGCAGTCTAATGGACTCGCCCGGGCTCCCGGCTGTGGGGGCGGCGGGCGAGTCCAAAGTCCGCGGGCGGGGGGGATAAGGGAGGTGCGTGCCCTCCTCTACCTGCGGGAACAGGGACCTCGAGGCCCGGCGGCCATAGGCTCGGCGGGCTGCCAGCATGGCGGCCTGGGGAGCCCCCAGCAGCCCGGTCGCCTGGGACAGGGACAGTGCCAGGCCCTGGCTGAGCGTCCCCAAAAGAAATAGCGCCCGTCCCTCCCTCACCCTGGGCCCCTTCGGCTGCGGCCTCCATCGGGCCTGGGCTGCTGCGGGCGCGAGTCTCCCCGCGGGCTCACGCCGCCACGGCGCCGGGCGGGACGAGGGTGAATTCATCGAGGCCTTGAGGGCAAAGCACTGCTCTCCCGGCACGAGTTGCTCCTACGCTGCAGTGCGCAGACAGCTCGTTAGTTGAGGAAATTCTGCCTTGGACATCGCTGTTCAAGTACCTACTGTGTCTGCACACTTTGAGGCTGACGTCTCCTGTTCCAGAAATGCTATTTAAATTACATTAGCAACAGAAGTTGGTGTCTGGTAAAGCAGCATAACGTAACTTCTTGAGTAGCATAGCTGCCAACACGTGCTTTGCTGGCTGATGCTGATGGCAGATACTGAATTTATTTGGAAGCTTGTCTACTGATAATTAAACTTAGATAGTATTTCCTTTCTTTTAGACTGCCAGCCTTCTGGACAGGGTTGCATCTCTTACAAAATAACGCAGTTCTGGTACTGCTGCAGAATTGTTACCTGCCTACTGTTTGGGAGTCTTTCCTCTCACTGAATGTCAGCTCCTTGCCTACCATTTTGATACAAGTATGTGGAAAAACAAGTCTTGGTGTTTTTTACACTTCAGACATAATTCGGTGCTTCAGGTTTAATGTTCATACCTCAGCAGAAACATAACTTTTAGAAAAGGAGATGTTTTTCCAAGTACTTCTATCAAGTGACCTTTGTGCTGTCAGCATCTTATGACATCCCATTATTGAAGGTTATTTTGATTCAAAGTTTATCTTCATAGATGATGTTTATCTTCATAGGTGATAGTTACCATTTTGCCTTCTCAGCTCTGCAGTCTCCTGCGTTGCATAATTTATATGTTATGCAATATGCTAGATTGGCAGAAAGTAATCACCGTTCTTCCCGTGGTCACTTGAGTTTGGGATTTTGTGCAAGAAGACATACATTGTTAGCAGGTAAATACAGCAGGTTAGATTACAGCACTCTGCAGACACAAGATTAGATTTTTTTTTCCTAAAGAGTTCAAAGTAAAATACGTATTTTTCATGCTCATGAACCCAGCACTTGAAGGTGCATTGTATCCAGGGAAGAAGGGAGGATGAATCTTCTCAGGACGCCGAAAATATGTGTGCCTTGCTACTCTAATAAAAAATGTATTGCAGGAAATAATCACTTGTGATAAATTATGCTTGTAATGTTTGCCTGTAGTTTAAAAAAAAGCTATTTGAGGATGTTTACAAGCACCGGTGGTGAAAGCGGGAAATGTATTTTGCTCAAGGAGATCAGAATTTGTTTCCTCAATCATGGCTAATTCTCATTGTGGCTAACAGAGATGAAGAATAGCTGGAAAAGGCACGCTGCTCTTTAAAAAAGTCCCATAGTTCTTGTATTTGGAAGTTACCAAACTTGCTTCCAGGTCCAGCACTCCAAAGCAGGTTCCTGGAGAGTCCTCGCACCTCTGTATGGTTCTGTTAAGACCACAGTAACAACCCAGTGTGTGTCTGCAGACCTGCTGCATCCTACGGTGTCAGAGAGGGCTTTAGCTCAACATTTTCACGTTAGTCAGCTTGAGCTGCACGTCCCGGATTGTGCCTCGTTCACGCGGTTGTGCGTTTCCTTGAGAGCTTAGTAACGGCACCACGAATGGTAGAAAACCTACTTGTGGGAATCGTAACACGTGAATTGAGAGTTAAAAGATGCAACCGTTGCTGGACGTGTTTGAACCGTAAGGGCAAGGCCATCGTTTACGTTTTCCTAACCCTTCCATTGCTCCAGAGATGTTTCCAAAGCGTAGCGCTGCAGTACGAGGTGGCGGCACGCGTGTGCCCTGGCAGATGGTTAGAAATACAGTTCAGAATGCAGGGAATTAATGATTAGGGGGAGGTGCGCTGAGTTCAGATTCCTCCTCGACGTTAGAGGAGCTCTCAGTGCGGGTTTGTACAATCCTGAAAGAGAATTCATAGTTTTTCTCCTCCTAACGTTTTTTTTTCAAACAGCAAAACGGACAGCGACTATTACAAAAACTGTGGAGAGTGAACAAAGAGAAGTTATTTTATGAGGCGTCTGGTCAAAAAGCCTTTCTGCTGCGAAGAAATCAGACTTCTTGCATGCCTCAGCAGAGATTGCACCAGCGTTGGAGGGTCTGTGGTGAAGACGCCAGTGCAGGGCACAGGCTAGCCAACAGACAGAGGCAGCTTTTAGATTACTGCCAACCTGCGCTAGGTACGGACTTGCAGCAGAAGGTAAATTGCGTTTACATCCTTCTGACGAATATGCTGAGCTGTCTGTTCCTATTGGGTATAAATATTTCAGAGATAACCCGTGTCGGAACTGAACAGCGGCTAAAAAGAAGCACCGAGGTCTGTGAAATTCACTGGCTTATCACCCACTTTTGGCTGTTGGATGAACAGTCCTCCCAGCGCAAGCTCAAGTTCAAGTGAAGATCAGCTCGGGACAACATTCGTGTGGCACTCCTCTCTTGAAATGCCAGTTTCCACTTCCTCCTCTCCACATGTGTAAACAGTTCGAAGGAATTGCATTCCTCCCCGTTGAGTCTGCTGTCTATGATAAATAACAAGTAGTAGCTATGGCTAGGAGTTACAAACTCTTTCCCCACTAGGGAATAGCTAGGATTAGTCAAGAGAAAGTGTTAATGAAAACAGTAACGCAGTCTTAAATCAGAAGTGAAGCAAGAGTGAGTGTTTACCGCACTAAGAGGACAAACAGCGCGAGGCTGGGAGGGGAATTCTGGGAATACTCTCCATCCAGAAAAAAAGTTAACTGATAAAAATACAGATGCAGGGGTGGGTACGAGAATTCAGGCACAGCCAACGAGGCACCACCGTTATTCGTGTTTGCCGATCTCTCTGCAACTCCGGCTGCTGCTAGCTTGAGATGCTGCTTACCGAACAAGAGCCTGCGTGGCTTCACCTGTGAGTGGCCGTACAAGGCTGAGGCAGGTGACATTCCTTGTTTTTCCTTGTGGGGAAACATAAATCTGGAAAGTTATGGTGAGTAACACCTTCAATTCTGAGAGCTTAGTTCAAACAGGGCACCGTATACTAGGTAGGTAACACCGATTGGGGCCACATTTGCGTAATAAAGACCAGTACTGCTGCAAGTTGCATCTTGCTCTCTGCAATATCCTAATTACAGACTTTATGGTCTGTAAACCTCATATTTAAAGACAACTGAGCCCAAGCACATTCTAACCTGTTTGCATCTTGTCCTTACAGATGGAACCAGTTCCTGTAACTGGTTGAGGACACTATGTAGCAACAGCATTGCTGTAATTTATAGATTTAGTGCAACACAATGAAAACTGGACTGCTGTTTTTTTGCCAAATTCCACAGTAACCCTTACCTCTTTTAACAAATACACCTTTGACCCGTTTGGTTGCACTGGCACTAAATATTTTGTGCTCAAAACATGAGTTAGCGCATTAGAAAGACTACTTTAAGGCGTAGGTGGCTTTTTTTATTCTCCGATACAGCCCTTAACTCCTGATGAAAAGCTCTTACCTGCAGAGATGTGCTCCAAAGGCTTAACTGAGTGACAGCACGCGCACATGCACAGGGAAGACTGCCAGTGCTGACAGTGACATGGCACTGGCTTCACATGACTCCTCTGGGAGGGGACAGCCAGCTCCTGCTTGGAAACACCCCCGCCGCCTTTCCCTAAACCCTCACAAAGCTTCCACAGCAGTCGTGAAAGGTGAGGAGATGAACTCTGGGCTCTGAATAGACACAAAGGACCTCTCCTAAGCTGCCGTCAGCAGGAGGTGAGCAAAGAATGGGCAGCCAGAGTTCAGGGGTGTAGTAGCTTGAAGAGATATGATTGATAGAAACTTTGAGGAAATAATTAAAAGGCAATGATGTCATGTGTCTGTTTAAAGTACGATTGTAAGCTTTTCTAGGAACTGTGGTTGCCTTCGGATCGGTGCAGTGCTTGGCACAGGAGGACGTCCACCAAACACGACGTCTAGCCCCGTGTCTGTCCGCACAGCGCGGCTGATATGCGACTTCTCAGGTGACCAGGTAAGCTCTCCTTATGTTTTCCTTTCTATACATTCTATACTTTCATGGATAGTCGTAGCCTTTTCTCTCTCAGGCGCGGTTGTTTTCCACTGTCAGTGCACTATAAAGGTTGATTCCACTGAAGTAAGGTCTGCAACAGAAGATGCAAGCAGGAGGGAAAAAGGAATACCAAGAAACTGTGGCGGGCAGCCCGTCCATCGCAGCAGACGTACCCCGTTACTCAGCTGCGCCTGCCAGCAGCAGGACAACGTGGCTGGTGTCAGAAGAAAGACACGATAAAATCCAATACTGGGTACGATACAAGAAGCAGCGGGCGCTTGTGCAGCCTCAGCTTGGGACTGACTGGGCAGCAGAAGTGTAAGGGGACAGCAGAGATGGGACATAAATAATAAAGTAAATGTTAAAACAAATGTAAAAAATCTGGTAGTTCTTTCCTTTTCGGATTATGTTGAGCATTTTAAAACATGACTTACTTAGACAAACTCGCTTTTTCTGATACCTGGAGGGGAAAATTCAGTGAAAACAGGTCTATGACTTAATGAACAGTTGTTGGACAAACGAGGAAGTACATGGAAATAATAATAAAAAAAAGTATTAGAATTCTTTATTGACTAGTGTATGTTTCCCCTTTAACATCACAAGACTGATTGGAAAAACAATTACTTTCACTTTAGGGTTGAGAATTTGGTTTGGATCAAATTTTGTGTTAACTAATTTGAAATAACTGAAAAGAAACTTTTTTTTTTTTTTTTAAAAAAAAGCACCAGTTCTAGCTAATATTTGGAAATAGCTGCAGGCAGCTGAGATCTTTGCTGGTTGATTCGGGGCAGTATAACTTGCCAACGTGAGATCAGTGCCAAGCAGTTGAATAGCTTTTCTGTTTGCCGAAAGAGCCATGGTTACACGAATGCTTTTTTAATGTATTTGGTGCGTTCTGAATCAGAAGAGACATTATCCAACAAAAAAAGAGTAGGTAATGAGATGCTGGGGAAAACCTAATCCATCAAAATTTATCTTGTTCTAATGTAAATAACATAAAATTTTATCCTGTAAATGTGACTTAATGAAGGTAGTGTACTGAGATTTTGGGGGAGAGGGAGGTAAGCAGACGTGGCAGTACTGTTTCGAACTGGAAGTCTTTGTCCAAGCAAGACTTCTATCATAATTTAATTATTTTAAAAGGAGTACTACTAGAAATGTGATTATAATTTTAATTCTTTCCTAAACTGACAGAATATGAGACTCAGTCAAGGAATGGCTCCTTCTCCTCCTAAAAGCTCAAAGCAGAGTCACATTTATGTGAAATTTATTTTATGAAAGGCAGGTCCTGCTTTGACTAACCTGATCTTCTACAACAAGGTGACCGCTTAGTGGATGAGGGGAAGGCTGTGGATGTTGCCTACCTGGACTTTAGTAAAGCCTTTGACGCCGTTTCCCGCAGCATTCTCCTGGAGAAACTGGCTGCTCATGGCTTGGACAGGCATACTCTTTGCTGGGTAAAAAACCGGCTGGATGGCCAGGCCCAAAGAGCTGTGGTGAATGGAGTTAAATCCAGTTGGCGGCCAGTCACCAGTGGTGTTCCCCAGGGCTCAGTACTGGGGCCAGCCTCAAAAAGGAATGGATTATTCAAGCTTGACGTATTTCAAGCATCAGTAGCGTTTCCTTAGAGACAGTGGGCACACCCACGCTGAGAGGAGCTGCGTGACAAGATGGGCGTATAGGGCATGTAACGTAAGATAAAACGCATCGTTGTGGTCGGAAGGTCGTTTGGAAATGAAGATGAGATGAATTTGTTCTGTAGCAAGTTATTTATGCTGTTCTGTTCAGGCCAGCAGGTTATTTGTGATTGCTACTTATAGGTATTCTTCATCAGATATGTTAGAGTCCAACTATATTTTTTCAGTAAGGTCGTGGTTGGCAAACTGGGTACAGCGGAGAAAAAACCCATACGGAAGATCTCATAGACTGGCTGTAGTAGCTCACAAAGTCTAATAGCGAGGAGCTCCAGATCTGGGGAAAGATGAGAAGTCCTAGGACACTGTGACTTCCTTAACACATTCTCGTTTTAAGCAATAGCACCTTAGGGCACCTCCCACACTACTTTTTTTGGCCAAGGGAGACAAAGTTAACTTGTTTATTTTTTTTTAAGGCTGCTACCAAAAGTTAGCATTTCCCATAGGAGTGCATACAACCCTAGTGTCGAAATAGGGGGTTGGGAGTTCGGGCTCATTGTTTCAAGTTTCAAATCACTTTTCGCCTGATTTTTTTTTTTCCTCAGAACCGTTTAACATCAGTTTCTTCCACTAAAGTACATAGTTGGGTGGACTGGCCTTGTCCTTTTCTGTCCATGAGTAAGCAGGAACCCCGGTAGGAAGCAGGTGCCCAATTTTTCTGTCTCGTGCCCCTTGGCCTACATACTAACACGTAACGTAGGGAAGCAGAGCTGGAAACAACTGTAGACAGAGAGTTGCATTTGTAAGAATGAACCCATAAAGCTATCATTTCAAAGCTAAAGTATAACCTCCTGGCTAACACGGGGACTTCTTTTTGGCAGTGTATTCCTCCTTTCTGAAACGCTGCAAGAAGAGTACTCCCAAGAGGCTTGCTAGCATCATAAAGGTAAGAGAATATTATCTTTCTAATGAATAATTTTCCAACTGTTTTCCTTTGTACCTTAGACAGGTGCCTTTCTACCTTCTTTGTACTTTCCTTTTTATCTTAGGTAACATAGTTTGCCTGTGCTTGAATATTCCTCTGCGTATGAAAAGCAAAATGGATTAACTTCTGCAATCCTCAGTAATCTGGCCTTCATATTATTAGAATTCACGTGTTTGTTCTTAAAGACCGGATGAAACCAAGAACACCTTAAGGAATGTTTTGTTAGCTTTTGCTAATTATAATTTATGATAAGAGAGCAGCAATATAAAACCAGCTACACAATAATCCCTAGGACAGCCCCAGCGCATCCTGAAATACAGAGATCTTTCCATGGCCATGGACAGCAGTGAAGCCCCAGCACCTACTTAAACCTTGGGTTTGATAGTTTTTTTTTTTACCAAAGCCGGCAACAAATGGTCAAGCCAGAGCCAAATGCAGGGAGATGTGTTACGAGGTGGCCACCTGCCCATTTAGGACTTCAAAGGCTCAGATTGACCATAGCAGGACTTGAAGTAAAGATGATTTTCTCACTTACCGTGTTCTTACGCTGTAACTTACAGTTCCTCTGCCACGTGAGTGAAGGCTGTGTGAGGCCCGACTGTGTTAATTCTTCATGGCACAAACTCACATTGTTGTAGTCGGATTTTTGTTTTCATCCTCGTTAGTTTAATGCCGTCGTTACGGAAGAGCGCGTGTCCCATACCATCGTTTCCTTGCAGTCTGTGAAGGGCTGCAGCTCCTGAGCACAGTGTATTCCTGGGCCAGATCAAGGGAGGCAGCCATGCCACGACACACCAGTGCCACGATCAAAAGCTTTGGTTTTGGCTGTTCTCCCGTTTTTCTTTGTCACCCTTGCATCCCTGTTAGTCTTCTGAGACAATACTAACTCATCAGGAAATAAGGGGATTTGTCTTCTCAAGAGCCCAGCTTTGCTCCATGGCCAGCACGAAGGAGGGGGCAGGACAGGACAGAGCACAGAGTAAATATTTTACAGTTTTGCAACTGAGCTTGAAGTTGAGGGCGTTTGCTGTTGTCAGCAGTGTATTCTTCCACTCTCCAGCTGTACAAGGTTCACTTACTTAGATCACCTCTTATTTCAGATGAAAAGAGACTCTGGATATTCCACCATGGCTGAGGAGCAGAAGCAGGTAAAGGCTCAAGGTCATCTTTTAAAGAACATGTTGTGCAGGTGCTTTGGAAGGCTGGATGTGTTCAATCATCTTCTAAGAGAAGTGACAGACACATCCACGCTCTGATCACTTTAGCACAAGTAGGAGCTCATCTCTTATCACTACAGCAACATTTTCCCAGCATTTTTTCCCTTCCAGTGGACTGCAGCTACAGCACCAAGTGGTGCAGGGCCTTTTATCTTTGCTTGTGTGGCAAGAGACCACCACACTCGACTGTAGCCAGAAGCTGTGCCACCTAACTGGGCCCAGTTCTCAAAGCGGTCCTGCTAAACAGTATGCTTCCCAGCTGATGTGCCCCGGTCTCTTTACCTTGCAGGCAGCAACCCTGTTCTGCGCTTAAGGAATTTGCCAACTTGTACAAGCCCTTTAAGGGCAAGATCTCAAGCGATCCACGGATCAGAGTTTGGAAACTACTGTGCTGGGGCTGTTGGCATGAAGAGAAACAGGGTGTTTGCACTTGGGCTTGATGAACGAGACTTCTTTTTTCCCCTATGTAAACTTCTCTGCTTCTACAGCTCATGTAATTATACTGCGTGGGATTCATTCATGTAATCACTTCAGCACATGCAATGAAAACGCAGCCTCAAAACAAGACAGTTTCTAGCCAAAGGGCATTTAATATAGCTTAAGTGCTGAGCTTTAGCTACTCTCTGTCCTGTCTCAAAGCAGGACATACACAGTGTCTGATGAGTATTAGGAGTTAATGGTTTTTGAAATTCTTTGAGTTCTTCAGCTGGAAGGTGCTAAAGAATCTGAAATATTCTTTGATCTAACTAAAAACTCTGACACTTGTAAGACATCAGAGTGTTCCTTTGGTATGTTCATTCTTCATCCCAGGAGAAACAAGGATTTATAGGATATGATTCTGTTAAAAAGCTCTAAGCTTTTTGTAGCCTTTGTAACCTTTTTTCTAAAGAATATGTAGATGGTGTTCCATGATCTAACGATTAAGAAAGTTATCTCATGGCAGCATACATGAGGCATAACATAGATGCAATTGGAAGTACAAAACTGCTAAGAGAGCAAATCTCCAGCCCAGAACCCCACATGCGCTGTCTGAAGCTGGAACAGATGGCTTTCGCCAGCCTTGCGTTTGTAGTTCAGTACACCCAGCGATAATGCTGGCAACTGGTTGCATTGCTTCTAATATAAACCCATAGGGTTCACAAACATCAAGCTATAGGGCAAGAGTCCTTTAAATTACTTCCTCCCCAGTTGCTAACTTGGTTAAAAAAAAAAAAAGATATGATAGAAGCAAACGTTTGTTTGTTTTAATGAGGAAAGTTTCAGTGTTAATGAGCAAAGTTCTGTCCTGGGACAGATAAATATTGCTGACAAGTCCCGGGCGATGTTTAATGCTCTGTAGCTGGTACAGAATCTTAAAGAAGCTCTTAGCACTGGAAGCTGTGTAGAGAGGATTCCTCTACCTTGCGTGACCCTAAACACACCTGCATTCGACGTCTATTAGCGAGCTGTCTCTCTTGTTTGTCCTCTCCGACAGGAGTCAAGCAGGACAGCAACTACGAATCATACTGGTTTTACTCCAGGCTGGTTTCGCAGCACAGCACCCCAATGTAATGAACAAGTCACTAGCTGGTTATTACACAATATTATTTTAGAATTGCATTGATTATTTTTTTAATCATTTATCCTGCAGATAAATGTAATACATATACACCAAGTAAAACCCAAATTAAGATTTCTGAACTCCACAGCCAATTCCAATTTGGGCTGCTCTAAAAGACAGATAGTTAATTAAATGTTTGTCATATATTTGATAAACAACTTGGTTTTGACTATTTAAATGCTCAAATACTGCTTTTTGAATATAGTTACTCCTGGAATCACGAGGTCTTACTGGTAATTTTCTGACCCTCTTGCAGTTGCTTTGTGTAGTTAAAATCCTCACTGTGATAAAAGTCATGCTAACATCACAGGTGCCCTTATGCCGTACCCAGGAATATTTCTTTAGTAGATAACATTTCCATTTAGAGAACTTTATACTTTTGAAAAGTTGAGTATTTTAGCTCCTTGTTAATGTGCAGTTGTTCTGTACAGATGGCACATGGTACCTACTAGCCAAGTGGTACTCGCAGTACTAGAGCTGAGTTGTACCTATGGTGGCCTAAAGGCACAGCAGAGTGCATTATGCAAGGAAGGGCAATATCCTGCATTAAACCTCTGTTACACCTGGGGGGAAAAGGCAAGCTTCTGGGCACGTGAGCCTGACTTCAGAATCGGTCTTCAAAGCAAAGAAGAAAGTTGAGAGGAGTGGTTCTGGATTAACTGGAGCTGTTAATCAGCGCATCTGAGCACAACAGTTCTTGACTACCGTCGGGAGAAAGCATACTGCATACTGGGAGGGAGAATATACTGGTAGGGTGAGGGAAGCACTGAGATGGAGCACCATTCCTTACCCCCAGGTCTTCCATGCCTACTGCTCTGCGTTATCCAGAAGCCCCTTATATTATAGTCCTCCAGGTACCAAGAAGCTTGCCCAATAAACATGGGGAGGGGGAAAAATAATCAGTGGTCCTTTCTCTCCCTGTGGTTATTCCAGAGAAATTCCAGTGTCAGTGACACCAGAAATGTCAGTGACACTTCAGGTGACATGGCAGATGGATGTGGGTGTACTCCCCCCCTCAGTTACACCCAATATCCCATAACAGCTTTGTTATTACATTCTTTAGAGCGTTTGTGAAACAAAACGGGCCATCATAGACTGCCTTGACCTCCTGCATTTCAGATACGAAAACTGCTAGCGTAGGACACAGCGGCACATGCTTACTCTTGTTGCTTGCTCACAGGAAAAGAAGCTCTGGGATGCCCTGAAGATCGCTGCCTGTGCCCTCGGTACAGGCCTGCTCATATTCACTGCCTTGGTGAACTCCGTTTCTTGGTAAGATTGTTCGAACAAAGCGGCTTGGGGAGAAACTTTTCTGCGGAGAGGGGAAAAAGCGAATGATGAAAAGATGGGCGACCAAGAACACTTATTCCCACAGGTACGTGCAGAGTATCTGGGACACTTCAGGCCATTTCTGGCAAACAGCATGGCTGAAGTTCTACTACCGGTTTGAGGGAAAGGAGTGGACAATCTTCCTCTTCGGTGAGTTACTCAGGTTAACAACCCGCAGCTCTAGGAGGAACTATCCATGAATTCCATCTAAAAGGGGGACATGGAGATGCCTTCCCAAACTCGGTAATCCTCCCACTGAGAAAGCACATGGAGGCTTCAAAGCCAGCCACAGCTGATGTAGTGCAACTGTGCTGCCCTTGGTTCATCCTTAGGCCCCCTACACAGACTGAAAATTTGATCTTTTTGCTGCTGCTGCAATGGCTTCCCTTTTAACACACTCTGCTCCTGTGAGAACTGACTGACTCAGTAGAACTAATTACTGAAAATTAAAGTAAAATTAGTGAATTTTACTCTTGCTGTAGCACCTATAAAACTCTTCTCTGCCTGTGATTAACAGCTGGTGAACAGGGCTGGTAGGGACGGTCAAAGGCCCCAGGGATCAACTTGACCTTATCCAACTTGTATTTAAAACCCACCCATGACAGAGATCCCCCAGCCTCCCAGAAAAGCCCTTTCTTAGCCTCAGTTGTGCCAAGTTTCAACCTACAAGACACTTGTCCACTCTAACCTCCTCCCCATTCCCCAGGTCTTACCCGGGCGTCAGAACCTACCCATATTCCATTTTAAAGCCTCTCAGGGCAGGGGATACACACCTGGCACATCTGGATCCCAGCAAGGTCCTCTGGATACTATGCCACTATATTTTGTTTCCGATTCAGCCATAACTCTCAATTTATTCACACATCTCTGCCCTTTCCCCACGCCACAGGAGCTGCATTGGTTCCTAGCCTCGCTTTCTGGTGCTTCAATGGAATCCTCATGGTGGCTGATGTAACAGGGAAGCCAACGTTCATTACTCGCTATCGCATTCAGCTGGGCAAGAACGATCCTGTAAGTATTTCGCACTCTGCCTCTCCTGCTGGCTAAACACTTCCTCCAGTCTCTTAGGCTAGGAGCGGGGAGAAGAACCCGTTACGCTTTTCTCTTGCAACCAGACAGGATTCAAGGAGAATCAAGCTGAGTCTTGTATATCCGCTGCAGAGAGGAAGGCAGTTCTTGTAATTAGGCTACTGATCAGATCTGGATTGCCAGCTTGTTAAAAAGTTGATCCCAAAACTGACACAGAAACAGCCTGTGAATCTTTAAGCTCTTTATCCTCCCAACTCAAAGCCACATTGCTTCTGGTTTAGCCTCAAGCCCTAACTTCTCTTTTGCAGGTGGACACAAAGAAGTTGCGCCAAGCCATCTACACAGCGCTGTGTAATCAGTTCTTCATCTCCTTGCCCATGCTTGTCCCCATGTTCTACGTCATGAAATGGTGGGGCAATACCTTCAGCAAGGAATTACCCACCTTCCACTGGTTTCTTGTGGAGCTAAGCATCTTCACCTTAATAGAGGAAATTCTCTTTTATTATACACACAGGTGAGCTGAGCACAGAAACAGGACTCTCTGGTTTTCCCCCATGCCTTCAAGCTTATACCTGTCTCCTGCAACCGCAAGGGTCCTAGTCCCACCTCTTCCACCAATCTTGTATTTATATGGGAAGACTCACAGGTCCTGGAATCCACGCTCACAACACGAGGTTTGGGTGCTGCAATGCTGCTGGTAGCTCTAGTAAGCAAAAATGGGTAAAATTACAAAGGTGGAGCAGCTTAGAGGCTAAGAAAAGAAAACAAAACAGCTAGCTTCACACAAAAGCTGTAACCCAACATTCTTCAAAAAGAAGAGAACAAGACTGACTATCCCGAAAGAAAAAAGCTCAGGAGGTCAGTGACTGATCTCCCGTTCGCTTGTACGGCACCTGCGAAACGGCCTGGCTCCTGACGCTGCAGGCTTTCTGAGCACTGCCACCAACATTAAAGGCAAAACCTAAAGCAAGGAAGAAAAAAGCCTGCAGGGCTGTGCAGGAGCAAGCACAGCATTTTCCGAACTATGTAGGTTTCCCTTTTGGACAAACGCACACACAAAAAAACCCATAAAACAAATTTCTTCAGGGCCCACAGAATCTAAAATTCCGCCTCTAATAGTTGCCAGTATGTAAAGTCAAAACAGTGAAAATATAAAGCGAGTCTTCCCCTCAGAAGTGCTCCCAGGTTTGAGCAAATCAGTCATTCAGGGACTTTGATTTACGGGATTTATCTGGATGCAAGTTTAACATCAGTCAGTGGATGCGTACGTTAAGTGAGGGCTCTGCGTTAAAGAGGGAAGCCAGGAGTCCTACGCACCTATTCCAGCTGCTCTAAAATCTTTATGTTAAAGAAGAGGCACGAGCAAGTCCCCAGCAGAAATTCTGTGTTAGGTTACTCTACGTTCCCTTCTTATGGAGCTGAAAACCTACACTTCTCTGTTTTCTCTCCTTAGGCTTGTTCACCTCCCACTCCTGTACAAGCACATTCACAAGAAGCACCACGAATGGACAGCCCCCATCGGCGTGGTCTCCATTTATGCTCACCCGGTAGAACACATAGTAAGTGGATTCCCCCCCCGTCACCCGCCAGTTCCTGCGCGGAGTGTGATTCCCGTGGGCTGAGGAGGAGCGATGAGAGAAGAAAAGCAAACGTGCCCTTAGACTCTTCTTTCTTGGGAAGAGGAAGCTAAGCTGCATTGCCAAGGAGCCCAGCTCTAGGGGGGCAGCAGTACCTGTTTGTGCTGAACTCCACTGGCTTTAAGAGCCCAGATCCGAGGGCGCCCAACAGATTAGGAACTGACTGAACAGTGCTGCCTTGCGCCCCGAGAGGGCTGGGAGCATGGACGAGGCTTTCAGCACGAGATGTGACGCTTGCACAACCCGGGTTACTGCATGGCGTCCGAACTCTGTCAGGATTTCCATGCTGGTGGCTGCGATCAGCGTTTGCGGGAGTCTCCCAGCGCTGCTCCAGCCCAGGCTTCTCGTGCAAACGCATCGCACCTTCAGAAGCCTCCACCTCTCCGTGCCATCCCCTGGTACCCACAGGGCTGGGCTGCAGCACCAGCGCTGCCAGTCTCCCTAACCGGCAGCCTTTGGGCAGCAGAACGACCTTCTACATTCGAGAGCCCAGGGAGCCTAGCTGGGGCAGGAGGCTTGGCCTGGGCAGCGACAGCCGTTTGTGCCACTGGTAGGACACAACGAAGTGATGCAGCTGGGGTCACGGCATCACTGCCTGCGGCTGCACGTGTCCCCGGGCCCGCTGACGGCTGGGTGTCCCGAGAGCAGCTTCAGCATTGCTCCGAGATAAAGCTGAAATTCAGACCTCTGACTCCAGGGTGATTTACTGGCATGACGCTGCCCTTGCCCCCCTGGTTCGATCTCACATCTAAAGCTCTACTACAAGCTTAGGGAGCCTGGGCTGCCACTGTGTTTTGCAGTGAGTAAAACCCAGTTAGCTCAGAATAAATTATTTCTTTGATGCCTATGTAATTTTAGTAAGGAGTTTGCAGAGGGATCTTCCCTTTATGCTGTTTGTGCAAAACTAACGCGATCTATCACCCGGGTGAAACAATTCGGCTCCTAGAGGAGTCAGCTTGTTGTGGATGGATTAATGAGGTAGAGTTTGCTTCTCATTTCTAGCTCTCCAACACCCTGCCTGTCCTGACCGGCCCGATGATCATGGGGTCTCACATTGTGTCCATCTCAGCGTGGTTCTCCCTCGCTCTCATAACAACAAGCATTTCGCACTGCGGCTACCACCTGCCCTTCCTGCCGTCGCCGGAGTTCCACGACTTCCACCACCTCAAGTACGTCTGGGCACTGCTCACCCTCCCCTGCCCCTCCTGCCTGCGCCCGGGCGCTGCGGACAGGCAAAGCTCCTTTCTGAGGGCCACGGGGGTGTGCGTAGCTCGGGTACAAGCAGAGGAGCCTGCCCAGTTCCCCCGATAGCGGCTGAACGCTGCCAGTTCTTAAAGCAGTTTGACAGAGAGCGGGATTTCGGAGGACTCCAGCCTGCTGCCCACACAAGTGCCAGCCGCCGCGCTGCCACCCACCCTCCGCCATCAGCTGACTTGGAAACTTTCTCCAAAGCACAAACACGGCAGCTGGGGCCGGGCGTTTCAAGTTTCCTAAGATTACATGGGAGGGAAGACAGCACATAGTGTCTGAAGCAGCAGGTATCACCTGGGCCTTCCCCAGCCAAGCACAGGGTCAGAGACGGTTCTCTGCAAGGCTCTTCCTAGAAGTACAGCAGGCACTGCCCGTGATCTAGAATAAAGATAGAGCAAGGGCAAGTCACACAGCTGAAATAAATTTGCAGAGAGCCTCCCTGTCTGTCCCTCTCCCATACGCTGGGATTAGCAACACTGATCAGATAACACCTTGCCCAAACAATTGCGATTAACCCTTCCTGGCAGAGATTCCCAGCCTCCTCCTACACGGGAGAGAGCGGAGTTGCAGCAGGTTGTTCAGGGATACGTACCACAGCAGCGGAAGAAGCGTTCCCATCTCCCAGACGTGCACTAAATTCATAGACACATTCCCTTGAACACGGTTTGCCTCTCCTGTGGAACCAGCCCGTGTGGCAGCTCTGTCAGCACCCGAAGCACGGTGCCGGTTCTCGTTATCGGTCATTTCCTCCGAAGCTCGGCTCACGTCAGGGCACGGATCCCTGCAGAGCCGAGACGCGCTCTGGGCGGAACGGCTGTGCCGGCGTCCCAGTGCTGGAAGCACGGCAGCTCCGCATCCCGGGGCCGCTGGGTCCCGGGCGCGCAGAGACACGGCAACGAGGCTGGCCGGCTGCTCCGAGCTGCCTGGGGAGATGGCTGTTCAGTGCCGCCATTTCTGGGTAACGACGGCACCAGAGAGGGAAGCGGCCGGAGAAACTTCACCCAGGCTTCGTTAGGGCGGCGAGGGAGACGGCTGCAGTGGCAGAAATCGCATGGATGGATGATCAGGGCTCTGAAAGGAGATGGAAACGTGAAGCGACCGCGGTAACTTCCAGTGATGTTTATTCTCTGTTTGGTTCCCAGGTTCAACCAGTGCTACGGAGTCCTGGGAGTGCTGGATTATCTGCATGGAACGGATACAGCGTTCAAACAAACCAAAGCCTACGAGAGACACAGGGTCCTCCTCAGCCTGACACCGCTCTCCGAGAGCATCCCCGAGGCACCCAAGAGGGCGGAGTGAACCCAGCGGCCTGCCGTTCTTGCAGAGCGAGAGACAATGATTTATGCCAAATAGTGTTTTAATTGGGAAACGAGTTATTGTTCACACGTAACAAAACCCAAAGCTGAACTTAAACACGCTACTTGAGATGACTGCACTTTTGCTGCCTGTTATTTTCTACCTAGGGCACAAAAACCCTGCTATTTTTAAACAAAGTTTAGAGGGCTTTTTCCTTACTTACGTGCACCATTCCTTGGTTCTAGCTGCCTGCGCGTAAGCCAGATGCGTTCTGGGCCACCTGGCTTTGGGGAGCCCTCCTTATTACGGTTTTAACACTTCAGTTTTCACAGGCCACGCTCTGGCCTCTTTCAGCAGCGTTCTATAGAAATACCAGCAAGGTAACTACCTAGGACAGGAATTAAACTACTATTTTTCTGAGACTCGGAACACCTCGGATACGGGACGCAACCCCACGGAAAGTCAGCGGGGCCACAGCTTTAGAACCACTCTCCCCTGCACACGCGGCAGAGGCCCGACTTCCCCGGGCAGTTTTTTCTTCACACACGAGGTCGGTACAGGTCTGAATTAAGGGCTGTCACATCCTCAGCTCCGCTCCACAAACCACGTCTGCAAACACAGCGCGTTTCCCCCTCGGGGGCGAGGGAAGCGGAGCTGGGAGCTGATGTGCCACATGGCAAAGCCCCCGTACATCACCTCCTCCTGAGCCTCGTCTCGCTCCCCGCACACCGAACGGAGGCACAAACCAAACCAAGCAGCTCTGTACAACGATAAAACTATGGAAAGAGACTTTCCAGGGAATGTCGCTGCTGTCCTGCGTGGAGATCAGGGAAGCCCTGCAGAAAGGCGCCCAACAAACAGCACCCCCACCTTCACGCACATCCCTAAGCACCTACACAACCCACCTCGAGCCGTGCCGGGACTCTTCTCCCCTTCATCCCCCACAGCCCCCCGGGGAGGGCAAGGCAGCAGAACAGAAAACCCAGGCTGCATTGTCTTTTGAAGTTTTTATTTTTATACATTTTTTTTTGTATTAAAAAGGAAAAAGCATAATTACCACAAATTACAAAGGACTAAAGCATTACTAGAATAATGAATCACATCAGCCTAGAAAGCAGATACTCTGAATAATATTAATGTTATAATACAAGCTCTCATTCAAGTATTTTACATTTTTCTCTTTTCCTTTTATATGTGATGATGATCCTAGCACATGGGTCAAAGATTATGTACTATCGACATGATGGATCATGTACAGCGGGCCATATTAACAAGATTTTCCTCCCAAGTGATACATGGTCTGTGATGAGTCATTTTAAGTTTGTTCTCTACGATAAATGCAGCTGAAGAAGGTTGCACACACTTTCTAGTTTTGGGAAACAGAAGGCTGAGGTTGGGACACACAGGGTTTGAGAAGGGCCAGCACATCGAACCATCACCCCTTTTGCTCCGGGCGAGCGAGCAGAGGGCCACGCTCGCCGGGGTGCAGCTCAGCGGGGGCTTCCGAGCCGCAGATCCAAAGGTTTCCAACCCCGACGGGACCGGGACAGGCTGGGAGAGGAGGAGGGGGAGCGGGGCCGCACCCGGGAGGCTCGAGGGACCAAGTGGTGCCAAGCACCCCCTCCCGCGAGGGGCAGCACCGGGGCTGCGGCCCGGGGAGCGAGCCGCAGGGCCGGCGCGGGGAGCCCCGGGCTGGCCCGAGCGCGCTCCCGCGGGGGGCTGGCCGGCACCCGGGGCGCTCCCCGCTCCTCTGGGGCGTCCCACCGAGGGATGTGCTTGTCACAGATACATCGGTCCTATGTTCAAGTGTCTGCAGAAAGTGAAACTGTAAACTACTCATTGAAACGCTGCCCTCCAGCCACCCGCTCCACGCCACCGAGATGAACATTTTCGTTACGGGGGGAAGAAAAAAAAAAAAAAAAAAAGTCATTCATCTATTACCTGTACTGGAAACCTTTTAAAAAAAAGAAAAACAAAAAGAAGTCAGTGAGGCATTTAACATCAAGTGTAGCAACCCTCTCAAGAAGAGCCTAACATCCATTTCAAAACAGTGACAAAGTGACATAACCAGTCTCAGAGGAGACAGGAGAAAATAAGCATTGCAAACACAGCTTGCTACATTTACAGTTTTCCTTTTTTTTTTTTTCCCCCTCCGTTTGATAAAATAACTGGAAAGGCATTAACAGCTAGAAGGCCCCCTCCGCGCTGCCGCGCTGCCGCGTACCGACCGCGCAGGGTACCGAGGTTAACGCATCATTTCGTTACAGTACAGTCAACCAGTCCCAAGCACGCCGAGCCGCTGCCGAAACTCAAGGCACCCCGAGGGCTACGGGTGACGAGCCGCCGTCGGGGGTGCGAGGGGGGCAGCAGGAGAAGGGGCAGACAGGCCAACAGAGCAGCAGGATTATTACTTTTTTTTCACTTTTTTTCCCCCCCCCCAAATGAGCATGGCAAAGCAACAAAGCCTCCTCCGAAACCCACCTTCCACCTCCACTCCCGACCCCACGCCAGAGCTCTGCACCCGTCGCAACCGCCTGCGTCCCACGGGCGGGCTGACACGCAGGACCTCGGCAAGGAGCCCCGGCTGTCGCCGCCTGCCACCTCCCGAGAAGAGGGGCGAGATGGGGAGCGCTCCCCCCGCTCTGCCTGTCCGAAAGCGGCCGGGGCTCCCCCCGGCCATGCTGGTGGCTGGGCGCCAGCACCGCGCAGCCCTCGCGAGCTGCGGGACGGATCAGCCTTCGCAGGAGTACGCGCGCCCGATCGCTCAGACCGCGAAAATTAAAAAAAAAAAAAAAAAAAAAAAAAGCTCAAAACATGATTGTGGTGAAGCATCCAAGCTAAAAGCAAGGCCAAACCCCCTCCTCAGCAGGAGGGCAAGAGCTTCCTCAAAAGCAAAACCCCCCTCTGGACAGCTGTCCCTTTGTCCGGCGCCGTGTGCGATGCCTTCTGTACGCAGCAAGAGGCAAAGCGCCTCTGCAGACCTGTCCCCCGTGCAAGCCACGGGACAAGGGAAAGCCTTGCTGCGGCCAGCCCTTCCTCAGCCTGGCTCCGGCCTCGCCGGGGCCACCGCGCAGCGCAGGGGCGCGGGGCACTGCCCGGTAACAGAGCGCCGCGGAGCTCCCTGCCCTCGGCCACCACCCGCACCGCGACCGGCGGGCATCGCGCCCCGGCGGAGAGCGGAAGCCAACGGCCCCGCGTTCCCTCAGTCCGGGGGAAAGACAGGCGGGAGCAAAACAAGGCACACAGTCCGCGTCTCTGGAGGGCGCTGGGACTGCTGGGGTTGTTCTTCTGACCCACCTTCCCCTGGGAAACGGGGCTTTCCCGCAGGGCCCTCGGCCACACCGATGTGATAAACCACTGACTCGGCAGAGGGGGGAAAAACTCTTCCGTGCCAAGACTAGTCTCAGCCTTAGAAATGAAAAAATAATTTAAAATCAATTCGGATTTTGGGAAATTCTCTGGGAAATTCTTACCTCTTCTATCACCCAAGCAATTCCACAGTCTGCTCCACAAGCAACAGCTCCACAGCAGGAGCTCGCTCCTCCTCATTTCCTATTTTGTTTGTTGCTAAAACGCAGACAACCGGCTCCAAACGAGAACACGCACTGATGAGAGGAGCACAGGGACGCAGCAGCAAGGACCGCCCGCGGCACAGCCAGACCCGCTTCCACTTGCGAACAACCAGCAACACATCTCCAGTGTCCTTGATCAACCCCCATCTCCAGCCTCCGAGGCTCCTCCTTCCCAAATCGGGGGCAAACCCGGCCGCATCCTCCACAACCTCAGAGATTTGACTCTGGCTCACAAGAGAGGGGAAATCCGAAGATAACAGTCACAGCCGCAGCACTGTACAAGCGTTACTTGCCCGTCTTGCCCAGTTACCACCCGCAACCCCAGAGCACTGCTGCTGTAACGGAGCAAGCCACGGACACGCCGAAATCGGGCCTGCCAGCGGTACCAAGCTGCAGGGTGATGTGGCAGGGGCAGACAGACCCGGGTAGGATCACACCACCGGGAAACGGCAAAGCAGCAGCTGCCCAGCCTCACTCAAACCCAGCTGTGCTTTCGATTCTAGCAGCAGTTCACGAAGCTGCTCCACGCGGACCAGCCCACCTCCCCCCCACCCACTAAAGCAGCATCTTCGACGCAGTGTCAGTTCGGCAAGGCGACAACTTCAGCCAGGGCCCCGCGAGCATCCACAGCCACTGCTGATCAACAACTTTGCCCAAGCTCACCCTGATCTCTGCTCTCAGCTCCTGGCTGCTCTCATCCACCAGCCCCGCAGCCGTACCGGGACAGCCCTGGAGAGATGACGACTCCTCCCCGCTACGAGATGCAGCTCTGGATCAACTGGATACTTTGGGAAAATGCTGTTTGTTACCAGCTTGTGATTTTGCGGAGAGGGTAGCGCAATTAGCTGCATCTCCGAGTAGCCCGCTGCGGTGCCCGCTCCACGCTGCGTGCAGGAGCACGCTTTGCAGCTCACGAGGATGGAGTGCCGGAGCCACAACCAAGCCAGCGGCAAGGCAGGTATCCCGAGCCCGGAGACGGAGCACAGCAGCAAGGTAAGCAGCTCTGGCTGAAAAAGAGCTCCTACCCTTACAGTGGGAGCGTGGCTTTCCAGTGCTACTTCTGGGCCCCAGGAGCAGATCTCACCGCTCTGACACGTGCCTCTGCAAGGGAAGGCAGCTCACCAGCCTGGGGAGGGTTTGCCTGCCAAAGCCCACCCGGCGCTGGGCAGAGGAACCAAGTAAATGCTGCAGCAGCTCTACAGCCATCCCTTTGCCTCAGCCGAGCAAGGAGCAGCACGGTGTTCTCAGTCCTTGGAGACACACAGGGACGCTGCCCTGAGCGGGAAACTCCAGAGAGCCGCTTGCCAAGACACGATGCACAAGGAAACCCAGGCGAGAGCCCTCCTTTACCGCTCGCACGAGTCCCACCAGCAGCCTCGGGCCAGTGATGGCTGCGAGAGATGGGTTCCCCGGGGCTGCGGCACTCCCTCATCAGGCAACAGCATTAAGCGGCACCAGGGACATGCCAGCCCTCCCGCTCGCTCGCAGCGAGCACCAGTCCCTCCAGCTGCAGTGACGGGTCTCCCCGCTCACCCCCCGACCACGCTGGAGGCACAGACCGGAGCAGACCAGCCTCCTGCCCCAGCCGGCCCCGAGCGAGGCCGTAAGCACGTACAGTTGCTGTCGCGGGGAGGATGCTACAATGGTATATACAGAACATAGCGGCTTCAACTACTCTGCGAGCACAAGTCTTGGCTTTGATGGCCCTCGGCACCTTCCCCCACGAGAATCAGGGCTAGCAGGGGGTCTCCGCAACGGGGGGAGGCATCCGAGCGAGCTGCGGGGTCAGAGGCAAGGCCGCAGGGAAGATCAGCTCGGCAGCAATGCCGTGAGGAGTCTCTGGGCTGGGGGGGCCGAGAGCCCAGCGCGCCCCAGGGTGCGGGAAGCCAGCGAGCCTCCCTGGTATAGCTCCACCATAAGGCAACTTTTTTTTTTGTGTGTTTTTTTTTGTTGTTTTTTTTGTTTGTTTTTTTTTTTTTTTCTTCAATAATATTTCCAAGGAAGAAAGCAAAGGGAGATATGTCTTTTAAAGAGTCTTTTTTTTGTTGTTTTAGAGGGGTTTGTGGGTTGTTTTTTTTTTGTTGATTCATTTTTCCAAGGGAAAAGGAAGAGAAAACCTCCTTCAGCAAAGTCCTGTCTTTGCATGCGATGGGCGTTCCTGGGGCAGCGGGTGCACCGTCCACGCAGGCTCAAGTCCAGGTGCCTGCTGGCCTCCCACCAGCCGTCCTCGCAGGAAGGAGTCAGAGCAAGCCTATCCTTGGCAAAGGTCCTTTGGTTGACTTCCAAATTGTCCGTGATGGAAGGGAGAGGCGGGTGGTGGGAGAGCCAGACCCTCGGGAAGGCGGGAGGTGAAGACGCTGGGAAGGAGGGACCAGGAGGACGAACAGGGCGATGCTCCTGTCGCGGCGGTCGGTGTCGGAGAGGCACCGCCGTACGTGGAATGGGAGACGTCAGCCAGGTCATGGAGATCAGAGGCTCCGCAGCATCGTGACACGCTGCGGCTTCGGTCCCCCACTGGGGAACCTCGCTCCTCCAAGCTTCCTGAGCAGGCTGCCCTGCGATCCGAGGGGGGACACAGAGGGGAGTCGTTGGGGCCGCACAGAGCAGACTTGTTTTGGTAAATCCAGGCGAACTTCTAGCAATAATTTAAAACTTGATATATATATATAATAATAAAAAAATCTCCCCTTTCCAACCCAGCCAGAACATTTTTTTTTTTTGAAGAGACGCTAAGACATGAGTGTGTGCATAGGAGGGGAGGGAAGGGAAAGCAAAGGGTGGGCCTGCTGGGAGCGGGTCTGGCTCTGGTCAGGGTTGTAATAGCAAAATGGTGTTTCAGATGCAGATCGTCTTTGCTTTCCAGCCACAAGAGAAAAAAATCGTGTGCGTTGAAGTTTCTCCCAAGCAGCCTATTCCTGGGCACCCACCTTCCAGCTCCCTTCCTGTCCCACCCCTCACGTCTCCCCTTCTCCGACCCAGTCCCCCACCAACCCACCCCGTCCCCCTGCAGGAAGCAGCCGCCACAGCCTCTCTACTTCCCCACTGTCTGCGATTCGGCAGCCGACGGGGCGGGAGATTGCTGGCTCAGGTTTTTGGCATCCTCTTGTGCAGACTGGCTGGGTGAGGCGTGGGCTTGGCTGGATGGGCACTGGCTGACCGTTTTGCTGGAAGACTGGGATGGGTAGCGCTTCCTGCCATCTCCCCCTGACGTTGTGGGGTATCTCTTGTGTCCACCTTCCTCCCCCATGGGTGGCTGGAAGAGAAGCACCCCAGTATCAGCACAGCCTCCTCCAAATGCCAGTGCCCTCCCCCCGGATCAGAGAACAGCCTTCCTGCAAACCTCTAGTTGCAACCTCTCTCCCTGACCCACAAGGAACACCCGTCCCAAGCACGCAGCTGCCCTCCTCTCCACATCTACTGCTGCCAGATTTGCTGCCAGAAAGACAGACTGACTTCCAATCAAGCACAGGGGTGACAACTTGCTCTTAGGCACCTCCTTCCCACACAGGGGCACAGTCCAGAAGTCCGGGAGCCAAAGCTCCACACAATGCTGGCTCCGCTTAAGCCATCACGGCTCACTTTCCTCCTCCCTCCAGAGCTCATCAGGGAAGATGGGCTCATCCAGTTCCCCACAGCTGCTCCGAAATGGGATTTGCAATATTCAAACCCTGCAGCTTGTTCCTGGCCTGGCTGCAATGACAGGGCATGACACTAGGTGTCACTGACTTCCCCTGCCTGGCACCGCTCCGGGACCAGCCCCCAAAATCCTCCTTGGAGGGGGCCGAGGGGTGTTGGCAGGGGCCAGCAGTATGGTGCGGGCATTGAGTCTACTCACATCCACTCGGAAGTCCTCGAGGCGCTTGAACTTGCTGAGGTATTCTTGCAGTTTGCTGTTAATGTCCAGATTTTTGGCTTTGGAATATTTTAAGAAGGCCCAGAACTTTTCCAGCCCATAGAGCTGTCCTGGAGGGGGAGAAAACCAAACCAGATGTCAGCAGGACAAAAATCAAAGCAGACGTCACAACCCTTTCCTTCAGGCTTCCGCCCCACGGACCCTCCTGTCCCACTGGTGGGCACAACCGAGGCAAGATGGAGAACCTGGAGGGAAGCAACCTACATCAGTACTGGGCAGCCTTCTGGACAAGGATGTCCCCAGGCTTGGCTGACCGGGTGGTGACAAGGCTCAGCCACTGCAGGGCTTCGAGACATCCTAGAGGAACTGGTGCCTCTAGAGAAATGTTTTGGGAGAGCTACAGCCTCCCATTGCCCCCCCTCCATCCCCTCAGCAGTCTTCAGAACGGTGAGCATCCACTCAACGCCATCCCATGAAGCAAGCAACAGGACATCCAGCCAGTCCCCGTCACAGACATTAATGTAGAGCATTACATGGCTTCCCCAAAGTCATGACAAGAGGCCCAGGGGCAGCCATGCAGCTGGGCTACATCACTGCCAACCCCAGGGGAGGCCAAAAGAGACACCTACCAGCTTCGTAATCCTTGATGGTCTCTTCTTGAAAGTCCTTAAATATGTCTGGCCGGAATTTCTTCTCCAGCCCGTAACTGTAGTATCTGAAAAGGCACTCCAGACCGTACCTGGGAACAGAGCAGCGCATGGTGCTCAGACACCAGGGCGCACAACACCCGGGCAGAGAGGCTCTTGCCTCAAGAGCCCTGCTGCGTACCAGCAGCAGGAGGTGCCCGAGGGTGGCCCCAGTCCTACCTTCAAGCAAGGCAGAGATGCTGCCTTTGTTTTGCTGTGAGCCCTGCAAAAGGCCAAATCCTTCTTCCCTCCCTCCCCTCCCAGGAAAGGCCACTCTGCCCCTCCTCTCCTACCTGTATCCCTCCTTCCCGTCCTCCACAGCCAGTTGCTTGAACTCCTCATACATTTTCTTGTTGAAGTGATCTCGGAGGAAGAAGGACCAGAACCGGAAGAGCGTGTTCATCTCCTGGGACTGACCAATGCCCAGTCTTTTCCGCTCTGTTTCAGGAAGAGCGAATGATGACAAGGCAGATCCTCTCCCAGGGAGCCAGCTCTGCACAGGGGCTCACGTACAGGAGGGCCCTGTGGCACCATGGCTACACCCAGTCCCAGTGCTGGACACCCTGAGCCACAGCTTGTGCTTGCCACAAACTGGGGAAACATCAGCTACCAGCAAGGTTGTCCTGTAGGACCCTGATTATTTCCCCATTTAACTCTGTGGCCGTGCTCAGCCGTAGCCTGCTCCCCAACGCAGCGGAGCACAGACACCCTGCCCCACGCCCTGCGGCACGGGCATCCTTACCGTTAAGGCAGCGCCGACGGTACTTGTGGTAGACATGTTGCGTGAAGCCATTCTCCTTGAGCAGCTCATGCGAAGGATGCTGAAACTTGGGCAGGGACTGCGGGGTGCAGCCGTAGCTTCCGACGGCTGGGGTCCCCTCCGAGGGGCTGGAACTGAGCACGAGACACCCATCAACCCCTTTCCTTGGCATCACTCAGCTGATAGCAGAGTGGGGTCATGCTCCACCCCACGGCACATGTCTGTCGGTCCCACCAACTCCCTGTGACTGTCTGCTCTGGGTTTGGGACCTGAGCCATGGGGTATCCTACTAGGAAGGGAACCAATGTTTCCAACAGAGTCTCATCTCGTTACTCCAAGGCTTCAGACCGGCCTCAGCTCCTTCCAGGAGGGACAAGTTGGGTCCCAGTCCCTTCTGCAGCCACCTATCAGGAGACCTCCCCTGCAAGACCAGACGCTGCCTTTCCCCCTCCTTCCCACACTCACTCCCTTTCCCATTTCTGGCTCCTCCGTGACCCCACACGCCCATCTCCAGTACCTGATGGAGGCAGTTCGGGGCCTGTGCTCCCGAGAGTCCATCACCCAGCCCACGTGGCACTCCATTGGGGGGTTCGAACTGTGCCTCGTCTTCCTCTTCCGTGGAGTCTGCAAGACATGGTGCATCAGGGACGTGTCCCCTTCCTCCCCAGGCCCCACTGGGAAACCCCAGCTCCTGTCCCGCACCCCAGCCCTGGTCCCACCTTGGCATCTATCGTCCTGCCCTCTTTCACCACCGGGTAGAACCGGGGTGTCTGTGTCGGGTCCTTCAGCTGAGGCGTGCGAGGGGTCCGGGGGGTCCTGGCGTTGCGGTAGTTGGGTGATTCTGGTACAGTCGTAGGCAAAGACCGGGCAATGGCTGAAGGCTCAGGGACTCCAAACAACTTGTTAGCCAAAGCATCTGTAGGTACTGCAGAAAGAAACCCCCCACCCTGGGTCAAGCTGAGCTCTGAGCCCAAGAGCATCACCACAGCCAAAGGACACCCATCTGGCAGATAGGAAGCAGCAGGGGCAGGAATGCAGGGACACATCTCAACCCGCCGAGACAAGCGGCTTCAAATCCAGCCTGGCTAGACAGCCCAAAGTGTAGCAGCACATCCAAGGACTGAGCTTCCAGCGATTCCACAAGGTATCCGCTTCCCAGTGGCTAACAGCAGTGACAAATCCCCCATCCCCAGGAGAAGGACAGGGCACCAGGCCCCACACCCAGGCAACCAAGGCCCAGTGTACTCCAAGAGGGTCCAAAAGAAAAGTCACATCCAGAGAGCTACATCAAAGTCCACCAAAGTTTCCTCACTCTGCTGGGACACCTCTGCTTTTGAGCCTCCTCTTCCAGAGCCCCAAAACATTCAGCTGGGAGAAAAGCATTGCTCTGGCAAAGATAATCCCACACACCAGTGGCCCCAATTCCTTCTCCCCAGCTGCTACCCAACCTCCAAGGACCTGTCACTAGGAAGGAATAGGGGCAAATTTAGTCCCACCTGCTTGTGTCCCCTGTCTCTTACCTTGCTGGAATCTGGGGGGCCCAGGAGGGACTTCCTGGTTTGGATCCACGGGGGGCTCTGGGGTCAGGGTGTCAAACTGCTCCCTGCTGATCATATTCACCTTCTTGAAGTTCTCCACTTCTTGCTGCATTGGAAGAGGAAGACAATGAAGCAACTGACTGCCCTCTTCTGCCCTCATCCCATCAGCTCATCGTGACCACCGCTCTGCTTGTGCAATAGCCACAATGCTGGGCACCAAGTGCAGCCACGAGGCCTCGGTGCCCAGAAGGGCGATGTGCTGCACGGAGGTAGGAAGGGGAGATGCAGCAGACAAAAACCAGGGCCCTGCATGGGCCAGATCTGAGCCACTTGCTGCTCCCAAGCTTTCAGGGATCCTACAAGGCAGCTCCACTAAGCATCACTTGCTTCTTTCAGGCTTTAACCACCTGTGTCAGCACCAGCGCAGCAAGGTCCAAGGCAAGCTTGGCCAGGACCCCACTGCCCCACCACCTTCTCACATCCCTGGAGCCTCCTCCCTGCACCCTCACCGCCACGCTGGCAGTGGGGCACAACGCTCCCATGTATCTGAAGGACCCATACCCCCAACACACACTGTCACTCTGTCACCTGCTCTCCCCACACCCTCAGCTTCTGCCACCTCAAAAAGCAGCACTGCTTCAGCAATGTGCCAGGTACCAGACGTGGGAACACTGAGCCCAGCTGGTAGCTCCAATGGGCCATCCCACCTTGCAGCCAAAGTAACTTCAGTTGCTGAATGAGCCTAGGCAAGTCCCCAACTATGAGAGTCACCAAGGTGGGACTCAAATGTTTCAAAACAGCAGATGGGCTTTCTATAAAAAGCCCAAGTCCATGCAAACTGGCAGCAAAGCAGAGAAGAGAACAGGCCAAGTGCTGCCCAGCCATCAATGAACTCGTCCCCAGTAAGTGCGATCTCCAAGGGACCATGCCATGGCACGGACAGTGCAGACACCCAGTTCCCTCCATAGATCTGGCACTGCCTGCCGAGACCCTGGCAGACAGCGGAGCAATGGACCTCATGTTCCAGGTCACCTCGTTACCGGCACTTTGTTTACCTGGCTGCAGCCTTACGCCATGTTATAGAGCTGTGTTTATCCCCGACGCCGCAGAGCATGACACTGGGAGCCAGGAATCCCAAGCTCTACAAGAGGACTAATCTCGGCTTAGCTCTACCCGATGAGTGGGCTGTAACCCGCTGTACCGCCTATTCCACCCCACATCACCAAGGCAGCCAGTCTGCTGCACACAAAGCTCCCCATGGGGATCCCCGCACCCATGTGCGCTCCCTTCCTTGGATCAGCTGCTCTCACCTTGATCTGCGAATACTCTGGCTCAAACTGCTCTGTCCACAGGTCCTGCTCATAGTAGTACAGCCCATCGTTGATCACCTTGGCCAGCTCTGAGCTCATTTTAGCCCTGGATGTGTGGTTGCCAGTCCGGTCCCCGCCAGGATGCCGGCGCAGGTAAGGAGGTGTCTGCGTCACGATGAGGATCTTGTTCACATCCCGATCGTCAATCTCATAATCCGAATCTTCATCTGACCAGTCGGTGAAGGTGTTCTTGCGGCCATCCATTTGCTCCATCTCCTCATCAAAGAGGAAGTCTAGCTCCTCGGGTTCATCTTGGTCCTTCTGCTTCTGCTGCTGTGGTGTCTTTGACTCCTCTGGTTTCTACAGACAGGGGAGCAAGGGTGACACAGCGTAAAGACTGCATAGTGGCACAAGCCTACTGCTTGGAGAGCCAGCTATTGCCCCATTTCCTTACCGCAGCCAGAAGCTGCCCATCTGGGGATAACACCCCATTTACACCACTGAGAAGTGGCTCCAAGGGGGTCACGTGGGGCCAAGACAGACTAGGATATCACTCCCATGACCAACAGACCTTATTTGATCTAAAACCTGCCTAGTTATGATTCAAGACACCCAGACAACTGGGAGACCCCCACCCCAACAGCTCCTACATCACCACCTACCTTGGGCCTGGCTGGTGAGGGCCGAGGTCTCTTCTTCACTTCAATCCACGTCTCCGAATCCAGGTCTGGCAGACTTGCGGACAGGCCCTTGGGCATCGTCTTCAGGTTACTGACCTCCTCCGTTTTGGTGGGGACTGGGCTGGCAGGACGTGGGGAGCCAGGAGCAGACTCTAGAGCCAAGGAGAGCCACAAGGTGCTTTAGAGGGAGGGAGGGAGGCTGGGGGGTTGTGTACTTAAAGCACCTGACTGAAGAGGGAGTTATTTTGGCAGCATGGCACAGCTTGCGGGACTAGCTAGCATCCAGTGGCCAAGGCTTACCAGCACATTGCCCACATGTGCTGGCAGGGGGAAGTGTCCAGTTAAGGCTGTGATGCCGGTGGTGGCCACAGAGCTCTGCAGGTGACGGTATCCCAGACACACAGAGCCCTAAAGCAGGTGGTGACTCTGCTCTCGGGGAAACCTTCCCAAGATAGCCTGGAGCCAGTGGGAACGGATCCTCTCCTGCCAAAACTCTCAGGACAGCACCAAGAAGATTCTCCACTTGGCCCCTCAGGCCCAGCCCTGGGCTCCTGCCAGCCCCCATGGGATGGTGTGACAAGAGCAGGGGGCAGCCCATGAAGGACAGCAGACCCTTCCCCAGCACTTGTTTGACAGCTCCATACCTGCTGCCCCATTTGTGCCCAGTATCTCCTCACCCATTAAGGAAAGGCCAGTTTCACGAGTGTCCTCTGCTCTGCCCAGCAGTGGTAGAGTATTCCAGGCAGAGCCAACAGACTTCCATCAGGACTGACCCTCCCTGAATCCCTTCAGCCCCCGCAGAGGAAAGGCCACAGGCTCAGTCTCCTTCACATTTCCCCATGTACAGAGGCAGCAGCACTCTGGGGGTCTGAGGACAGAGCCCACACCAGCTCCCACCACCAAGCAGAAAGCAAACAGCAAAGCCATGCCCTGGGGAACACTCCTGACTCTCAGGGTCTCAGTCCTGCTGCAGTACCAATGCTGCATCCCACACCTCCCTCCACATCCCCCCAGTGCTCACCTGTCTCTTTCTGGAAGCTTTGCCGGGGCACAAACTCAGGGCAGTTGATGAACTGAGAGAAGTCTGTTTGTGTGTAGTCTGCCATAGGAGGGCCAGGCAGAGCCCATTTTTCTGGCTGCTCTTTTCTCCTGATCTTCTCGTCCACAATTTCCACCACCTTGCTGTCCTTCAGAGCCTGGAACCAAGCAATATGCAGTTAACTTCGGGCCCTGCCTTGGCACATTGAGTGGCTCAGCCCCAGCCCTTCCCTTCCTAGGAGGACCAAGAGGAGGAGAGAGCAAGTCAAGGACAAGGGAAGGCTTCACTTGCATCTCACCCATAGCCCCTCTACAAAACAGGCCTCAGACAGGGGTGGCGAGAAGCAGAACAAGAAGGAAAGCTCCTCTTTCCTTGCCCTCACCTTGATGATGAGGCTGATGTCAGTGGTCAGCGCCTGCACCCGGTGGAAGCTGGCGATCAGGGTGATGGGAAGGAAGCCGTCTGAGTCCATCTTGCGACGCAGGAAGAAGTCTCGCTCCAGGTTGTCCACACTGAAGTAATATTCTCTGTATGGACAACATGTCAGTGAGAGACAGCTCCAAGCCACCTTCCTCTGGGCACCCCCAAGGAAATAATCCCACGCACACACTTCTACTACTGCGAGGCAGAAGACAGACAGCCTGGGGAGCCCACACTGGGGACAAGCTGGTGCTGTTAAGCTGCGTGGCACAGAGCCAACATGCCTCGGCTCTAACCCTACCCACGGGATTAGCTACACGGTCTCTAGGGAGGGCATCTGCGAACATCCCACCACCAACCCACACTCAGACAAGGAGAAGAGGTGGTGCTTACATCTGCCGCTTGATGTAGTCCTTGAGCAGTTCCTGGTCCACGCTGTAGAGCTCGGCGCTGCTGATGTTGTCGAAGTAGTAAGTGATGTTGCTAGCGTACTTCTGCGTGCGGGAGCCATCCGAGCCCTCGAATTTCCGGTACCCATACTGGTAGTCGAAGTGCCCTGTGGGACACCAGTAAGGGTCAGCACAGAACCCCTGGGATCTGCCAGACAGGCTGCGCTGCCAGATGGGGGCCGGACTCCTGCACAAATAGCTCACTCTGCACTGCTCCTGGGGCCCCCGTGGCAGCCCACAACGGGGCATCACTGACCCACACCCCTCATCTCAGCCTTTGCCACAAAAGGGATCCCAGCGAAGCCTCAACACACCAAGCCAAAGAGAGGCCAGGAGCCCCCTTACCCAGGAGCAACTGGGCAGCCCAGGTGACACACAAAGACCCTATGCTGAAGCTCTGTCAGGGTTAGCACAGACACTGCCCTGCCAAATGCCACTGCAGACGCTCTTCCCCACCCAAGCCAAGACTCCTGTGTGGCTCTCAACATGACATAAAGCCTACGCAGAGTATCAGCATGCTTCAACTCCTGCACACAGAGGTACTGCAAGGGGCAGAAAACAGGTGGAAGAGCTTGCCCTGAGTAGCGGAAAGACATTTGCCTTTATTAAAATACTAAGAATAATTTGCTTTTATTAAAAGCAGCTCAACTTATCAGCTGGGATGACCTGCCACAATATTTCCCTGTATCCCTACAGCACTCTGCCCTCCCCAGCCCACTTTGGAGCCCCCGGTCTCACACACAGAGAGCCCTGCACACTTTGGCACGTGGCCTGTTCTCTCCTTGCTGTCACAAGACCACACATACAGTCATCACCTCCTCTGCCACGGCCCCGGCCCCTGCCACGGCCCCGGCCTCGGCCCCGGAAGGTCCCTCGCACAGCTCCTCCCTCACTCTTCACGCTAGAGGTTTCATCGTGGTCCTGCCAACTGCGCTCATGCTTGTTGTCCGGGTGCCAGCCTGCAGCAGATGGGGAAGGAGAGGGAGGAGGAGGAGTGTTACGGGATGAAGGCACCTCCCTGGAGCAAGCCCGCTGCCCCCAGAGCCCTTTGAACACAGGAAGCATCCCCACCACCCCATGCCACGCGTGGGCATCGGGGCTCGCTCTGCCCCATGGCCGGGGCACAGGGAGAGCGGCTCCCCAGCCCGAGCCCCCACCTTTCAGCTCGCTGCGGTTGTTGGAGGGGTGCCTGTGCTGCTCGTTTTGGCGGTTGTTCCGAGAGGCCGTTTTGTCCCTAGGCACCTCTGACTTCATGTCTATCTGCAAAGGGACCCACTTGTGTTTGTTGCCTGCAAAAGGACAGGGTTTGGGTGTGACACAGGTTCAGAGAGCATCTGCTTCCTTCCCCACAGCCCCCTCTTGCCGCACAGCCCCTATACATGGAGGAGAGAAAGCAGGGGGGCCTTTTGGACCAACCGCGTCCTCAGACATCCCTCCAGGCCTCACTGGATGCAGAAAGGCTCCAACCAGGACTCTCAGGCATGGAGGGACATGACACAAAACTCTCCTGTTGCTTCATGGCACTTGTCCTTCCTCTGCCCCTTTCTGCCTGCCAAGGCTCAGGCCAGGCTGAGCCCACGTGTCAACCACGGCTGATGCAACCCACAGCCAGGGGCTTTTCTGCGCCACCACGGAGCGCGCGTCAGAGGGCAGACTACTGCCATGCTCCCCAGACAGACACGCAGATGCCCCTACTTGGGCCCTGCTCCACCTGCTCCCACCAAAACGACACTTTGTCCCATTGAAGCCTGCAAACACCTTTTCACCGCAGCTGTCCCTGCATTGGGACCACGTCCTGCAGCAAGGCCCCCAGGGAAAGCGGTGGATGCTACCACCTGGCTGTGGGTCGCAAAGACAGACTGAGCCCGGGGCACTGTCCCTGCCAGGTCCTGCCTTACCTTTCTTCTTCTGGGCCGACTTCTGGTTGTCATCATCACCATTCTTCTCCTCCCCAGACTCATCTGATTTGGTTTTCAGGCTCTCTTTGCCGTCGCTCCCATCCCCTTTCTCCTGCTCTTTCATGTCTTTCTTGACAGGCAGTTTCCGGAGGGATGGTGCTTTGTGCGGCTGCTAGAGACACACCAATGCAGGAAAGATGAGAGGTGAGAGAAATGAAGAGCTGGAGGCAGACCCCAGCTGTCCCCAGCAGGAGCAGGAAGAGGAGGACCTTGCCCTAGGCTGGGAGCATCCCTGCTCCGTGCCTCCCAGAGCTGTCCTGTTCCTGGGGAAGGGCTTATGTCTGAGCAGGGGAAGGGGCTCTACAGATGCTGGGAAGTGCTCAAGCTGAGACACAAGCTCCAGGCACAGAAGTTACCGAGATGGACTGTCAGGGAGGCCTGGTGCTCCTGGACAGGGGTATCCTACAAGGGACTGGACTGCCCCAATGGCAAAAGGGTGAGTGACCCTCATGCCGTGACAGCCAGCCAGGAGCAGCAAAGCAGCATCCAAAAATAGAAAGGTTTCAACGACACCCACGTTTGTTGCAGGAAAGGAAGGCCATGCCCCTCAGGCACGCTAGCCTGTTCTCGCACGTGTTTTCAGTTTCTCCTGTGGAAGTCTTGGCTTTTGCCCAGGCCCCTTCTTGCACTGAGCAGCCTTGGGGAGAGCAGGTCTGGGAGCTGCCCTACCTGCTTCACCCAGCCCAGGGGTTTAGACTGGGCTCCAGGCTCCCAGAATAGCACCAAGGGAGGGAGCCCGACATGCGGGGCAGCCCTAAAAGGAAATCCCCTGCACCCTGCACGCTATTCCTGGCTGCCTCTGCGCTGACACTCAGGACCCCAAATGGCCTGGCTCAGCCAGCGCTCCCAGCACTGCAGAGGGACGGGGAGGTCTGCAAGGGCCTTATGCTGCTCACCGGAGCGATTCTGTGTTCTCACCTGGACGCTCTTGTGGGCTATTTCGCCAGGTGTTGGCCAATTTGTGGCATCACCGAAGTCACCAACCTTGTAACCAAAGAGAAAGGTCTCATTAGCGCACAAGCTGTGGGTGCCGTTCCCCGCAGCAGCGGGTGGAAGCCCTTCCAGGCACACTGTCACAGCCACCACCCACTGCTGTCCTGCAGGCGGCTGTCCCTGGGAGGTTTGGGGGTGGCACCGAAGCTGCACATACACAGCCCCTCTCCCCACCCAAGCAGTGCCCCCAAATTAATCCCAAATAACTGCAGACAAGTTTATGTCTATCAGGGATTGTAATAGGGCTGCCACCAGCCCTGTAAGCTACCAGCCTCCCAGCTCCCACCCAACTTTTTGCCCCAGCAGCAACATTTAGCATCAAGCCACCCAAGGTAACTCACTCATCACAGGCACTGTCCCTTGGACAGGGAAAGCACACAGCTTTCAGCATCCTAAACCCACCTGAAGCAACCACATCCCATTAAAGAAGCTGCCTCCACCTAGTGGCAGGTTACAGCCAGGTATAGCTTCACTTAAGTGCCCAACTGCAACCAAGTGCCGGCAACCACAAAGCAAACCGATCATGTAGTAGAATCGGTGGGAAAATGGAAGCAGATATCTGATGGTGACGGGAGCTCCCTCATTCCAGACACACCATGGCCACATGGAGGACCACCGGTCACTTCTCTGCTGAGTAAGTGACCTGGCCACTACCATCATTTCTACCTCTTCCAGGTTTCAGAGAGGTTTCCTGCAGGACAGAGGGGAAAGGACCCAGACAGCTGCCCAGGTACACGACGAATCAGGGCTGGGCACCAAGTTTAAGATTATCTGGGCACAGAAACTCCTCCTTGCCCCCGTGGGGTTATTATTTCTAAATTAATTTGGAGTCAACCAAGTCCCCCATGAGATCACATCTCTACATTTAGGTGCCATGCTCCTCGCTCCAGGAGGCAGGTTTCCTGGGAAAACCACCTCCAGTGCAGGGCCATGCCTGTTTCACAGACAGGAGCACCTTCCATCCGGGTGCCCTCCTCTTCCCGAGATGGAACAGATAAGGAAAGTCATATCAAGTTTCAGATGCGTCTTCACTGGCTGCTGGGAGCCAACATCAACACCCCATGTCCCTAGCTGTGCCCCACCTGCATGCAACGTCCTCAGAAGCAACTGTCCCTCCATCACATGTTGATCCCCGGAACAGATTGCCCCAGTTCCTCCAAAGGAGCCTCTTTGTTTGAAATCAATTACCCTGGCTCTCCATGTGCCAGTAAAGAACAGATCGCACAGGACAGAAAGGACCTGCGGACACAGTGCTCTATCACACCACCACCCTGTCTGCACTGCAAAGCAGGGCACTGGGTAAGCCCACAAGGGACTTGGGGTGTCCTTGGTATGGGGGAAGAGGCTTTCCACATCCAGCACTGTGCCCCAAGCGTCTCCCTGCAAGAGGGGAGGCGAGAAGGTATCCCCTAGCCTAGCTGGGCAGAAAACCAGCCCAGGCAGCATGCAAGACCACTAAAATGCTGAAAAGGAGATGGAGAATCAGGATGTTCTTCTCCACGCTCTCAGAAGCGGCCAGGCCAGCACATCAACCCCTCCACAACCAGGCTCACGAAGGAAGCGGTCTGCTCACCAGACCCTCAAGATGCTCATGCAGCGCTGACAACTGCGCCAGAAGCTGATGGCCAGCGAGGGGGGTGGCAGGCACAGCCTTACCTTGCTTCCCTTCCGCTGTCTTGGGTTGGCAGCCCTCACCACTTTCGCAGGAGTTGTGTGCTCTGCAAGAGAAGGAGAACAAAACTGTTAAAACACAACTGAGGGTTGTGGAAGTGTTAGGTCTGGAGGGAGGCAGGTGGGAAGCAAGCCAGCTCCCCCTTCAGCAAAGGAGGGCTAAGAGGAAAAGGTGAACAGAAAACAGAGCCAGCTTCTGATCTGGGTCTCAGAAGGGCTCCATCAAGATCAGAAGACTCCTGATCAATCCAGGTGGCCAAGAAATGGACCTTTAACCCTGTCCCGCTGCAGGAAGGCACTCTCTGACTCAGCTCAGCCCTCCCCACTTGGCCCTACCAGCCAGGGAGGAGGGGTGGCGAGGAGTTCAGCTCGCTCTGCAAAGCGCCACGCAGAACTTGATCTGCTGTTATGCACAGCAAAACAAACATGCCCTTGAACAGGCAAGGCCCATCACCACGCTGATGCGGTGGCCCTCCCCAGGGAGCAGAGGAGGGCTCTGACGGAGGGAGGCGCAAGCCTGCAGCAGGCAGGCACTGCTCATCTCATGCTTTGATCTCCAGTGCATCCCAGCACGGGGCGGCAAGTTCATGAGAGGGAACGTACACGGAGAAGGAGCCAGATCTGGGAAGTGCCTAGATCCTGCTACAGCCAAAAGTATTTAGGCACTTGAGTGCCTCTGGGGTGTTTTAAGTTATCAAGAGTGCAACTGTTGGGGTTCACACCACCATGGACCTCACACAAGACTTGCAGCAAGTCAAGACCTCAGCCCCCCCATGACTTGTCTCGCCTCCTGCTCACACACCACTTGCTTACAAGCAGAAAAAGAAATTCAACTTGTTTTCTCGCTCCCAGGTTTGGCTGCAAGGTCTCTGGATCAGGAGCAGGCTCGCACAGGGCACGCACAGAATCCAAGAGAGCAGCACGCCGCTGCCTGACACAAACCAGCCCCGCGAGGACCACGTACGAGGGTCTGCTCCACGACAGCGGTGCTCTGCAGGGAGAGGAGAGCTCAACGGCCCCTGCAGGACCAAGCATTTCTGCTGACTCTGCTAGTTTTGTTTCAAAGAAAAGCACCCCAGACTGGGGTGAGGGGCAAGGGTGGGAGAGAGGTGAAGAGAAGAGCCCCGAGGCACGGCAGAGGCTATCTGGGGACGCCCTGGAAAAAACCCTGAATAGCCTACCCAGCTCCACTCAAAGCTGGCTTTGATCTCCTGCGTAAGGCAGGACAACTTTGCCTAGATGATCAAAACCGGTCCCCTTCCTAGCCTCGAAACCTGTGATTCATCCTGCTGGCCCAGCCTTGTTCAGAGCGGGAGGCTTTGAAGTGCCAATAAGGCAGAGTCAGACATGGCATGGCGGAGCAGCGTGCGCTCCTCTTCCTCGGTTACCTTCCCCAAGGCTTCTGCATGGCGACTTCATCCGTAGGAAAGTCCAAGCTCTCAGCTGGATCCCCAAATCCTCCCCTTTCCCCCCAGGACCTCCCCAGCCTACCTGCACTGCCTCCCCCCATGAGCAGCGGCAGTCCCACGTGTCCCTCATTTATTCCACATGCACCTCATTGAGAATTCCGGTTCCACGGCACAAAGCTTGCCACAAGGCTTTTAAACTTTCCTGCTAGCGTAGGAAGAGCAAGTGCTTTCAAAACAGCCCCTAAAATCCTCCACTCAACGCCCACAGATGTCACCAACCAAATATAGCTTCAAAAGGCACCAAGTGCTACAGCACAAACCTGCAGCCAGCCTGGTTTTCCACAGGTACGGAGCACCCCTGCCTGCTCCGACAGCACTGACGTGCCTGTCACGGCAGCAGGGGGAAAAAAAAAAACCCCAACCAACAAAAAAACCCAACAAACTGAACTTGCTTTGCAACCTGATTAGGCATCGATCTCTCTGGCTGGGGGAGAGCAGGGATCCCTCTCACTGCGAGCATCTCACCCGGGTGCCTGCTTCCACTGCACTACAGCCCCAGGGCTCACGGCAATGGCATCCAGCCTTTCCTCCAGCTGCTTCAGCTCAGAAACCTCATGGCCATAGATGTTCTTGTGCTTTTTTGGGGACCAGCCAAAGAGAGGCCCCCTCACAACCTCTAGTGAAAGAGGACGCAGGGCACAGGCTGCAGGGGTGGGTGCCACGGACTCCATCATCTTTGCAGGGGAGGGAGGAGATTGTTTGAAACAAGTTTTGCTGCTTTCCTTATCTGCAAGATAGGAACAGGGATCCCTTATCTAGCTGAGGTGCTGAGAAGACTAATTAGCATTTGCAGAGCGCTGCTGCAGAAGACAAAACACAAAGCAAAGCAAAGCTGCAGCCTGGCGGGGAGGCTGCTCCAGGGAGCGCAGCCAGGCCAGCGCCGCGGCAGGGGCTGCAGGCGGCTCTCGCCAGCGTGGATGGAGTCGAGATCTGCAAGTCATGGTGGAGACTGCTCAGACCAAGGCAGGAGACTGACGGGGTGTGACTGTGCTAGCCGATAGACAGACAGACACACCATCTGCAGAGCCAAGAGCCACGGTGAGCAGAAGCTGTGCATGCCTGGCACCCTCCAGGGCACGCCAGCCTAACCAAGGGCCCCAGCCCCAACCCATCAGTGATTCTGTAGTCAGGCTCCTGCACATCAAACCAAAAACTGCTCTTCATGTTCCCCTGTAGAGACTCTAGCAAACCCAAGGGTTTAAAAAACCAAAGCCAACCCACCCAAAACACATTCAGGCTAATCCAGGTGCTCGGGCTTCAGAAGAAAACCTTCCTACAAGTACAGCCACACATCTTGTGGTGCACAGCTGAAAAGACCCCCTGCCAAACCCTGCTGCCGTTCACTGCATCAACCTGGGAAACAGGGAGCAAGCGGGAGTTGCTCACCCCCACCCAGGCGCTCAGGACAAGCAGTGCTACCAAGGGATGCCAGATACTGCCCTGGTTGACAGCCGAGCCCTTAAAAGCTGCTGACAGATGTCTCAGACCTCCTGGCATTTCACAAATCTCCTTTTGCATTTATTTGATGGCAGTAATTAATTTTCAGTTGCACCAGCACGACCTGACCACTCCCCCCCAAAAAACAGGGCCCCTCCGTGCAAGGGGACAGACGAAACAGCTGCAGCGGGAGCCGGGGCTTCAGTGGTGTGAGACTGGCAAGGGGACAGAGGCAGGGAAGGAAGGAGCAGCTTTGCCTGCGGCCACAGAGCAGATGCTGGCACAGCCGGGAACAGAAAAGCAGGTCTCAAGTTTTGATCCGCTGCCTGCAGCCAGAACCAGATTGTTTGCCCGTGGGGTTGCCCAGCCAAGAGGAGGTTATTTCTTAACAACCGAGGGGACAAGGCACAGGTGGGAGCACCGTGGCCTAGATGCCAGTACTGCAAACCCTTCCCATGGCCAGGGCACAGGCAAAGCATTCCCTGGCTTTTGACGCTCGCTCCCTGATGCGCCCGGCGAGCACCAAGAAGCGCAAGGCTGTGCAGACACCTTGTGCTTTCCTTCCAGCCGGCAGCTGGCTGTGGCACAGCAGCCCTCGAGGCGGGAAGCTCACGGGGGGCATCCAGGTGAGCAAACACCTCGTACCTGGAAGGAGAAGAGCCACTGCACAAGGGCCAGACGGCCAGGGCGACAGCAGCTTCACAACTAAATGTGCCCCCCCAAGAGGGACACATGCTGCAGGACCACTGTGCTCAGCCTAGGAGACATATTTACTTACCTGGGGAAATCAAACCCAATGTCTGATGGCTTGGTTCCCTGCCTTTTCTTACATCCAGTGCAGCTTGTTATGGATTTTTAGAGAAGGCGAAAGAAGAGGTGGAATAAATCTGCAGGGCTGGGCAAAGACCTGGTGTTGCACAGCAGAAATACCTGCACCTCTAACAAGCAAGCTGCAGCGCCTGCTCCTGGTGTACCACTCACGTGCAGTGTGGAGAAGGGCTCAGAGCACCCCAGCACCAGCTGGGACAGCCTCAGAGGGCAGCCCAGGCTCCCAGCAGGAATGCAGAGTCCTCAGCTCCGGCATGCGCTCCGTCCCTCACACAGCACACCCCTCCTTCCCTGGCAGCCAAGTAACAGAAAGGAGCCGGCCTGCCCCCGAGCCGCTCCAGCCCACAGCCTGGCACCTAGGAGAAACTGCTAACGAAGGCGGTTTTGAAGCCAAGAGCCCGGACTTTGCGCTGGAGAGGCTGAGGTAGGGGCGCATGCTCCGTGTCGCAGGTCCTGCTGGGGCTGCAAGAGCCGAACTGGTATCCCCAGTTTCCCCAGAGCTGGCAGGAGCCCAAGGGCACCACACAAGAGAGGCAGCCATGCGCCCAGCAGTCCAACGGGATCCACTTCACCACTCGACAGTCTCCAAATGATCTTCCCTCCTCCCCGGACTCCATGGGATGGTCCTGGCGCAGGTAAGGACCGCAGCCCACACCCAGTGCTAGGGGACAGCCACACCAGCAACGCTTCTTCGAGGTCTCCAGGTGAGGAAGAGCAAGTGCAGCTTGGGCAAGGGTGAGCTGAGCCCTCAGCAGGCTGCGGGTCTGGGCAGGCTGCAAGCGAGAGGGAGAACAGTGCCCCAGCCAAAATGGCATGGCAAGGAAAAGGTATTGCATTGACCTCCTGAGAAACCAAAGGACACCCAGGTATGACAACTTCTGAGAAGAGTAAAGATAGAAACCATTAGACAGCTTACACCTAAGAGGACTACTACTCGCTCACACTATTTGTACGTACGCACTCACTGTCCAGGCACCGAAAATCAGCCCAGGGATTAGCTGTTTCCCCCAGAGGCAGCCATCTCCTTCAGAGTCTTTACAGGAGGACAAGGGAGTCCCTCCTGGGGTACGATGCACAGGACAGACATGATGGAACAGCACGGACCTGCAAGGCAATTCCCACAGGAAGGAGGGACCCAGCAGGCAGCAAGCCACAGCCAAGCCTGCCAGGACCCCCTGTGGCTGCAAGAATCCCCTTGCTGGTCCCAAAGGAGACCTAGGGAGCCAACAGGTAACAGCTGCATGAAGGTGTGTCCCCACCTTGCCAACGTGGGAAACCCAGGGCACCAAGCCCATCTCTGTCCTTCCTCCAGGTCTCAAGCAAGCTCTCTCCCAGGGTGGACTGACCCACACAGCAGCAGGGGCAAGACATTGATTCGGAGGCTCTCCTGCGGCACCCATCCCTGCCCAGGCACTCAAACTCTGCAACCTGGACTCTGAGCCTGACTGAGCCATCAGAGGACACAGCTGGGAAGCTTCGTGCCCACCAACATCACACCTTCTCCAGAGACATTTGCAGGATCAGTCCTGCAGGCCAGATGCAACTGAAGCCAACAACAGCCTTCCCCATCCCACCAGCAGCCTGCAGCTGTGGACGGTGCTGAAGGTTTTTCTTGTTGAGAGCCCGTCCTACAGAGAGCCCCCCCGAAGTTACAGGCAGAGGAAGCCCTGAGGAACAGGCAAACACTTTCTGCCCATCACCCAGGGTTGCTGCACCCGTTTCTTCATCAGCAAGACAGGGGTGGTGGGCAACACATCCTTACTGTAAGAAGGCTGGGAAGCATGGGCAGACGGGAATGCTCAGCACAGGGGAGCAGAGGGGACTTTGGTCGCTCCAGGGAGCGGTTTGGAAGCACCCCTCTGTGCAGAGAGAGGTGCAGATACCCCCAGAGACCAAGTAGCAGCTTCCACCTCTGCCTGCCTCCCAAGGAGCTGCTCTCAGCACCGGCCTCAGCCATGTGTCAGAGCTAATGCCTGACCGAGATGGGAAACGCTTGCCTCTGCAGGTCCATGCACAAGTGGAAAAGCCTGGGATTTATAGCACTGACTGCTTGGCACGCTCACGTTCTGCTGAAGACATCACAAGGTACACAAAACCAGCACGGGTCAGGGCAAACTGGGCAGGCAGACTGCACCTCCTCTAGGTTTGCCATGTTTGACAGCTTCACCTCCCACCAAATCACGGTTGTAGCTGGAGGTGCACGCATGGAGGGGGAAGTCAAGGGAGCACTGGGATGGAGTTCTCCAACAGCTTTAAATGTGACACTATCACAAGGACATCTTCCAGCATAAAGGAGTCTGTGTCTCCACAACAGGGGCTCCCACCCACTCCGGGGGACTGCGAAGAACCACAGCTGGCCCCACTGCTTGCAGCACATGGTCTCACGGCTCCCAGCGGACAGCACAGCACCTGGCCTTGACTACAAAGGCAAGAGGAATATTTGCAACACCTCTGCAATATCAGAAGTTTCTTACACGTGCAAGAAAAACTGCTGTAGAACAGGCAAGGTCAGGACCAAGCAGAAGACCGGATCCTTAAGCTGCATGGCTGAGCGGGATTCGGGCTTGTAAAGTATGTGGGAAGCCTGTTCAGCAGGAGCAGGAGACAAGCTGCAGGCACCATGGCTCAAAGCCTTCCAAGCAATTTTCTGCAGCTCCTCGGCAGACAGCTCCACCTTACAAGCCCTACTGTAACAGCAAAGGAAGCAGGGAGCTGCCTACACTTCTCTGCAATGTAAGCTCTGCAACTGCTGCAAAGATCACTCGCTAAATATAACTTCAAAAAGGGCAGCTGACAGCTCCGCAGAGAGTATGAGAACGCTTCCACCTGGGTGTCCTAGGCAGGCTCCAAGAGCTCAGGAGTTTGCCCTGGAAAAGGGCAGGGAGAGAGGCGAAGGGTACAGGACAGGTCAATACAGTGTGCCAGGGCAGCGCCGTCACCGGCTGGGAGTGTGGGCACCCGAGTTACGTTCCCAGCTCTGCAAGCCCTCACGTCCCTCAGCTGATGCTCCCAAGACAGCCCTGGAGCAGGGGGAGGCAAAGCAGCTCAAGACACTTGCAGAGCCTGTCTCTGCTGACAGCACCCTCCAGGCAGCGCGGACCGGCACAGAGACCTTCAGAGCAAGCAGGGGCACCAGATATAACACAGCGCTGGTCACAGCGTTGCTTTTTAAATGCATGGAACTGTTAGAAGCTCTGCACACACAAGTTCTCTGCAGGGTCTGACTTTTATTGCCAGGGCAGGAAGGGTTTGGACTTACCGAAGATGCAAATCCCTCCTCCCCATAGCCTCCCAGTCCAAGACAAAAATGCTTCAACTTGTGGCCAAGCTACGCTCTGGAAAGAGTGGGTTAAGAAATGCCGACAGACATTTCTAACGTTAACAGCAATAGCGAGGGCACCATGGATTCTTCCTGGCACAGATGACTACTATTAAAGGTAGCAAATGGCCTCTCTCAAGGGTGAGTGACATCTTTCCACCGCCTTTTCAAGCAAAGCTCTTCCCTGAAGAGGATTTCTAGGAAACTTTTGATACACGATCCACACTCAGGCACCGCACTGATCCCCGAGATGCCAGGCTCAAGCAGAACAAGATGGCACAGGAACCCCGCCCAGTTTTCTAAGGAAAACCAAGCTCTAAACTAAAGCGTTTCTGCTAGGAAAGCCGGTGGTTCCCAGACCCCAGGAAGCATCGCACTGGGGATGCAGCCAAGGTCACCCAGCTGACCAGACTCCAAAAACTGTCAAAACCAGGGGGCTGGGCTGGCTCAGGCCCCCACAGTTGTTGAGCCACCCTGCTCTCCCTGAGCAGGGAGAAAGGCACCCATCACCCCGCCACCCCTGCGGGAGAGGCTCCTCTGGCACCAGTGCCTGACCCGGCTTGTCTGGCGCAGACAACTCTCCAGCCAGCAGAGCATTCAGCCAGCAATCCCCCTGCCACCACAGAAGAAAGAAAAGCCTCCAAGGACACCTGCAAACACTCTCCATCGGGTTAAACGGTTCAGAGAGAGAGGGGGGCTGGAAAAGCCGGCGGCACTCCTGGGCAAACGCCGCGTCAGGCTGCCACGGGCGGGCTGGGGCCCCTGAGAAAAGGCGCGAGTTGATCCAGCTGCCGCTCAGGGCGGCCAGGCGCAGCAAGGACACCTCGGCGCTGGGAGAGGAGGGTGCCCGCGGCAAGGCTGCAGGGGCCCGGGGGCATGCAGGTGGGCCAAATCGTGGAGGAGCTGGTGGGTCAGGCTTTCCTCCAAGCCAGCCTGGAGACCAGCTGATAGTTCATGACCTAAAAAAAATCAGTGGTGGGGGAGAGGGAGGGGTGACATGAGCAGGAACTACAGGAGAGCAAGGACAGACACACAAGGCATGGCAGGACTTGCGACTCCTTATCAAGCACAGCAAAAAAATCCCAAACCCACTCACCTTTGGGGGCAACTGATTTGCAAATTAAAAGGGGGGTGTCCACCCTCCAGGAGGGACCAGGAGCAGTCTCCTCCGCTCCTGCTTACCTCTGCTGCACCGCTCTGCCTGTTCTGCCAGGCTCTAATGAAAAGCTAGTTAACAGTTAATTATTACCCATTCAGACACACGATCCCCTACTCTGACCGACTGCAGGCCGGGAGGGATAAGACAGTCACGTGACGCAAAAATCCCGGCCTTATGAAAGCACGGGCAACTATATTTAGTTGGAAAAACGATGACCTAGCAAGCCCGCCCCTCCCTGGCCCCCCCTTGGGGGAGCTGACCCCGCCACCTCCGGAGAGCCTACCTCCACGGTACCCGGGATGTCCCTCATCCAGCCAGGAGCTGTAACACCGAGATGGGGACGCCGGGCACGGCAGCGAGCCCGGTGTGCGTATGCATGCATGGGCTGTCCTGGGGCTCCAAACCAGTGCGCACCTCGGGCCGGGGGGACCTTCCCTCCCCATCCTCGGCGCTGCGCAGCAGGTCACCTTGTCAGCGGCGAAAGCTGATAAGCACCAAGAGCAACAAACAGGGCCCAGCCCAAGGTCCTGGACCTTATCTTGAAAACGGGAAGCACACTGGGAACCTGACCAGTACAGGGGCAGCATTCAGCAGTGACGCTCCGGCTGCTGGCCTCTGCATGCCCAGGGCTGGCAACGCTCAGAGCTGGCAAGGGGAGTTTGCCTCGCCTGGATCAGCCCACCCCTCTCCGCGGGGCAGCTGGGACAGACACGGCCATGCCAAGACCGGAGAGCGAGCAAAGGCAGCTGTGCAGCGGTCACACACACGTGCCACCGCCGCAGAGAGAAGGTCCCAGAAAAAAGGTGTGCAGCAACAAAAGCCAAGAGCATCACCGCTCCCCCTCCCACTGCAGTGCAAGAGCTTCAAAGAAAAAAAAAAAAAAAACCTGAGGACCAGACATCATTAATCTCTTGTCATCAGCAGAGGGGTGCTCTCCGCCCACATCCCGCCGCAGCCGATGAGACAGCACAACCAGCAGTGCCCGTGGCACGAGCGAGAAGAGGTCACCGCGTCGCTGCCGAACCCAGGGCATCACACTGATGCGATCCCTTTAATGGCCGTCAGCCTCTTCTGCAGCTGCATCTGGGGACTTGGAAGCTGACAAAACCCTTCCTGGGAAGCATCTGGTACATCTCACTGTAAATATTTAACAACGAAGAGAGGGGAATTGAGAGCCAAGCGCCTGCCGCGAGACCCTCCAGCTCCACGCATTCGCCCTGTCTAGGAGGGGAGCGTGCGGCTCCCACTGCCCGTGCCAGCGGAGGGGGGTGAGGGGTCGTACAAGGCAAAGGTGCCAACTCTGCACAAAACATGCCTCTGGAAAACCCATCATCTCAAAGAAAAGAGCCAGAAATTGCGTTTCTAGAACGTTATATTATTTATTTTTACATTACCGTGAGGTAATGTAAATAGCATCATTCTTAGTTCCTCCCCGCTGTAATTCCTGTACTCAACTTTGGCTACTTCTGCAGAGGGATCTCCGCAGGACCAGCGTGCCCTCTGTGCGGTGGCCACTTGCAAAGTGACTGCTAGACCTCACCCTCGAAGCCTGCACCGGGTCAGCTGCAAACCTGCCTCCTCGGCTGCGTATGACAAAAGGAGACTGAGCAGCAGCTCAGCTTGCGAGGCCAAGGAAGACAAAGCCACCACCAGGCAGAAATCCAGCCCCATCTCCTGGGGCAGGGGAAAGCGATAGAGATGCGGTGGTAGGACCAGGTGCAGCAAACATTCCCAGGAATTTAGGGAGGCCAAACCTACGTCACCCACTAAGCAGGGTGTCTCCAGAAATGAGGTGAAGAAATCCTACAGTCCCATAACCACCTGGATTAAACTAAGCACAGGTATGGGAGCTTCCTCCCACCAGCGAATCCAGAGCATTAAAACCGTGACAAAAACAAGGCAGCAAGCATCCTTGCAATCCTTGAGAGCAGGCAGAAAGGCTCCTTTTTTGCTACTTAAGGATTACTGTACCTCAGCTGAGCTGATTTCAGGGCATGCTCTCCAAGCACAAGAAACAACGTCCTCACTTACGCCCTCCACCTTAAGCCAGATGCAGTGAAATTCAAGATTTTTCTAAATAACTTTGATATAACAAATGCTGCCAACTTCCTTCCTGGGTGCACAATCACGTGGATCCGGCTGCATAAACCACTCTCTACAATCCAGGTAATTCCAGTGCTACAGGTGGCTGCCTCCCGTCTCAATACATAGCATAAAAGAGTAAAAAATACCCTGATCAGAGTGAGCCTTCCCAAAGGAGTCGGGAATACCCAGCTACAAAAGAGTGCAATACAGCACTTTCTCTCCTAATTTAAAGATCCATCCCCCCTCCTGTTCTTTATAAAGGATTAAAAACTGCTTCCTTGCAGTGGGAGCATCACCCACATCTCTTTATGAAAAACTTCATAGCATTTAATTCAAAGTGGCATTTATAACTCAAGAAAGATATCTCGGCCACTGCTGACAATCCTCCAAAACAATCAGCAGAAGACGATAAAATCAGGAGTAGCGAGACCAAGACGGAGCATCACTTGCTGCTGTGTTGAACACCAGCACATCCACAACTGCACCCTGCAGTCAGCTCTGGTCTCTGCATTTCATCAAGGGCACAGCAGTGTTACAGATGCACAGAAAAAAGCAGTTAAATCGCCCAGAGGCAGCCCCTTAAGAGGTGAGACTAAAAAGGCTGGGATCCTCCACCACTGAGGAAGACCGGCTGTGGTGTACCATGCCAGGAGGGCACCTCCTGACCAACTGGAACCAGGAACAGCACATGAAGTTAGCAGGAGATCTGTTTAAAGCAAGCAAAAGTATTATTTCCTGAAATAGCAGGCAGCAAACTTCACCACCCCATGTGGCAACAAGCCCTGGGATGTGGACAGCATCAGCAGTCTCACAGAAGGTTTAGATGTTCACGGCCAACATGTCCACAGAGGTCCCGGTGGAGATGCACCCTCACAGCCCTCCTCTAACAGCAGAAATGGGGAGTATGGGAGTCCACCCCTCCGCTCCGCACCACCAAGCCCAGCACCGCATTTCTCAAGGGTGTTGAAACCTCTCCGCTTTCCACCTGAACTCCAGATCACAAGGTTTGAAGTGGCTTCTTCTGAACAGCACCCTACAGCTGCCGAAGCCTAGTCGCTGGATGTGGGAGAGGACTGAGGAACTGCTGTGCTAGACAGAAGGAAAGTCAGTCGCCTCTCTCCGAGAACAGCTTTATTTCCAAACGCTGTTAGGTAACCAGGACGCAAACACTGCTGCCCTTCCACCTCCATAGTGCTTGCACGTGACACCAGGCTGAGGGCAGAACGCCTCCAGCATCCATACGCTAACAAGCAGGAACACGCTTTGGGGCACGCTACAGCTGCTGTGCCTACAAAATGGCTGATTTTTGGCTCAGGCTCCCACCCATTCAAGTCCCAACTCTGTTACTGCAACTCAGCATCCTCTGTCACTATGCTAACCGCTTCCTTGGACAAAAGGACAACGGACTTCTCGCCAAGAGGGGAAACCACCCACGCAGACCCACTTGGCCTTGCAAGACTAACCTTAAAAAAATAGGTACTGCCATAGATATGGGAGTCCTGGTGATTTGCAGTAACAGATTCGAGCAAATTAACTCATTAAACAACCTCAGCAATGAAAGGGAGGCGAGGGAGTCAAACCCAACAGCCTCAGGAGTGCACAACTCCGGTGCTAGGAGCAGGTACGCTCCAGGCAAGCCTGCTGCCCCCGCCAGCGGTGCTACCCTGCCGTCGCCTGCTGCGTTCACTCTTCACTGTGTTTTGAGATATCGGGGCTTCCAGATAAGCTTAGTGCACGGGAAGAAAAGGCATGGCACCAGCTTTATGGCTTTTCTGGAGAAGGCATGAGAAAGGACTGTGCAGTGTCCTGTGCAGCTATCACTAAGAGGAATCCTGTTTAAGCTTTCACTTATCTCCTTAAAAATATAAAATTGTAGGAAAAAAAAAAACCCACCAAGCTCTGTAGGTAATGTTTTCCGCAACACTATTGACATGTAACATGCACTTACTGAAACGCTATCATCTGCTGCAGACACGCACTCATGCCCCACCCTGGAGGCAGCTGCACAGGTCCCCCACCAGCTGGAGAGCAGAGGATGGAGTTGTGCCAACCAAAGGACATCTCCGAGTCTGTGGCAGAGGCAGACAAAACCCAACACCTGATGAAGGCAGATCTTCAGCAGGGCAGAGAAAAGCCTCTTACAAGGAGAGGGAAGAAGAAAAATCCTCTAAACAGCAGAAACTTTTCTATGCATTCATTGCTCCATCCCGATTTCACACCTGCTGTACTCAACACATGGGAATACACCTTTGCTCCTTCAAACCCAGTCTTAATATTTCACTCTCCCACATGTTCTGAAAGCAAGAAAGTAATGAAAGACTTAAAAATGGTTTGGGTTACTACCTGGGTTACTTCTCCAACACCTACAGAGGCATCTTCTGCAATGCTTCAGTGGACCTAGTTATATACCATGGCATCGTTAGCTGGCTAGAGCTCTGGAAACACATACAGGCACATACGCACGACTTCCAGCAGTTTGTTCAGTTCATGAAGTCAAATTACACTGTCTCCAATGTTACACCAGACCACTCAAAGCCAGTGAGCTATTTTTACTGAGATCAGCCTTAAGACAATGGAGCTGATTTCCATACTTCCAAATCCTGATCACACAATGCCTCCACAATCAGCAGCGATTTATCCTCACGCTATCGTGTGAACTGGGGAAATGTGATCCCATGCAAAGCCAAAGATGCAGGTAGGAGGTGGACATAGTGACGTGTCCAAGGCTGCACAAGGCCAAGCCAGGCACTGACCCCCACTCCCAGTGCCTCTGCTATGGGACTTCTCACAAAGCACTACAGCTTCAAGACAACAGGATCTTACTGACTGGTCTTGGTATCACTGGGTAAAACATAAACCTTTCCTTCAGTCTTGGCGCTTCAACAACATCAATCTGGATGAAGAGCTCCTGGCAGTTTGGGAAAGGCAAGAATTGAGATCAACAATACCTGCTTTTAAAAATTACATCCCCTTTCTGATTTGGGAAGCCCACCCAGAGCAGCCTCCCCTCCCTCCTGAGGCTCCCTAGGAGCCCAAACCTTTTCTGTCGGGTCCCTCCTGGCAAGGCTGCACAAACTGCTGGGGCCAGGAAGTTTTCATTGGTCTTGCACTGATGGCAAGGCAGTGTGTATGTCGGTTGTCATTAACAGCGATACTCGGCAGCAACACGGTGACTAAACGAGCCAAGGGGGAAGTCTGCGTCTTTTCAAAGTATTGCAAATTCAAATATACATCCTCAGGTTCATGGGCACATCAAGCTGTACACAACTAACATACAGCGTAACAGCAGCAATTCTCAGTTACGTTTGCATCTTGAGACGTCAATGTTTTCAGTTACGTCTGATGATCAAGACCTACAAGTCCGCAAACGCTTTCACCCCAGACACCTAAATTTGCCATGCTACAACGTATGGGAGGAAAGTAACCTTCCAGCAGCTGTGGTCATCACTACATGAAAGCGTAAAACATGTCACCACCATATAGGAATGGCCAAATATTAGAGGAGCTTTTTTTGTTTCATTTTTTGGGAAGGTTTTTTGTTTGGGGTTTTTGGGTGTTTTGGTTGTGGTTTTGTTTGTTTGTTTTGGTTTTTCGGTGTTTGTTTTTTTAAATTAATGTCTGTGGCACATTCCTGTACCAGTCTTCTAAATCTGGTTAGCACTGACTCTGCAGAAAGAGAGCGCAGGGAAAGCATGGGAGAGGGAGGTTTGAAGAACTCCGTTTTTAATTAATACATACCAGACTGGCCGTCGGTTGGAAATATATCTGTAAAAGAAAAAAAAAAAAAAATCAGTATTGGTTGCAACTGGAGTGCGAATCATTTAAAAGATCCCTCCTCTCTTGATTTGTTTGCTTTAGCTAAACAGAGGAAGTATTTTCTTAGTATCCCAAGTTAAACATCAATCCAGCTTGGAACCCACCTCAATTCAACCACTTGTTACGAGAAAGGTTTTGAAGGAGACAGTGTTTACCCGAATGTATTGCTCTCATAAATAACTTTCTGTATCGGCTTCTAACAGACAGCAATGAGGATTAAAAAGCTCGTGAGGTGTACAAAGCTCCACATAATGAGCTAGTCGGTGGCAACCCCGTGCTCCCCCGGCCAGCATTATCAAATGGAAACCAGCACAGAGAACATCTAACATGGTGACCAGCTGGGGAGCGCAGGTGGCAGCCAAAGCAAAAAGCAAAATGAGCTTTTTCCTGATGGGTCTTGGTTTTCACAGCTGCAAGGGACATCAACAGCTGTGCCTGGCTCCAACACAGCACCTATACCGGAGAAGAGGCAGCCAGGAGCACGCACCCATCACTCGAACGGGCACCCAGTGCCTTGGCACATCACACAACACCCCGAGGGAACGCCTTTGCCTTCCCATCTCAGGGGGCTCTGCCAGCGAGCACAGCCCATTGCGCAGAGCCGCTGGAGTCTGGAGAGTTTCAGATGCTGAAACAGATTACTCAACCTTCCCACCGCCCAGGCTCTTTCCAGTTAGAAGTACAGGTCCTTCTCCTGATGGACCCTATTTATTGCTGGGAGGAAGACATTCACTGAAGTAGCTAGGAAGGATCAGATAAAAGATTCGATCTTTTGAGAAGCACGCAGGACAGCATGTGTGGAGAAACCCTGTTGATAAAGGCTCCCCAAGAAGCTACGAAAACAGCACTTTTGAGAGCAATACACTATGTTTTCTTCAAGGAACTCGTACGAGGGGGAAGGGAGGCTGCCAGCAAGCCAAGGTCCTCCTAGGACAGGGGCAGGACCCTGGCTCCTGCTTATCAGCTGCCCAAAACACACATTCTGCTAAAAAGTCACAAGAATTGCAGCAAGGACTACCCCTTGGACAGGGCAATGCTCTCTGGCCTGGGCTCAACTGCCGCAGAAACAGCAAAAACACGCTTCTACCAATGAGCTCCTATTTCTCTACCTTTGACAGTGCAGAGTGTTCAAGGCATTCTGGGGCAGGGATGCCTTCATCCCACGTAGGAACAGCAGAAGCAAGTAAGGGGGAGGGGGGGAATAAATCAAAATTCCCCATCTGTGGCCACACCGAAGGTATGATCTCGGGGAAAAACCAACATATCCAGAAAATCCTCCAAGCAGCAGTCTGGAACATTTGCAGACTGCATGTTCTACTGCAACCCTCCGCCAGCACATCACCCAGGTGCATCTAAACATCTTGTATTTCCGTGACGGTTGCCAACAAGGTCAGGCTCCTACAACAGCGAGTAGAAACACCCTGTACTTGATCTAACAGGTCCCAAACAAGAGGCAATTTCTGCATTTCCTTACTTGGGCAACTCCCAGACAGCTTCTCCGCAGAGGAACAAGGTGGAAGCACTGGTTAACGTGTATCCCACCTGTTTGGATCAGGTAGCTGTAATGGTTATTACCAAAACCCAAAATTTTAATAATAATAAATAGTAATACAATGGCTGAGAAAAGGAATTCCTTTGTGCCAGCCAGGAACTATGGGCCTTGGCAACCATTCCCCTTGCTATATGCCACCCGGTGCAGTTCTCCGGTTTGCATTCCTACTAGGCCGTCCAACCAACTCTTCATCAAATGCACACCGCAGCCCGGCCATCTGCACAACCACCCATCCACAAAAGGTCCCTTCTAGAAACCACAACTGCCACCAAATCAGATAGCACCTGCAGGTGACCCCTCGGGGACGTCCGCTATCAGTTGTGCCACGACGCAACTCCAAGCTTGCTTTCCCTCAAGGCCTCCGCTCAGCTCACCGCTGTATCACCCACTGCCCCATCTGGCTCGAGAGATGTGCACCAAGGTTCACCTGGCTTCTCTTGAGCTTAACCACAACAACTCAATAGCAGATTTGCCACCACATTTGCTAGAAAAGCAGTGGAAACTCCTCAGTTGCTTAGGTCAGTAGAAAGCAAGGGCCACACATGATGGCCAGGGCAGATACTGCTCACATTCACCTTGGGAGGTCTGCCAGTGCAACTCCTGCTGAGGAAGGACGCTTGCTTCCAATCCGCAGCCCTTTTGTCTGGGAGAGGCTGAGCTTGTCCAACTCATCACACCTACAATTAATGCAGACTTGACTCCAAGCTCTCCAGAGCAGAGACCCAGGGCGCTGGGCTTGCAGGCAGCTTTCCCCACTGCCGAGAGCGAGCACAGAGCAACCAGTCTGCAGGACTTGCTCTTCTGAAAAATAGGATTGCTGGAAGGACACATATGAGGCAGGGCTGGTCAGGGACCGCCAGGCACAATGACCCTTTGGGACTCCTTCTTCCCTTGCAAGCACAAGTGACTAGATTAGAAATTAGCCTGCCAATTAAGGGCAGCACCTGAGGTGCCCAGGAGAAGTCTAAATCAGGCAGCACTTTCTTTTCCCAAGAAAGCCATGGTGGGGAAGGAGGCAGAAACGCGCGTGGCTGGCAGGGCAAAGATAAACCCCTAGGGCTGCTCTCCAAGGAGCCCGTCTAGCACACCGCAGGACTGAGGCTGCCTGTCCAGGTCAGCTCCCTTCCCAGGACTCCCAAGGTTAAAAATCAAACACGAAGGACCCAGGCCCAGAGACCAGGCTGGGATTTTGCTCAAGTATAAGTCCCAACATGGAAAGCTGAAGCCAGCAAACCAGCCCCCCAGATTTCTCCCACCACACACACCGCTTTCCCACCTGCCTCCCGCCAAGGCACCCCAACGCCAGGCATCCTGACGCAGGCCCGATGCTGCGGAGGGTGATGCTTTGCACAATGATGCTCTCCACCCTCCGACCGGCCACCTGCCCAGCTGCGGGCACTCCCCGTGTAGGAGCCAGGCAGCTCTGTCCCTGCCTGCACCACACATCCCAGCCAAACCCACACTGCCACACTGGGCCGATACAAAATAGCCCCCAGGCAGCCAAATGGGAAGGGGCAAGAAGTAACAATATCGCGATGCAAGGAAGACCCGTGTAATTTGGGCCCTGCGGCCTTGCATTTCCTTCCCCTTCTTGCATGCAGACATTTTGTTTCTCAGCACGGGCCCAAAACCAGAAAGACTTGGTGTCTGAACAGAGGGATTATAATCACCACCGTGACCAGTGATCTCTTCATCGTAGCGCCAGTCTCTGCCAAGCCAGGTATTTCCCAAGCCCTTCACCATCCTCCTCGGCTCTGTACTTTATCCACACAGCCTACAACATCTCAGCAGAAAAAACATTTCACAAATCCCCCTGTTATCAGCAAAGGGGGGTGGAGGAAGGAGCGAGGAGGAGGAGGTCAAGGGCACGTGTTGCAGCCGGCAGGATATCGGGCCGGGCGCGGAGCATCCCTGTCAGGACTGTCACGCGAGGGTGCAGACAGCATACGGAGGTGCCTGCTCTGAACGCCAGTACCCAGAGTTGCTGCACAAAAAGCCCAGGAGACATAATTAAATTGAGGGCAGTCATCCTTATTTTAGGTGGTGCTGGGGGGGTGGATACAGAATCCCAATTTTTGCCTGACGGTATTTTTATGCGCAGGAGGAGACCGTATGCTAAAATGGGGCATTTAAAGAGAAAAACTGATGCATCCACACACATACCCCCTCCCCAGGGGCTATCTGGACACCGCTGCTATTCTGATATCTGGGACAGGTCCAGAAAGGCTACCCCATTTATGAGCCCACATCTCCCCTCCGCTGCTCCCCCTGCTCCTCCAGAAGCCACGCTTTGGTGCTGAATCCAAACGCCCTCACAGACAGCCTGCCTTCTCCCTGCTCAGGAGCTACGGCCGGGAAGGGACCTCCACCACCCGCTGCCTGTCCCCAGCCCCCCTGCCAGCAGCACCCCTTTTCCGCCATGGATGCTGCTTCTTCCCAGCAGGGCCCAGGAGGCAGCAACTGAAGAGCTCATTAGCCCTGACGCAAGAGAAATGCTGACTCGTTATTACAGCAACCCGCAGGCGTAACTGCCGAGAGGGGCAGCAGGGCCGCAGGCGGAATGCCAGCGAGAACCAGCTCCCTACACCCCACTGCCCCCCCGCAGCCGCAATTACCCTTCTACTCTCCAAACTGGGGGAAAAATGACCTCAGTGCGCTTTATGTCACCTGCCAGTCACCAAACCACACTGCACTGGGGTGCTGAGCAAGGGCTGCTCCTCTGCATGCACAGGTACAAGCATACATGACAGCACGCTCCTCGGCCGCTCCCGGCGGGACACGGGGCTCATCCACACTGCCAGTGCTACGGGAAGACACCAGCTGATTTATTCTGGCTTTCGACCCATGAAGTTGTAACTAAATCATCCTCCACGTTTTGCAGACAAAAGACTCGTCAGCAAAAAAATGACCTCTCCAAGGTCACACGGGGACTCAGCAGCAGAGACGTGACCAGAACTCGGCTGCGATGGCTTGAAAGCTGCAGGGCTGCGCGGAGAGGGACGGGGAAGGGAGAAGCTGGCGGACAGCAGGATCGCTGGGGATCTCTCCTCCTAACCTGACCTGCTGCCCAGCAGGAACGATTCAGTTCTGCTCCTCTGGCTACGATGGCAATCCTCCCAGTGCCAACAGCACAGGTAGGGAAAAGGTCCAAATTACATAGTCCAGCGTCTGCTGCAAAGAGACCAGTGCTGCTTGAATCTCTTCTCCGTCCCCAGGCAACATTTCAGCTCAAATCGCTATCACCTGGCTCCCCCTCAGAGGCCAAGGCAGTGCCTGCACAGGTTCCCGAGACAGCTACAGGCCTCTTCAAAGCAACACTCAGCAGAGAAGGCAGCAAGGTCTGCTAGGAAAAAGCAGCAAAGCAAGAAACCCCAAACCCAAAGATGAGCATGGCCAATTAAGTCCCTCCCAAGATCTTGCTTTGCTTCCTGCTCCCCTCCTTCGTTACCTGCCAAGCAGGCTCGGGGAGGGTCCAGCTCTCAGCCACCCAGATCTTCCCAACCTTCCCCAGCTGCCAGGTACCGGCAAACACCTCCCATGCCTCTTAACAACACTCAGCTACTATAATAAGAAGAATCTTTACCCCCTCAAAGAGAAGCTGAAGCTTGAGACAGATGGATCAACCCTAACCTGGTGTTGGTTAGGTCCTAAGACACCAATAAGGTCTGTGCAAGAAAAAGATGAAAAGCTACAGAAGCATTTATCAGCTCCCAAATCCATTTCTCTGCAAGGGTATCCAGACCACCGGACCCCGGTAAGCTGTTTTCTGCTCTCCAGCTAGAGGAGAGGTTTGGTTCCTTCTCAGACACCTCGATCACCTAAACTGGCTGAAGAGCTGCAGCCAGTGTGAGCTCTGACATCAATTTCCCACAAACCACATGGAAACAAATGCTTGAAATAAGTTTTCAGTGTATAAATGACTGTGGTTTTGGTGAAGCCCAGCCGAGGTGCCCCCACTAACTTCACAAACTTGAAAAAGGATGAAGACTTCCAGCATCACCAAATTGCAAGAGGAACACCCCTGGAAAAAAAAAGTCACCTACTCCAAAATCAGAGCATTATCCATTCGAGATAGCTCCCTAGCTTTAACTGCACACCACACACTAAACTAAATTAGTACCTTAATGCTGACGTTCAGTCTCTTCTGGACAGAAGGGGAGGAGAGCTGACCGAGCAGGGCTGTGACTCTGGCTGAACACACAGTGACCAGCGGGACCAGCACTGTGCCCGGCAAAAGCACCTTACAGACAGATCTGCTCGGAAGAGGCTCCAGGTCTCTTCTCCGAGCACCAGAGATGCCAACAGGGTTCTGGGGAATGCATCTGGTCACCCCGACCAGAAAAAAACCCACAACTCTCCAAACAGACAGTCCTGCAAATCCGACGCTCGCATATGCACAGGCACACGAGGAATAACTGTAAGGTCACGGCTGTTTTTTCTCCCATCCACTTATCAGTGCTTGCACTGGAGAGAACAAACACTGGATGTTCTCTCCCATTAACCCCTTCTCCCCCCCTCTCCAAATGGAGAAGCAGCAAAGCGCTGCCGCTCCAAGCACGAGTCCTAACACTCCTATTCGCGCACCCAACAAAAAGCTGCAGGGAAAGTACAAGGCACCTTAAGGGAGCTTGATTACTGTTCCCGTGAAGCAGCTGGTGACCCAGCTCTCTGCCTCACATCCTTTAATCACCAGTAAGCCTGAAGTGACATTGCTGGAAGTCTCCAGCCTTCCAGGAGACCAACCCTAGATGAGTCTGGGCCCAAGGATCACAGTCACCCTCCCCAAACTCCTCTTTAACCTACTGGATATCGAACAGGCAGCAAAATTTCAGGCATGATCAAGCAAAATTAACGTGTCTCAGGGACTCTTGTTGAAATACAGGGACGATTTTGGTGTGGCCCAGAAGCCAACTGGATCCCACGCTATGGAAACAGATACAGGACAGCATTTTCCTCTGACAGGGTTATCACACACTGCACCGCAACACGCTTTTCTGCGTGCACATCAACGGCAGGCAGTCTCAGACACCACAGCGACGCTTTACCTAAGGACAGCTCAACAAGCAGTGGGCAAGACAGATCCTTCTCCCTACAGAGGAGAATCCATTACTGCAGCCAGAAATCCAGCCTCCCCATGAAAGAGGATCCCCCCTACCTCCTCAAAAGCACCAGTGTCAGGGGTATGCCCTGTAACATCAGGCAGGGATGCCATAAATCCCTGTGAAAACCCCAGGAACTGAAAATTGCGAGGCCCTCTCCACCTCAGGGCTGCGGGCAGAGGGCCAAGCAGGGGGTCTGTAGGATACGCAAGGCAGCACAGTGAAGACAACATAATTAAATCTCCTAACTGAATTAGAAATCATCAGACTCACAGTCTGAGATGTTCCCCCCCTCCGATCCAGGCTATCTGGTTGGTTTTAATCAAACACACAGCTTTTCCAATCACCTTCCAAGCTCCATCCTTGCTTGGTTCCACTTCTCTGCTGTTAATTAGATCAACTCAGATTTCAGCTCCAACTGAAGTTAAGAGGGTTGTCTGCCTGTAATCTGCCACGTCTCTTCCAAATCATTTTCACAGTTGTACTTACCGGTTTGATTTTACATTTTAAAAACATGGGTCACTTACAGCAAATTCCTCCCTGCACGGTATGCAAACGTCACATCTGTCCTTCTCAGATTAAAAAAAAAAAGGGAGCTAGAAGAGTTCACCCGAGATTGGGAAGCCAAAAGAAATCAGCCCCCCTTTTGTTCAGCTCAGTGCAAGACCCTCTGCAGTGGCAGAGGATTTCTGAGCACTCAGAAGATGCCTTACATCACATTAGGTATTCCCCCAAGCTCTCAAGGTTTAGCTGGGAGCTGGGAAGTGAAATTTAATATGGTTACAGCCAAAAAAGTCTCATGTTTTGTTATCTGAGCACATGGTGGAGACACCTCTGTGCTTCGCTTTTCTGTCTCATTGGGTGGAATCTCGTGCACAAATATCCTATCGTTTCTGTTTCAGTCAGAATAAAGCCTCCCAGTAACATTTTCGGGATGCATTTCTCCACATTTCAATATCTGCCGCTACAGTCACATAATTTCTCAGCATCACGCATACTGGTGCCACTCTACACTTAATTCTTTGCTCTGTTTTGCCCTTTACTTGCCCCCTTGCACAGCCTTCTAGCTGACTTGCCAGCATGACCCCGCCTGGAGGTACACAGGTGGGGCAAAATGCTTCAGTCACTCCTTTAAATATCTCTTTTTGTGCTAGATGAGGCCAAGAGCATTGCTATTTGTTATTATGGTCAAGCCTTTATTTTCAGTAGGCTTGTTCTGTGAGGCCGGGAGAGCTGACATACACAGACACTGCTCCTGAGCTATGCTGACTTTGTGACTATTTGGGAGGGCTACAGTAAAGGTATAAAATTATTGTCATGAGAATCTTAAGTGTCTTGCAGGAATAAACTCAGTGCTTCTTTTGCAACATTTAATACAAAAAATGGAAGATCTGACCTTGGAGAATCTGGAGAAATTAATTTCCTGTAGTTTGAAGCGACAGGAATGTTGGCTTATCAAACATTTGAGCGCTGCTTATTAACCATAAGTTCTCACTATTTCATTCCATCACTAGCTTCACCGTCTGTAAGTGTGCAAACCAGATAGTTTGGTAACTAACATTTGGTAAATTAATAATCACTCATTTGCCCCACTGACCAGCAGCTTTCAAAAAGCACAGTTATAAAGAAAAAAAAAAAAAAAGGCAGAGTGAATCCAGTGTGAAGGCTGAATATACATTACAAATAATTTGCTTAGAGACACTGCTAAGTATTTAGCAACGTACCCACCTTCTGGCAGCACCTCCAAGTTACCAGGCAAGTAAGACACCAATCTCCCCACACACCTTTTCTCTTACTTTCCCATCAACAAAACTCTACCTTTTCCTCATTTTTGTGGCTTTTCTGATTTCATACTTGTTTCCCCACATATTTAGTCAGGAAAAACTCACTTCTTTTCTCAGTGTTCCAGACTTCTTAAAAACCTAACGCATCTAGCCCTGAAAACCCTCTGTTCTCTCCGTGCATGCATCCGGCAGGCGAATCAAAAAAGCCAAACGACTGCCAGGAAAAGAGAAGAGATAAGCAGCCCCCTGCGCCCTCCCTCTTGCCGGCGGATCCCTTCCAGCGCGCAGCCATGCCCTGCAGACTGCAGAGTCACTCTGCAGGAGCGCGGCACACGCTGCCGTTCAGCTGGAAAAACGTGCTCAGCAGTGTGCTCGGGACGGACCCTGCTTCCTCCCAACCCCCCCCAGCCTCTGGGGCTGTACCCCCATACCTGGGCAGGGAACAGCGGAGCAGCACCGGGCTCCCACGTACACGTTGGCCCCCCCAGGCCTACACAGCCCCTCCAGCTGCACCGGCGCCCAGCGGGAAGGACACGCAGCACATTTCCGTCCCCCCGCCCAGCTTCCCAATCACGGTTTAACTCTGGCTGGCGTGTCAAGGACACGTGAGGTCCACAAGCCCCATCCAAGCCCCCATTTCTCCCCAGTGCCTCCCTGGCCCCTCACCATCACCAAGGGATCTCTGCGGAGCCTGCCAGAGACCAGTAACACCGTGGAGCACCAGAGATGCTTCTCCTCCGCCACCTTCCTTGTGGGGCAGGGATGCCTCTCCTCGGCCCCATCAGAGGCCAGGGCCACTTTGGGGAGCAAGTCAGGAGTGAAGCACCTGTGGGCATGTGGCCAGGTCACGGGCCAGCTCTGCCTGCTAAAGCAGCAGGTTGCAGACCTGTTTCCAGCCACTTCAAGGGGTGCCTGGCAGGAAGCGAACGTGCTTCCCCAGGAGCGCAGGTCAGGGCAAGCCGTGCCCGCCAGCACATTGTGCGTGCCACGCACGCTCCGGAGGGAACCAGAGTGCCATTTTCTAGATCAAGCGAAGAAAGGGTGCCTGTGTCGCCTCTGAGTGCCACCAAAACCAGACTGAGCGGCACTGACAGACCTCAGTCACACCAACAGCCACCTCCATTGGCCATTTCTAAAGCAAACGGAGGCTTCCACCTGACCAGAGCACCCAACCCAGCCAGGGCCACCATGGTCACCTCCCACACACCGTCAGCCCCAAGTTACCCGCAGCAGAGATCTCAACCAATCCTTCCGACTTGTGACCATGTAAAGGAATAGGATGACTCAAAACCAAATGCACAAAAATAAAATCACAACCACCGCAGATTACTGAAGCCAGCTGCCCGCTGCGCATTCCCATACAGCGCTGCAACACATGGAAGTGTCGAGGCAAGCTGCTGCTCCTAAGTCCGCTTTGCTCCAGAAGGACACTGAAGGTAAATCACTGATAATGCAGGTATTAGATCAGCCAGTTCACAGCCCTTCCTCCCTCTCCTTGCATGTCACAGCAGAATATCCCTCAGCACACGTAGCTTTAATGCTGCAGGAAGAGCTCTTGATCCTGGCGAAATCCACAGCGAGTGTCACACCGAAGCCGGGCCGGACGACTTGCTAAGGATGGCTCCGGCAGCAAAACCAGCACCAGCAGCTCCGTGAAGTACTGAAACCAGCAGAGCTAAAACACATCACGTGCCAATTTGCTCAGAAAAGACAATTCACCCAGGCCTGCCCACAGAAGCCCCCCAAACTGTAGCACAAATGCTTACTCTGATAGAGGAAAGTTCAGTTAGGAGGATCTTCTGGGAACCTGTAATTACAGGACGAGCCTCTGTTTAGAAACATGTTGACACTTGACCACCATTTCCACAACCCTTCCCAAAAAAACCCATGTACCTTGCGCAGTACTAGAATTGCCATCAGCAAACCTATTTTCACCAAATGCTTCATGACAGTTTTTACTCCACAGCTGTGGGACCTTCACATGTGCACCCACTTCTCCTTTCAGCCAAGCAATGGAGACTGACCCGGACCTGGGACTTTCCCCACAAAGAAGTCTGGTAATTGATTTATTCAAGGCCAAATTCAGTTCCCCTTTTGTTCTGGTCACCAATTATTGGTGCCTAAATACACAAGGAGCTGCTTTAAGTTCTCACAGCACTGCATTAACTTCTTCGAAGCCTTTCTTCTACCTCTCCTCTGAGCTGCTCAAGTCATGCAGCTGTATCATTTGCCACTAGATGTTCAGTTATTTCAATAAAAGGAGAAAAGTCTCCCAACTCCACTCAGAGATCGCTACAAGGACCTGGACCTGCAGAATGAGTTTGGAACTGAAGCACAGTCTCAAGCGAAAAAAGGGACAAATGCAGAGCTGGCGATGCCAGAGACCACCCATCCACACAGAGGACCCAGAGCTTTACCCAGCCCCAGGAGGTGACTTCTTGCCCGTGCAAAGCTCCACCTAGATGGCATTACCACCACGAGAGCGCCCAGCGGGTGTCACCAAGGTTGCACCACCTCCTTCCCCGAGCTCCCTGGGTGCGCAGCAAGCCAGGGGTTTGACAGAGCCAGCAGCGTGGAGACTTGGTGGGAAGTCAGCAAAGGTTCCAATGCCAAAACGACCACATTTTAAAGACCATAATGTAAATGCATATCATGGTTGGGAATGAATAAAGCTCACCACTCCCAACTGGACTTACGGTAAGAGCAGAGGAAAAAGTCTTCCTAGCTATCCTATCGGTTATCTGCCAGATCTACAGCAAGACCACCGTACCTCCGTTTACCCGGTTACTGAGATGGGAGCAGACATCCTCCAAGACGTGCACCGCCATAAAGGACACCACAATCCTCTGGCACTATTCAAGTGTATTTAACTTTTCATCAAGATGATTTTTTTTTTTTTTTAAACCCTTGCTGTTTGCAGCTGTAGTAAGTGTAAGGACTAAAACATCCAACCTGGTCTAGACAGCATGGCTTTCTACTAAAATGCCCATTCCTTATTTAGCCAAACAAGCCCTACCACTGAGGTGGTGTCAGAGATTCGTTACAAAGTGGTTTCAGGCATGCAAAGAGCAATCTAACTCTATCCAAATCGGCATTTGGCGTTCCCCTGAGGATAATTTCACACTATTCAAGCACAGCAAAAGGATCAGGTGTCATAATTCGTAAGGGAGAGCAGAGCGTTGCAGCCCCAGTGCCCCCATTCCCAGCTCTGCTTTTTGCACTTGATTTGTCTTCACATCTGACCCAAGTCCATCCTTCCGCTGCCCAGTCCAGTGATCCCAGATGCAATCCTGACGTAAACCCCCATGGCACCACAGGCAATAAACAGCTTAAAAGAAGAGTTGTGAAGGTAAGGAGGTGATCGGTGAGAATCCTCCAGCGACGCCTCGGACCTGGCAATGTGGAACGGGAGGTCACGGCAGAAGCAAGCGCCGAAGCCCAGCAACCAGGGCCAGTGAGTCAGCTCTCAGGAGCTGCGCCGCATTCCCCAGCCTTCCCGAAACAAACAGTGCAGAACAGGGCAAAGGTCCAGCACAAAGCTGAAGAGCAAAGGTATGCGGGGGAGGGAAAACACTAACCTTCACGGGTTTTTTGGAGCAGCGAGTCCCAGTTACCCTCATCCTCCCCGACAAGGTGGGAAGAGTTACTCAAACATGAGTTGTGGGATCAGAACAAAACAGTATTTCAGAGAGGAAACTTGGGGCGGTGGAGGGGGGAGGACTCCTGCTGCGATAGCAGCTCTGTTGCAACAAACGGCCAGGAGAGCTCCACAATTGCGTGCCACGACAGAGCGAGAATTGCCCAACACTTTGGAAATAGGTGTGTGCCGCGCTACAGAGCTGGATACCCAAGCAAGCAGATGTGCCCGTCTACTCCGAACGCAACGAAATACCAAAGGTAAAATAAGCTTCCCATACATCTTATCTGCTGTACTGGAGGCTGGCTTCAAGGAAAGCCCTATGGGGAGTTAGTCAGCGAGGGGTGAGAAGCTAATGAATCCTCCCCTGCCTTCTCCTCAGCACCGGTAGCCAACCCAGCCTCCGCTCTGGCATAAAGCAACACGTGCTCTCTCCGAACAATAGTCAGCTAACCTCCGGTGCTTGCTGCTGGCAACTAAGGTGTGCCTTCTGGAAACTACTGCTTATCCGCCCAGCACATTTGCCAAACAGCAAGCAAGAAACTCTCCTCAAGAAAATAAAAACGCCTCCTGCATCTCCACTAGGAAATAGGCCGCTTTCTCCTGGCTGAGCATTTGCAACCAGAATGAAAACCGGCATAAAAGTTAGTGCGGGCAAAGCTTGGCAACTGCAGTGTCAGTCATTAAAACCTGCATGTTCTTACTTCCAAGATGTAAATGGCTTTAAAAATTAAGAAGTGCCAAGTGCCTTGATGCAACATTTCTTGAAATAAATCCAGCAGGTTTTCAAAACAGGGTGCTGTTAACACCTGTCTGCACCAATGCTTGCATCAGCACCAGCCCCGGTGCAGGGCACAGCGGCGGAGAACAACATGTTCCAGAAGGTCGAGCTGTCTTAACTGCAAGCCACACTTCTCTATAGAAGAATTTGAGAAAATACTTCGAATTTGGTTTATAGCCAAAAGTGCAAAGCTGTTTTTGCCAGAAAACGTTTCCTTCGCTACTGCAGACACACACACTACCATCATGCCTTTGCCAGTCAGGCTGCTGGCTGCATTTATTTACATGATAAGAAGAGAACGTACAATAACGAGGGGACAGTCACACAGACCTCGCTACTAGATCATTAGAGAGTAAAAATGAGGCATCGTTACCAGCTCTGCCAGCATCCCTCACAAGCGGTAAGCAGTGTCAAACAGAAGCCTCGCCACATAGGACAGGACCATGTGTTATCTTGGGACTCAAAAGGATCCCCCTCTGCTCTCTTGTACCCTGACTCCGAAACGCACAGGAATAGAAGCGTAACGCGCATCTTGCCAAGGCACCAGGGAAGATTTTCTGGTGTGCCACTCCAGCTGAGCCTCAGCCTCCACTCACAGCATCAGCAGTATCGCTGTTGTCTGACTCGATCTAATGGTTGCTCCACTTACTGCCACGCCGTTGTGCTTTTGGGAGGAGGGGTTAAGAAGCAAGGAGAGGCTTTGCTTCAGTAGTCCTCCTTCCCGAAAAAGCAGAAACGTTTACTCAAACACCCTATTACACACCTCACTGCCAACCTCGAGCGTAAAAACACTGCAGCAGGTAGGCAAGACACCAATTTCTGAAGATAAATCCTAATCCGTCAAAAAAGGACGCTGTTCTTCAGTCCCTACATCAGCCCCCCAATGCATTCAACTTTCCCAGCTGCAGCAAATCAAACAGTTCAAAACAAGCAGAGGTGGATTTGTTAAGCTCTTCCCTACCCATGTTCTGACACAGACAGCAGAAACTCACAAAGATCTTGAAGGTGGCTCTGTTTTCTCTGGGCCAGAGCTCAATGCCTTTACTTTTCAAGCACTAATTCCAACACAGACCATTACAGAATGGGTGAACACCTAAGGAGCAGGTCCTGTCCATTAAATCTGCTCTACGGGCCTGTAATTAATACAATCATTGTAAAAAATTAGGGCTTTCAAAGCCTGTAGAACAAGTCATAGAGGGATCCCTTTATCTTTACAGAGCTGTCCTCACCGGGCTCCTCAGTCTCCTCACTACCTCTGGTAGGATCAGGGCTGGAAACATTTAATATCTCCAGCACACAAGCACTGCTCTGGGAACACTGCTGGATCGGGAGCCACGGTTTTCTAACCTCCGCTGAAAAACCAAAAAACATCCATTGGTGACTTTCCACAGTTTAAAAGCTCTCGATCCACTTCAAGTGTGCAAAGGAGTCACTTTCCTTAGGCGATCTCCTGGAGGTGACCGCAACACGACAACTCACCTCACCAGCACCGTCTTTTGCACAAACTCACGCTCCAGATCTTTTTTCCTAACCATCTGCCAAAAGAAATCCTCCATCCAAAGCAGCGAGGACACGACAGGAGCCTGCACACTCTATGAGAAGGTACTTGGGTGAAGGGCCACCAGGCAAGGTCAGCCGCCAGCCTGCCTCTCGTGGGAGTTCGCCAGCCGTGTTTATTTTACACGTTCTCTCTTCTACTAACGAACAGGCAGCAAAAGAAACAAGGCCCCAAGAGAGGAGAGCCAAGCGGCAGCATCTGGGGCACTGCAGGAACCAGTCGCTGCTGCCAAGCATCCCAAAACACACCACTAACCAATTCCATTATTTAAACACTGTTGGGAATACCGGGACAGTTGTGCCAGGCCCAAGAAAATTCCGAGTGTTGCAGTATTACTCCCTTACCCTACCACAGGGTAGACACACTACTGACATACTCTCTCCCTCAAAAAATCGTCTCAGGAGTTGCAAGGGCCCCCTCCTCGCGTTGGGCAGGCTGCCCCGTGCCCGCTCACTTTGATGAGCCACCCACCTTTGTGACGGGCCTGGTACAGAATCTGGACGCGCCTTAGACGTGAGCCTCCAACAGGAACGTTCAATCTTGCGGTTTTACATCTTTTGGTTTATTTCTAGGGACTGTTGCTCGAGAAGGCAGCGCGATGGAGCGCAGCTTTCGCACAAAGGAGCGATGTGACCGGTTTTATGTCATACCGCAAGAGGCAAATGCGGACAGCAATGTTAAGCTTTCATTTAGATGTTAAGATTTTAAGCGATGTTAAGATTTCATTAAGCTTTGCTTATGGTGGTACATACAATGACAAGCCACCAAACACTCCGAACACGGACTTTTACCTGGCACAATTAACTTGTCTTCGCTATTTCCCGTTAAGATGACAGCTTTCCGGGTGGAAATTGCAGAGCTGTCCATCTTCCAGAGATCGATACCTCTGATAAACAGTCACGCTAGGCAGTAACAGTTCTTGCAAAACACTAGCACGTACGGTAATAGGGAATCTGATGTCCTATCTGGCAGCGCGATTTTAGCGTTAACGGAGGCAGGCCGGAAAAATTAAGAGTCTTTCCCAAACAAGACGCTTAGTGAAAACTTCTGTGTTTTCCTCTTCGTACGGATTCACTCGAAGCAGGTACGAGCGATGCCCTCCCGGTACGAGCAGCACCTATCCCAGCTTCCGCAGAAATGGTGCTCTGCAATTTCAGCCTTTGCTGACGACAGCAGCGGGTTACAAACGCGATTTGGACAGCGTCACCCCGCCGCTACCGCTGGACGCTGCCCCCTCTGCGCCTCCCTTTTGGGGACCCCCCCCCCCAGAGCCGTGGCTGCTGACAACCTCCCTTCACGGCCGCAAGCGTGCAGGGGCAGAGCCGCCCTCGGCCGCAGCCCCCAGCCCCGCCGCCGCCATGAGTCGGCAGAGAAAGGCGGCGCGGCCTGCGCCTCCGGGGAGCCGCCGCCGCACACGTGGGGCAGCGCCGGGCCGGGGAAGGGAGGGAAGGGCCGGGCCCCCCCTCCCCGCTGGGCGCTGGCGGGGAGCGGCGGGGCGGCCGGGCCGCGCTCCCGGGGGAAGCCGCACGCTGTGGCGGAGCCCGGGGAAGCGACCACGTTGCCTGCGCTGCGCTGCGGCGGAATGCTGGGAGCTGGGGGGGGCGCGGGGGGGGGGGGAGCGCTGGGAGCGGGGCGGGCGCCGCCTGCCCGCCGCCCCGGCCCGGCCGCCGAGCGCCTTCGGCCACCGAGCGCTGCCGGCCGAGCTCCTGCGGCCGCCGAGCGCCCGGGCCCGCCGCGCCGCCGGGCCCTCAGCGTCCCCCGCCTCCCCCCGCCCCCCCACCGCCGCCGCCTCATGGCCGCTGCCCGGGCCGGGCCGCGCTCCCCTCCCCCGCACACGCGCTCCCCGCCTCATGGCCACGGACGGCGCCGCCGCTTCCGACCTCCATCGCCCCCCCTCACCGCACACCGCCCCCGCGCTCCCCTCACGCCGGCCGCGGCCCCGCTCCCCCGCAGGCCGCAGGCGCGGCGCCGTCCCCACGCCGTGCCGCATGGCGCGGCCGGCCGGGGCGCGGTCGGCGGCGCAACCAACCTTCCCCCCCCTCGCCACCGCCACCGCCGCCGCTCCTCCGCCCTCCAGCCCCGCTCCGACCCCCGGCACCCACCTGGAGGCGACTGCCCGTTCACCGCCGGCGCGGCGGCGGGGGCGTTCTTCGTCCAGGGGTTCACCTTGGGCGGCGGGGCCTCGATGAACTCCCGGCGCCCGGCGCCTCCCGCCTCCCCGCCGTCCTCCGCCTCGCCGCCCGCCCGCAGCAGGCTCTCCTTCTCCTGGTTGTTACTCTCCTCCTTCTGCTGCTTAGCGCTGGGCGGCCGCGGCGCCGCGGGGCCGCCGTCGGGGCCCATGGGCGCTTCGCCCTTCTCCCGGCCGCCGTCCTGCGGCGGTTTCAGCACCAGGGCGCGCTCCTCGGCGGGCAGCAGCGGGGCGCCGGGCAGCAGCGCCTCCACCTGCGTCGCCATCTGCGCGCCCCCGCCGCCTCCGCCGCCCGGCCCGGTGCCCCCCCCCCCCCCCTTCACCGCCGCCGCAATATGGAGACGCGCCGGGACCACGCGACTGCCGCGGGGGCGCGCACCGCGCCGGCCCGTGCGCGCCGCCGGCGAGGGGAGGGACCGGGCGCGCCCCCGGCGGCGCGCACGTGCCTGATGCAACGCCCGGGTTTCTTAAAGGGGCCGCGCACGGAGAAGACGGGGCCCCTGAGCCGGTTCGGGCGCTCCGGGGCTCCCCGGTGCGGAACGCACCGGGGAGCCCCGGAGCGCCCGAACCGGCATCGACGCGCTGATAAAGGGGAAGGGTGACAGTGGCGGATCCCAAGGAGCAGGTCCTTCGGTGGCTGCAGCCAGGGGACGCGCAGCCCAGCGGGGCTCCGGTCCCGGTCCCCAGCGGGGCTCCGGTCCCGGTCCCCAGCCGGGGTGCAGCGTTTCTGCCGCTCGGTCCCTCCGGGATGCAGCTCTGCCCGCTGTGTGAGCGGGACGGAGCCCAGGGCGGCTGAGAGCCAAACTGGCTCCAGTTGGGGACTGGGCGAGCGGCACCCTCCACGCTTGCTCAGTGGCCAGCCAGGCCAAACCCCGGCGTAGTTTTAAATATTAGAAAATAAACGCATGAGTGAGGGGGGAGAAAGGGAAGTGTCCGTGCAACCTTTCTGCATCAGCCATGGGGACAAATCGCCTCGGCTGCTCAGCTCTCAAACACCCAGCCTTCACGCGAAGGGAAGCTCGGTGTGCACCATCGCCAGCTGGTGCAAACGCACCGGCCGTGTTCAGCAGCCTCCACGCACCCCGCTTCTCCCTCGGTGTCCTCACCTCTGCCGGACCCACCTTTCCCTGCTCTGCCCAGCATCCACGGCACCGGGATATTCTGCTCCTCGGCTCCGGGGACTTGCTGTGAGGCAGCTAAGAAGTCGCCGCATTTCTGTGGCACGATTCACCGGCAACAAATCCAGCTCTGCTTTCCCCAAATTCAACAAAAGCACCTAGCTGTCATCCCCAAGCCTGCCTCTCCACCTCATCCCTCATCCCAAACCTGTCCCTGTGCCTGCTCAGGCCATGCCAAGTGGCTCTGGGTGCTGCCTCCCAGCCCTGTGCCAGCCCCGCGCAGGCTCCGAGGAAGCAGTCTCCAGGGAAACTCCTCTGCTGAGCAGTGATTTGGGCAGGAGCTCCCCACCTCCCTTGCTCTGTGTACAACAGCTTACTTATTTCTCCCTGACTGAAGCGTGGCTTGCATACTTATCGCAGATGCCCGGTTGCTTTGACACTGGCCTGGAGGTTTAAAGCTGCTTTCATGGTGGCTGTTACCCTCTTTGAGCGTCTCTGGGTCTCTCCTGGCCCCAAATACCCCCAGTTTCATTTCTGAGGCTGGCGACCTCACCTGGGGTCCTGACCCTCCCTTTGGGAACGGCTTTAATTCAGTGGCCTGGAGCGAGGGGGGCGGGGGGGGGGGGGAAGCACAACGCAGCCGAGGTGACTGAGATATACCCCTTAGCTCCACCATCCTGTCTGGGTGATAGCTCAGCCCCTTTCTCAGGTTCCACTTGCCTAATTTTGCCTCTATTCACACGAGCACCGTGTGTGACCCAACTGCAGCAGGTTGAGCTGTTCCCCTTCAGCCCAATGCATTTTCACCCTAGTCCTCACAAAGCCCAGAGCAAGATGCTACCAAGCCAGCAGGGTGGCTGATGGGTCACACGGAGCTACCGACGCATTCAACCTTTTAGCTGACGTACTTTAAACAAACACCTTTGTGATAAGTTTCTGAACTGACTGGTATTTAAGGAGGTATCAATACTCCTGGGGCATTTGTGGCCAAACCTGGAGTATTTTTCTCCTGAGTCGTGTTTGTAAATAACTAACATGAAAAAAAGGAAAAAAAAAAAAAAAAGAAACACCTTTTCCACCCTCATTCCCTCCAGCCGCAATGTGAAAGCCAGAGCTGAGCCCAGCTAGGCAGCACGGGTCTTACAATGACAGCAGCTACATCAGCACGTAGCAGAGCCTGCCCGGCGCTGGGGACAGGGGAGCACCATTGCACGTGTTTCCTACAGTTTTACTTTAGCTCTGGCCTGGTCCCGAGGACCAAATGCCCATCCGCAGCTGCAGGGCACTCTTGGTCACGTCTCTTCTCCGTGCGTCAGGGGGCTGTGCTGACCTCACGGTCAGCTCGGACCAGGAGTGCACTTCCAAAGGGAATCTTCTCATTCTCCAGCACCTTTGGACCAGCTTGCTCGCTGCTGGCCAGTACCGGTCGCGCTGTTCCCTGGTGAGGTGAGTAGACGCAAGCCCAAGCTTTACACGTGGATGGTAGAATATTAAGGGTCAGGCACCTTTAATGCTTTGGAAAAGAGAAAGGGGATTTTGCCAAGAAAAGCCCAAACTTCCTATCCTGAGTCATATGCTTTGACTTATTTATGTAGTCGTTACTCTCCGTGAATCCTGCCAGGCAGGAACGCTGTCAGGGACGACGTGCTCAAGGTTGGGCAAATGTTCCCGCAGCGGCCCTGCGGTGCCGTGCCCCAGCGAACCCAGCTGCCCCCGAGGGCTGTCACAGCAGTCCTGCTCCTGAGGGACTGCAAATGCAGCGTCACTGGCCAAATCGCAGGGCTACCTCTGGCATCCGCAGGGGAAAAACTTTTCAAAGGGCACCCAGGGCTCATTCCTGTAAGAGAAATATCATGCTGGTGCAGAACCATTCCCAGGCCTCAGGGCCATCGGTTACAACCCTCAGATCTAACTGGGAATTTTCAATTTCAGAAAACCTGACAGCTTCCCATTGAAAAATATCTAGCTTGCCCTAAGGATCCTCATCAGGAAACTCTAACCCAACCATTTCAGTCTGGATCAGGTTCTCTCCCACACCGGGGGGAAGCCCAAATGCCAGTCCCAGTTTGCAGCCCCAGCAGTGACTGGGGCTGAGGGCAGGCTGCCATGGCAGGTGCCTCCCAACCCCAGCAGACACCTATTAGTGGCACATTGTGGCCATCAAAAAGGACTCAACTATTTTTAAAAATCATACCCCAAACCTTTTATTCCAGCCCCCCAAGTCCTGGCATTTCAACCCGCTTTAGCTCAGGACCAGAAGAAAGTGCCCGTTCCTGCAGGTTTCTGCCGGAGAGACCTCCTGCAACATCTTCCTTAACCCAGCTTTTACCCTCTCCTTGCTCAGGGTTTTTAACCCCAGAGCTCGTGCCCCTGCTCCGGGGAGAGGGGCCATGCACAAAAGCATGACACGCAGCCACAGCAGCAAACTCTCTGCTTCTCCTGCCAGGGCAAGGGGATGAGAACACACTGAGTGCTTGCAGTCCTGTAGGCTTTTTCTATCTGCAGCCATGCGATCCAGAGAGGTGGAAGCTACTCCCTGGCTCCGAGATAAATGCGCTTGGACCCTTGTAGCAAAGCATATGAACGATCAGCATGAAAAGTGAATGCATTCACACTAATAAGTAATTTTCAACCTGTGTAATAAAACAGCAGACACTAACGAGTTCCATTACATCTCCATTAAAAAGTGCTTTCGCTTAGCAGGACTCCACGGCCCAGGGGCTCGAGCTCTCGCTCGGCGGTTTGATGTTGCAGCCCCGCCGCAGGCACCGTGCTGCTGAGGCCACTCGTGCCACGCGTGGGGTAGAAACCAGCTCCCACCAGCTCTGCGGAGCCGCTGGCCCCTCGCCGCTTCCACCCCTCTTCTGCTCGCTGGGAAGTGGTGCGGCAGGTGTGTCTGTGCCCAGAGCGCGCCGCATGGATTGTCCTGGTATTAAGAAGTTAGAATTAAATGAGAGTAAATATCCCGTAATTAAAAATCTGAAGCCTGCTATGCATTTTTTTGCACGTTTTTAATAAATGGATTCGGGGGGGTCGGGAATATCTAATGATATATAACTGCTTTTATCATCACAAGCTTTTAATTCAAAAGCCACGGTTCTTGTAGGACTCTCCCAAAGCCAATAAGTAACCTTGTCTGCTCAAGAAAAAATCTGAAAACACCCCCATTCCCTAGTTATTGATGACATTGGCTGTAGAAAACAATAGCTCCTCTAGACCAGAATTTCCCACTGTGTATATTTTGCTGTAGATATATTAGCCCACAGTTGCTTAACATGGCCCCTAAGTCATTTCAGTTTCCAGGTGCTCATGAAAACATGGCACAGGTTGACCACTGAGGCTGATATTTTGTTCGATGGACATATACCCTCCATGCCACCCCTCTGCCAGTAGAAATTTCAGCAAAAATATTTCAGATGCTTCTACAAAGAGAAATGAGGTATAAATGCTCTAGCATCCTTCTTCAAAATGCCTTAAGCTCTCCGTGCTTCAGATGAGACGTCCTGCATGCCTCCCAGGTCCCGACTGCCCGCAGCTGCCCTGGAAGCCCCTGGCTCAGCCCAGCCGGGGATGCGCCATTCCCACGGAGAAATGAAGCTGCTGGCAATGTGCTGAGAGTCCCGGGAGTCCGTGTTTCTCTGCCATCAGCACCTTGCGCCAGAGCTGGCCGGGGACATACATCTTTCTGCCTCGTGCCTAATGTATGGGGAGGCACCAGCCAGCAGCTACTCCACAGAGCTCAATTAATTCAAGCGGTGGCAGCTTGTGCAGGTGCCCTAAAAGCTCCCAAAGACTCAAGGTGAGAATCAATAAGATTTACGGGTGGAATTGCTGGGATATTTTCCTCTAAGCACCTAAGGATAATTAACAGCCAAAAGGCTCGGAGTCAACCACCGAAGTTATGAAATACTAAATCAGAGGCAGCTCCCGGCAGCTTCATTCGGTCCCTTTGCAGGTTGTATGTTCACAATAAAACCATCAACCACGCACGGCCACAAATACTCTCTTTTCCCATGGGACTCCTGCTCCTTTCAGTATCTGGCAGTTATTTAAATACTGTTTTACCCCTCTGCAGTCAAAGCAAAGCCCTGGGCTTTGCCATTCAAATCCTACCCTGACCCACAGCACAATTACATCGCTGCTGGGTGTTTCTCTGGCGAGCAGCACGCTAGGATTTGTGTGCTGCACTGATACGTATGGATCCGATGGGTGCTGTTCCCCTCTTTGGATAGCTAGGGAAATGAGAAACAGCGAGGAGAAACGTTAAAAGCTTCTTGTTATTTTGTGTGCAAGAGTTCAGACTTTTGCCCCCCAACTTTCCAGGGCACCGGCCATCATACCACGATGCTTTCCTTTCCGTTTTTGCAGCCACATCGACTCTGGCACCAGGCACAAACACGCAGCAGCCTGGGCTCCGATGGGCATCACGGGGGTGCCAGAGGAGGAGGAACCGGGCAGGAAACCCCATCGGGAGCCAGTCCTGAATGGCGGGGCCGAGCTGCCCGGGCGCCAGCCATCACACTGCCAGTGGCAAAGGACCCCGGGAGGGGACAGGGCCTCTCTCTGTGACCAAGAGCTGCATCATGCACGGGAACAACGGGGCCAAAGCAGGGGCAGCTCCATGCCTGGCTCTGCCTGACCCCCAGGTACGACAAAATGACCTTCCTTTCACTGCGGAGATGTGCTGCCACGCTGCTGGTGAGGGTCTTCCTCCACCACGCACGTTTCTGCTCCCGTCCCTGCTCCCATTGCGGGGAGGTTCCCACGCTGAGCTGGTTTTCCTGGCTTGCCTCCCCACGCTGTCTCTTGGGGAGAGCTCCATCCTGCACAGACACTCCCCCGCCAGCCAGCACCACTTTCCCGGTGCACCCAGCACCCTGGGCGCAGGGGGTGCCCCGGCTCCAGCCTGCTCTGAGCATCCCCTCCTCTCCACTCTGCCCTGCAGTGAGCCGGGCTCCCTGGCTGTAACTCCCACCCAGCCTCACCAGCTTTGTGTTTGCTTTCCCAAATATTTTGCTGGTGCAAAGGAAACATCAGCCTGCTGAATCGTGAGCTGAGCCACCTCCACCTCCGAGCTGAAGGCCCACGAAGTGGGAGAGATGATAAACTGGAAGCAAAGCAATGCCAAAGCATAGAGCAGCACACACCAGTCCTCCCCTGCTGCCAGCCTGTCCTGGTGTCACCAAATCAAGCTAGGGACAGTCCCCTTCACCAGGATGCTGGCACCGCCACCAAGCCTGCCGCAGCCTCCCGATAACACCCCGTCAGCAGCTGATCAGCGAGTCAGAGGTAAAAGAGCTTCAGCAAAGTGCAGTGCCAGCATCCAGCCGTGGCCACCATTGTGTAAGCACGGTCCGTGGGACACAGGCAAGGGGATTAAGAGATCTGTGTCAGCAGCAGGCCTGTGTATACAAACACGGCAGCTAAAAGGGCTCGTGTACATGCTTTTTCCCCAGGGAGGCCATCGAGGATGGGAATGGGTTGTGGAGGGGCGGATGTGCAGTGTTCGTGTCAGCCTTCCCTTCGGCCCAGCAGCCAGCAGGGTGGTGGGGCTGGGGACGGCAGAGTGAGATTGGCCTGGGCAAGGGGAACCCCCTGTGCCCCGACTTCCCTCCCAGAGACCTGGACTGGGGATGTCAGATAATGCCGTAGTGCCTGGAAGGTTGTAGGGAGCTCCCTGGCTCTGTGGTGGCCCTCAGGAGCGCTGGAGAACCTCACCTGGTCCTGGAGACAGGAGCAATGGAAAGCAATTGCTCCATCAGTGGTTTGAAAAAGTCAGCCTGAAGCTGTTGCTGTAGGAAAGGCTCAACGAGATCAGCAGCTGCAAAGGCATCAAGTGGAGTATCTCTAATTAACCCCAGAATATAGCATATCTGCTTTCCCGGCTCCACGGGGCAAGGAAGACTACGGGATGGTCATGGACATGCTCCTGCAAAGCATCCCGGAGGATCCTGAATCCTCTGCCCACAGACACCCAGTACAGCCCAGGGACCAGGAGTCCAGGCTGCGAGAGACTGTATTTTATGATTTCATTCTTGCCCTTGCCTGTTCTACCCCTGTACTCCCCAACGAGCTCCTGAGGTTCTTGACAGCCAAGCGAGCAACAAGGGAAAAAGAGACCCACTGCAGGGACCTGGGACATCCTCTGCCTCCAGCGCCGTCAGTGGAAATTAATGTGGGACCGAAAGTTTAAGTGCAAGGCTGGGGATGCAGTGGCTATGTTCTGCATCGATGCATTCATTTTTATGATTATATCAAGCAATATCAATTATATCAAGCAAATGAAGAGGTCCTGATGACGTTAGCTGAGGGAAGTTCTTGCAGTGGTGACAACTACTGACCAGCTCCAGCCACGTTGGGTGAAAGGGATCTCAGGCCAGAAATGCAGAATTTGGAGGTGGATTTTGTTATGCCAGGCCGCCAGGCTGGTTGTTAGACTTGGAAGTTAAATCATGAGCCAAATAAATGCAACGTGAAGCTGTGTGCAGTCAGAGCCAGGATTTCTCGCCTGTGTTTCAGTCTGTTCGATTTTCACGCTCCTCAGCTAACCCCATTTGTTCCTAAACACATTTTCATCTGACAGCAAGCAGGGCCAGGACTTCGCAGTGGAAACAACAGGAGGCAGACAGGAGCTCATCCTCTTCAGAGAGGGACACCTTTCAGGTCCTCTCCATCCTCAGAGAAAAAACAACAAACGTGGAAAAGCACATATTGCCCCTCTCCACCCCTGCAAGTTGCTCCTAAGCTCCTGCTCTCAGAGCAAAATCTTGTCTCTGTTTCAGTAAAGCCAGCACGAGGTCGGCACAGGACCAGCCCAAGGCGGTGCTGAGGGCTTTCCAGCTCTCCAGAAACCCTCGGCAGCAATTTATGTCCTAAACCAAGATCACCCCACAAATCTGCCAGGCAGGAGAGACCTCTTTACACTTGAAACAGGGTTTTTTGAGCTTGCTTCCAGTCTGCAGCCTTATCTTAGTATTTTGTAATTCCTCTCCTAAAGATGCAAAACCAAAGCTCGTGCCAAACCAAAACATCCCCGCAGTTTATCTGAGCAGGGAGAAGCACATGATGGTGGCCCAGAGCCTGGAGCAGGACAGCAGCCGGAGCCCGCAGAGCAGCCAGGGACAGTTAACGCTGGTGGGGCACGAGACCTTCCCAGTACAACGTGAGAGAAGGACAAAAGCCACGGTAGAGGCTGCTTTCGACTTTCTCTCCTGCCTGGTGTGACGGGGCCACCAGAGCGGGGAAAAGCCAGGGCAGCAGCAGCAGTCCCTGCACAGACACCCCTCCCCTCCTGTGCCTGCCAGATCGCCAGCTCTCTCGTTCCTCTTCCCAGCGGGTCCCGAGGCGGTTTTGCCCGACACGCTCCCTCCGGGAGGCACGAGCCGTCCTGCTCCGCACGGTGCTGCAATTCCTGCGCCAGCCCTGGTTGTTTCTGCAGCTGTACTCCCTTAGCTGTTAATTTAATAATTTACTTTAGTGAGCCTCATTAAGGCACCTCCTGCCTTTATGCACGTGGTGACAGCACGTTATGATTGCCGATAATGTTGGCGGAGGCTGGAGCATCGAGCCACCGGTGCTCATTCTAACCGTGGGACACCTGGGCACGTTGTCTGCTTGATCTCCAAACACAGACGCCTCCTCCCAGGGCTCTCCAGTCTCTCCCGTGCTCCCTGGGGGACCAAACACTTCCATGTTGTCCCCTTTCCAAGCAGGGGATCCGGTGACTGATGCAGGGGCCCCAGCCACTCTTTGGGGACTATTTGGGATGGCACCGTCCTTTCCCAGGTCAGTGGAAGATGCTCCCCTGGAGCTTCCCCCAAGTGCTGCTGTTTTGGATGCTTTGCCTAGTGAAGCTGTTCTCCATGCAACCCCTCTAGTGTCCTACTTGGTTGTGTGATAGCCCAAGCACCAGGAAAACCCCCAGGGAAATTGCAGTGAGGTCGGATGCTCTCCTTTAAACATTTTCTAACACACTGCATAACCCTTTTCATCCCATCTTGAAGGTCTGCTGGCTGCTGGAGGGCAATCCTGCCCCTTCATCCCATTCCCTGGGGCAGGACAGGGCTTGGAGCCGGCTCCTGGGTTGGACCTGTCCCAGGAGCAGCTGCTGGTGTTCAGGGGGTCGCAACACCAGCACCAGAGCAATCAGGATCCGTCCTTCCCTGGAAGAACCAGTTCCCCAGGTAGCGGCAAATGGCACTTTCCCTTGGGTAGAGGCCAGGCACCCTGTCCTGCTCCGTGTTGCTTTTCAGATAGGCAGGCTGCAAGTCGTGCAGTTCGCGTGAAGAAGCGAGATAGCACAGCCGGCCGCTGAGCACAGGGCTCTCGGGAGCGGCCAAAGGGACTGAGTGAGCCAGCAGGGCTTTGCCCACGATAAAAGCTTCAGCACCCACGTGTGTAATCAGGAGAGGGCAGCCCCAGCTCTTAACTGCATCTCTGGCGAGCCAGGCTGGGTGGGGTGACAGGCACCCAGGACCCCAGCGCCAGAGATAACTCGGTGCCCCAGGAGGCAGAGCTGGCAAGGGAGGGGGGGGGCTGCCTCTGACAGGGAGAATTTCCCACCGTGGCAGGTGCTGGTGCAGCCCAAGCAATCGTGCAGCCATGGTGGGCTTCCCTTCATGGCCGGTCCTTCGGTAACTGGCAATGCTGGTGCTGGTGCTCCCTCCCTCGCCCTGGGCTGGGCTGTAGGAGAAATCCTCCCATCCCTGCTTCCAGGGAAAGGAGAGCCAGGGAGTAAAGGAGAGATGTTTGGGGATGGCTCAGCACCGGGAGCTGCAGATCCTGGACCACCAGCATCCCTGGCTGGTCCCAACTAACTGCTCTCCCATTCAGAGGCACTTGCAGGCTCAGAGACCTGCTACTTGCTTGCAGCATCCTTCATGTGCCCCTGTGGCCAGGCTTGGGCTTCCTAAAATCACACAGCAACGAAGCAGGACCTGGCCCCAGCTTTGCGGCCCCCACCATGCCTCTGGGGACAGCTCAGTCCGCCCCTGTGCCTGCCCTGCTGGCACAAGCTGCTCCACCAGCAAGGGCTCCGCATTCGCAAAGCAGATGTTGCTATCTCTCTAATTTTTATTTTTTTTTAACCAAGGAGGTTGTTAGAGGAATCCGGTGGGCTGGAGAAGATGGTCCCAGCTCCCTGCAAGGGGTTACGGTTTTTTCCCCCACTGTTTCTTTGAGGGTGGCAAAGCCCCGAGCCTCTGTCCGGCTGGTGATGCAGTGTTGGGCGCTTGCCAGCCCCGACCTGTGACTCAACAAAATCACCCACCCCCATAAACAGGCACCCCAAGAGCGTCCCGAGGAGGTGGTGTCCTCGGCCCCATCCCGGCATCGCCCTGGTGCTGGGTGCCAAGGGAGAGCTTTGGCTGCCTTGGCCAGCCGTGCACCCCGGTGGGCTCTGGCTGTGCTCCCAGCCATCAGGGCAGGTGCTATGGAAAACCCACTGAAAACCTGTTTACAGCTCTCACAGCCTTGTGCTTTGCTTTTTTTCTATTTTCCCAGAGAGTATTTGGGGGGAGGGCTCTTTCCCCCTCTCCCCGGCCCCAAGGGCTTTTTCTTGAGAGGGATCAGAAACCACCAGCCGATGCAGTGGGAATTGTATATCCTTCCTAGGAGGGATAAGACCCCCAGGATGGGGCAGGGAGAGAGATGTTTGGACTGTCACTGTGCCCCACAGAGCCCTGGCAAGGTCACGGTGGTGGCTTTGGGATGGCTGGGGACAGGGAGTAGCCCAGAGCCGGCCTGAATTTGCCAGTGTGCTTCCCTTTTCCTACTGGAAAGGAGCCAGGGCACGGCAGAGCCAGGGAAACAGTCCCTCGCCCTGCAAGGAAAATCAGTTTGGAAGGAAATGCTGCTGCTGGCTTCTTCCAGGCGAAGCCTGGGAGCGGGAGAGCCCCGGGGAGCGGAGGCGCAGCCTGAGCCCGGCTTTGCTGCCATCTGCCGCCCGGCGAGCCCGGGGCCGGCGGGGACCAAACACCGCCCAGAACACGGATTTTCTCAGCTGGGGGATCTCCCTTTCACCTAAAAACATTAAAACCAGCCCTTTCCCTCTTTCAAAAAGGAGGCGTTTGACCTGTGGGGACAAAGGGTTTGCTTGAAAAGCAGCTAGCCCGGAGCGGGGAAAGACGTGCCAGCAGGCAGCTGCCTGCAGAAAGCCTCCTCCTGCCTGGCTTTGGCCCAGAAATAAATCTGAGGAACACGTCGGGATGTTTGCAAAGTGTCCTCAGCGCAGTACGGGTTGATACGCCCTGGCTCTGGCTGGGACTGCCAGCTAGTCCCCGAGATAGCATCTCAGCTCCCAGAGCCGGCATCCCGCAGCGCCGGTGCCAGGCGAAACAGCGACGCTTCTGCAAGAGCGATAGCCTTTGTGTACATGTAGATGCAAAGATCTATATGTGCAATAAATGTATATAAAATCCCATTTTCCATGCGTTCCCAAAAGAGGCAATTTTTTGTTTCTGTGTCCTCTGCTCTCGGGGCCAGTGAGAGCCGATTCCTTCCCCCCGTTTCCCCAAATCTCAGCTCCACAGCTACCCCAGCTGCCACCAACCCCAGCTACACCCTGGACAGATGGGCTGGCAGAAACCTGACAGTGAAAAAGCCCAGAGGTTTCATGCTTTTTGCAAATTTGGAGAGAAATTAATGGAAAGGTTCCTAAACCCCGCTGCTCCCTGCGGTGCCCTGTGCTCCTCAGGGACGGGAGAGCCAACTCCCTCCAAACCAGCAAGAGCCAGGCTGGGAGGATGTGCCAAGGGCTGGCAGGGCTGCGGGGCGGCATGGTTAAGTCACCCCATGGCACCCCTTGTCCAGGGGTCCGTCTCTGAGCCCCGGTGCCCCTTTGGGTCCTGCCATGGCAGGGGGTGAGTCCCAGGGGTGCCAAACATCTGCCTTTCCCACCAACAGCAGCCAGGCCTGGAGGTTTTTGCCGTGGGATCTGATGGCTTCCAGTCGTTTACGCCAAGTGTCCAGCGGGTGGCACATGTGGACTGTGGCCAGTGGCTCTGCTCGGGGCTTGGCCCAATCCAGCTCTCCTGGCTGGGCCCCGCGGCTGATGCCGGGTCACCCCCTGCCCAGGGATGCTGCTGGCCAAACTGCCGGTGGGTGACGGTCACCAGCGGTTGCGAGGTCCCTGCAGCGCGGGCAATGCGTGCCTCCCGCATTGCTCCTTTGAGTTTTTCCCACTGCAGATAAGCAGGGATTCAAGCTGGAGCCACAGACAGGCTGGGCTTGCCCGCTGGGCCTTCAGCTCCCATCACGTACAGGTCTGGCACTCCTCCGCGGATGCGTGCTGATCAGTGGGGCACCACGGAAGGAAAGCAGAGCCCTCCCCGGGGGTCCTGCCTTCCCGCCGCCGGCCGAGCAGGGATGTACATGCAAGATGCACTTGCTGCCAGCCTGCCTGCTCTGCCTGTGCTGCCAGCCTGCCTGCGCTGCCTGTGCCCTGGGAGCTGTTTGCATCCTGCCTGACACAGCGCTCTCGCTCCAGTGCTGGTCCTTGCGATGACCGGCAAGGATGAGCTGCCAGGATGATGCACCAAGGGAGGCGGGGGATTCGCCGGCTCTCCAGGGGTTTGGCTGTCACCAAGCAGCTGCCTGAAAACATGCGCAGCCGGCAGCTGCCAGTTTGGCAGCCCAAATCCCCAGTACTGGCTTGGCTACTCCCCTCCCGGCTGCCATGCAGGTCCCGGGGGTGCTTCCCTCTAAACTGGGGGATGGCTGTGGATTACAAGAGCTCAGCCTGGAGCATTCGTGCTTGGCTGCCTCCTGTGGGACAGCTCATGGACAGGGCAGGGATGGCCATCTCCTCCCTAAGGAAACTCTTACAGCTGCAAAACCAGGATCTTGCCCCATAAAAACTCCCCTGAGCTTTTCTCCAAATATCAAACTACTCTGCTTGTTCAGGGACCACTCACCTGCCAGACGGATGTTGTAGCCGCTCTTGGTTGTTGTGTTCAGCGAGGCACCAGGGCGTTAGCTCTGCGCACTTTTGTCAACAAGTCCATCCAGCTCCCAGGGCCACTGTCACTCCCCTCTGAAGTCCTGGTGGGGATAAATTTTCTTGGGGGATCTGTGTGGCACAGTGCCATTTGCAGATGGTGGCATTGCCCAGGGAAGGGCTGTCCCCAGCACGTCGCGTTGCTGGCAGCCTGCAGCGGCCGTGATCCAGCACTGGGCACTGGGGGGAAAGGGCTGGGCTGGGGTGCAGGACGTGCAGGTTGGTCCAAAATGAAGGGGGGAACCGTACAGGTGGCAAGTTCATAAACACGCTGGGTTGTGGGGTTTGTGCTGCAGGCTGCTGCCTCTCATGGTAATTGGGGAAAGCTTCAAAAGGATCAGCAGCAGTAAGCTTTAGCCCATGGGATGGAAACCGTATGGGGGGAAGCCACGTATGGGGACACAAAGTGAGGCAGAGGAGGCCAAAGGGCAGGTCCCAGGGTGGCCTCACAAGCCACCTCGATCGAAGGGTGAGGGGCTGTGGCAGTCTCCCTTCCAACCCCCTCTCCATGTCCCCACTTCCAGCCGGGGAGCTAAGGGGTGCGTGCCAGGGCTGTCCCCAAAGCCCATCCCCTCCGAGCCCCGCAGGGCCCCGCTCCCACCACTGTCCCTGGCACCTCCTGCAGGAAGCTGGGTCACCCCACCTCGGTCTTCACCACCATGGCTTCTGCTCCAGTTGGCTCCTAAAAATTGCTGCAACCCTGGGGAAGCGCTCCGGTCCCAGGGGAGACTGTACCCCTGCACAGCACTGCACTGCCCTGCACTGCACCCCTGCACTGCACTGCCCTGCATTGCCTTGCCTGGCCTTGCATTGCACTGCACTGCGCTGCACTGCAGTGCCCCAGCACCACACTGCCCTGCACTGCACCCCTGTGTTACATGGACATGGACCTGTTGGAGCGAGTCCAGAGGAGGCCACAAAGATGATCAGAGGGCTGGAGCACCTCTCCTGTGAAGAGAGGCTGAGAGAGTTGGGGTTGTTCAGCCTGGAGAAGAGAAGGCTGCGGGGAGACCCTATAGTACTATATAGTACCTATATAGCATATATAGAGAGCCTTCAGTACCTGAAGGGGGCCTACAAGAAAGCTGGAGAGGGACTTTTTGCAAGGACGTGTAGTGATAGGACAAGGGGTGATGGCTTTAAGCTGAAAGAGGGTAGATTTAGATTAGATAGAAGGAAGAAATTCTTCACTCTGAGGGTGGTGAGGCGCTGGCACAGGTTGCCCAGAGAAGCTGTGGCTGCCCCATCCCTGGAAGTGCTCAAGGCCAGGTTGGATGGGGCTTTGAGCAAGCTGGGCTAGGGGAAGGTGTCCCTGCCCATGGCAGGGGGGTTGGAACCAGGTGATCTTTAAGGTCCCTCCCAACCCAAACCATTCTATGATTCTATGATTACTGTCCTGCCCTGCATTGGATTGCACCGCACCGCACCGCACCGCACCGCACTGCACCCCAGCGCTGCACCGTCCTGTCCCGCATTGCACTGCCCTGCCCGGCGCTGCACCCAGCAGCTCTCCCAGCCCACCGCTGGTGCTGGCTGCTGTATTTGCCTGTCAACAGATGGAGCTGCCGACCCGCCTGGTCCCCGGGCCGCCGTGCACCTGATCCCCGAAGTGGTGGGGCCAAGGCCGGGCCGGGGCTGCGGGAGGGCTCGGTGGGCAGCCGAGGGGCTGGAGCTGCCCGCGCCCGGGAGGGGTGGGAGGCTCGGCAGCCGGAGTGGCCGTGTGCGACACCTCGTCCCCAATCTGTCACACAGCCACGGGACGAAACGTCCCGTCAGGCTCCCTTTGCACGACCAGCAATGCCAAATGGACCCCCAGCCCCAACGGGGTCTGGTGTGGGAGAGCTCAGGAGAGGAGCCCAGAGGAGGGTGATGGGCATCAGCGGGAGCCGCGAGGCTGGGCCAGGCCAGGGGGGTGCATGGAGGGTCCCGTGCCAGCCCGGCCGGGGGCTGGAGGAGCCAGATCTCAGGTCTCCTCCGTCTCAAAGGGTCGGGCTCCTCCGTGATTAACTGCCGGGCTGCGCTGCAGATTAGCCGCGGGACCGCTGTGTTTGATGTATGGGGCAGGAGGCCGGCGAGGGATTTTCCTCCCCTTCTGGGGTTAATCCTACCCTGCCTATCGCAGCCCTTTGATTGCAAAGCCCTGCAGATAAACCTCCTTAGTCACCAGCAGACAGCAGGCACCAACCAAAAGGATGCGGGCAGGAGCGTGGGCTTGGGGAGATACAGGATTTAGGAGTTTTCCTGCAGCAGCCGGTAGCTGCAGAGCATGCATGCTCCTTGCAGCCTCAGAGCCACTCTCCAAAAAGGGAGGAAAGTGCTTTTCTTTTTACTAATCTTGATTAATTCTGCTTATTTAACCAGAGATCTAACTTCATGTGAAAGGAGCCATCGAAACCCCAAAAGAGCACCGCTCCCCACCCTCTCTGTTTGAATGAAACCTTTCCAAAGTCAGAGTGCTTCAGCAAATCACTAACACACCCGTGAACATGCGGTTTGGGATATGGCAATAGCCACACCACTCTGCTGCTAGCCTCAGCCAGTTTTTATCACACACGTATAACAGCCATAAAAGCCAGCCTGGAACAAGCAAGGTTGTTTTTGCAGGAGTGGTCGAGTTTTGGATTTTAATAAGCCTCAGCCTCCTCATAATTTTTCTCTTTAAAATGCCAAAAGGCACCAGCCCAAAACAAGGCTTAGAAAATTCCTGTAAAATAGCTTGTAAGTGTCTAAAAGCCTCTGAGCTTCCCTCTGTTGGGCTTAGAAATGCCACCTCTGGAGTGGTGCCGCGGGGCGAGGGAGGTCTTGGGGAGTCTCGCCGGTCCCTGTCCCACCGCAGGGCAGGAGCTGCCGAGGGGACGTTGAACGGTCCAGGCTGTGCTGTGACGGAGGGCTGGGTGGGTTGGGTTAAGCCTGTCCAGCCAAGTTGGAAACAGACGGAGCTGCTGGAAAGGGGATGGCTGGGGATGCAGGACAGGGATGTCCTTGGCTTGTGGCACCATTGCCTGTCCCCTGCCTGGCCACTGAGCTCAGGGGATTAAAGTCCTTCCAAGCCCCACGCCTGCACCTGACTGCTCCCCACACGGCCTCGTCCAGCTCAGTTTTAAAATACTCTTCACATAACGTGGCCCAGGCTTGACTGTCCTCCTACAGTGCCTGAATCGTTTGTCTTAATAGCTAACCTTTGAGCTTTCTCGTTGCAAATTAAGTTGATTACATCTTGGCCCAGCTCCAGCAGACCCCGAGACCCATTGATCACTGTTGTCTCGTAGGTCTTGGGAGGCTCTTATCATATCCCCCTCTGTCTCCAGCTTTCTGTAGAAAAACCCCATCTCTTTGGCCAGGTTGGGCTGTCCCCTTCACCATCCCTGCCCCTGCGCTGACTCCTCGAGCTGTCTGCATCCCGCCCCGAGCGAGCAGTCCCGAGTCCCGCAGGGCTCCCTTTGATCCGTGTTTGAAGGAGGAACCCCATTGCCTTGAAGACCACCCTAGGTCACTTGCTTTGCCTACACACTCGAGTGCACACTTGAGTTGAAGCCAGGCAGATGACTCGCAGGCTTCGAGTGAGGTTTGGCCATCGAGGCTCGCCCTTTGGCACTCGCTGGCCCCAGTGCGCGTCTTAATGATGCCACGTGCAGCAAAGCACTCTGCCATCTCTTTGGCTCAGAAACATGGCTCTGGTTTCCAGCAAACGAGGTTCATTCGTTGCTGGATGTGGGGCATGGGCTCCTCAACCCTTCAAGCCCTTAAGTCAAGGCAGGACATCACGCTGCATTGTGCCTGGGGCTGGAGGGACCAAGCTGCCCACAGGCTCCAGGCTGGGGGGTCCATGGACCCTCACCCTCCTGGCAAGGGGCCACCAAATGCATACGCACATCTGCATGCACATCTGCATGCACGTCTGCATGCCCAGAGCCACACGCTGCCTGTCCAGCCTTTCAGCCAAGGGTGCTCCAACCCGAAGGTGGAGTGAGCCAACCCGACCTGCCTGGAGGATGCTGTGCTTTGCCCAGTTGCCTCTTGACTTTACTTTTCCCAGTGAGTGACACCCCAAATCTCTCCACATCTGAGGTCAGCAGAGAGCCGTCTCCAGCTGCCCGGACTTCAACGCCAGGGATATAACATTTTTCACTCATCTCCCTGCCGATCATCCTGCCCTTCCCCCTGCTCTAGGATTTAAAGAAAGAAAGATCCACTGGGCAAACAGCTCGAAGCCGGCTTCTGAGCAATTATGAAACTGCTTTCTGCCAGCTGCTAGACTCCTCGTCACCAATCTGATCGGTAGACTAAACAGCGAGGACCCAGGCTGATCCCCCCCCGTGCCGCTCCAGCCTGGAAATGGGGGGGGCTCGGGGGAGCGCAATGGTTAACATCAAAACTGGCAGCGACATCCTAATGGAGAAGGCCAAGGGAATCCTGCGGCTGCTTAATGGAGGCGGGCGGGAGGAAGTGGAGGAAGAGCTGAAGGGACCCTGGAGGACGGAGCCTGGGCTGCGGGAAGCGGGGACCCCCTGGCCTGGGGGCTCACTCCCCCCAGGGTGAGCTGGCTCTCCGGCTGCTGTCCTCCAGCTTTGCATCATCCCTCCCCTATCGCCAAACCTGCGCATCCAAGCCTGGTGTGCCAGGGCTGAGGTTGCAAAGGTGATTTTTTTTTCCCTTCAGTTGCCTGAACCCTCCTCTTCCTCTCGCTCCCCATGCTCTGCCGACAGATAACACAGGCGGTTTTCCCCGGGGGGCTCATACGGAGCAGCTGGCGCCGTTATCTGGGAGTCACTCCCTTATCTGGCAGCCGATTTCGGCTCCAGGGAGTCAGCACCTCTCAGGTGAGGAAGGCTGGGTGACCAGCTGCCCACACCGGGCACCCGCGGGGGGGTTATCAGCCTGGCCACCTCCTCGTCTGGCCAAGCACCATCAGACAGCAGCGCTCAGACATCCCCGGGGCGACGGGGTGGAAATGGGACATTGCAGCCAGGGAGCCCTGGGAAATGCCTTCTCCTTCCCAAAAATAAGGAAAGAGAAAAAAAAATTGGGGCTCGGGTTCCTCTTTCCATCCATTAGCAGCAACGCGTGATCATGCCAAAAAAAAAGAAGCGGTACTGGTCCTGGCGAGCGAGCTGCGGCTTTTATTGCTCTTATCTGCCGGCTTCTGGAGGAGCACGCTGCCTGCGTGGGGGTCTGGGCAGGGACACGGTGCGCACGCCACAGGGAGGCCAGCTCCTCTCTAAATCATGGCTTGCCATGATTTACACGGAGGCTCACAGGTTAGGTAACTGCAGTAAACAGAATAAACAGACCTCCCTCTGGATTTATGGACCGACAAAAGGACCTTTAACCACAAAAGAAATGTGCTTTCCAGCCCTCTTCTATCACCAGATCCCAACCAAAGGCTTAAATGCTTATGTCAAGCCCACAGAGCTCAGGATTTGGGCTGGATTCAAACTACTCCTCCATCCTCCCTGCTACCCGAGTAAGTCATCTCATATAGTTCATCTCCCATTCGCCTCTCAGCTGCCCACTGACACACATGCACACATGATGCCAGAGGGAGCAGGGAGAGGATTTTTCTGTTACTTGGGCTTAAAATAAGTGGCTAATAAATGCACGAGCAGGCAAAGGTGTGCAAGTGCGCTGCAAAGGGGTTGCTCTCTCCTGGAGCTACCGAAAAGAGGGGACATCTTTTTGGGGTGCTGCTGGACCCTTTCTCTCCAGCAGCTATCCACGGTCAAGTGAGGAGCTTTGACTGCTATCACGGAGATAAACCTTCCCAGCATGAGAGCTGCTGTCTAAAGAGCAATTAAGGGTTTAGTTTTCCTTTTCTTGGAGTAAAAGAGGTGTTAGATTTTCATGTGGTTCTCAAATATTTGATGCGTTTCTCCCCGTAGATGTGAAAACTTGTATAATGATGATATTACCAATGTTTCACACCAAATCAGAGGGTGTGTATAAAGGCACAGTGCCCAAGGAGTCCTTTGTTATCAACCTTTAGACTGTTATTTTTAATGTAGCATCCCTGCAGAAAAGGCAGCTGGAGACGAGGAGCCTGTCCGTCCCCCGACAGTCACGGCTCATGCTCGGGGAGCCGGGCCCACCGGTGGCAGGAGCACGGTAGGGAGTGCAGGAGGTACGCGTAAAACCAGAAGCCAGGCTGAAAAACGTTGGAAAATTTGGCATTACTAGGACTTCTTGCTTTCCTATCCTCATCAGCTGAGTCAGCCACAGTGTCAGCCGCACAGATCAGCCCAGAAAACACGCTGCTACCAAATTCTCGGAGCCCAGTGTTACCCCTTCCCCTGATAGCCAGGGAGGGAAAAGCATCCAGGAAAGTGCAGCCTTCCCTCCATCTTGCACATCTTTATTTAATTCCATTGAAAGCAAGCACACATATTTGAAATGGAACGATTTAAATCCATGAATTGTTCTAAATCCAGGAGAATTGCCAAACCCCCTGTTTTAATACATTTTCAAATTGCCTTTTCCTCCTGTCTTTGGGAGCCAAGATATGGCTATTTAATTACAAGCACAACCTCCATTTAAGAAAGCCTTGTAATGAGGCTGGCGTGGAAAGGCATCCGATTTTTCCATTGCCTGACTGAGGCGCTGCAATTAGTGCGTTTTATCCCAGGTTTGCATTTGGCACGGCTCAGTGGGCGATGCTTTGGGGACACGGGCTAGTGGTAATCTCCGCGCTCTGGGCTCTTCGTTATCCTGCCTGTTAGAGGGGACTGAATCCAGACTCCTGCCAGGGGAAGGGGATTTGGGCTGGCTGATTTCTGCAGCTCGAACCTGGGAGCAGAGGCATTTAGTCCTCCATGGTGCAGGTTGGGAGAAAGGGAATGGGAAAGAAATATAAAAGGGAGGGAGGTTTAGGTCAAATGGAGGCAAAGAAAAATCGTGCTAAGGGAAAGAAGCAAGAATGGCATTGCAAAGAAACTACAACGTGGTCCTTGCGGTAGCTGCACGAAAATGTTTCCCTTGGCTTGCTTTGAGTCAGGAACAAGAGCCGACCCACGGAGGGAGTTGCTCCAGGTATATTAGCAGCGACTCAGCTCTGAAAATCCCTGCAAAGAGGTTCCCCGAAGGTTGAGGAGACCCAGATATGAAGGGATGTGATGTAGCATCGTTTCCCAGCTGGGATGCCCTAAATCCAGGGTAGGACCTCTCGATGCTGGAGCCATCACGCCCTACCTCAGTGTGCAGAGCTTGCTCAGCCCCGCTCCAGCCCCAGGAAGCCTAATTTAAACAAAAGCACCTCCCTGGCACGACAAACGAGGACCATCTGCTCACAGGTTGCCCCATGCCATCAGGCTGCTGCTAATAGGTGTGGTGCCAGCCCGGCCGTGCAGTGGCTGTCCCCATCCATCCCCTGCCAAAGCCACCCACTGCCCTCATCCCACAGAGGGGACCAGGGTGGGCTGCAGAGCCACCCTGGAGGTGATGGAGCAGGGTGGGGGACATCTCCCCACCACCGCCCCCCTGCCAGGCTGTGGGTTTGGGTTTGCACTGCCCACCCTGCTCCATGGGCTAGAGGGGATACGGAAAGGACCCTGGCTGATGTGGGGGTACCCACACGTGGCACCAACACCCACTGTCGGGGCTGGTGGAGGGCTCAGCAGAGCAGGGAGCTGCTCGCATCCCGTGCCGGCTCTCCATCCCTCGGACACGCATTCCTCCAGGCTCAGGGAGCCCTGGGCCAGCTCCGGCTCCCAGGAAGCGGCTGGGCCGTGGTGGAGCCAGCCTCCTCCCCATCCATCATCCTTATCAGCCGGCGCTGGCAGCCCGGCGGTCCCTGGCAGTGGGGCTGCACGGACGGCAGGCCGGGGCCGTGCGGCAAGAGACAGGCAGGAGGCATCACGGTGATAAGCCACGCTGCAAACAAAACCAACTCTCCTCCTTGGGGACTTCAAAGTGCCGAGCTGAAATTTATGTGGCCACAGAGCCCGGGTGGGTGCTGGGAGGCTGGGGGCAGCCCGGGGTGGGGACGTGGGCAGGACACGGTGCCGGGACCACCGTTTGCCCATGCAGAGCTGTGGATCCGAGAAGGTCTCCTGTGGGATGTAAATGGGATGCAGGCAAGGAGCAAAGCAGGTTGCCCTGTACTGTGATGGGCACAACCCGATAAAAGCATCAGCTCAGCCCCAGGTGGGGTTGTGCCCTGTGGCCGTGGGCTCTCTGCACCTGTGAGCCCCCAAAGCATCCCATAAAATATATTGAGTGATTTGCCAGAAGCGATGAGGACCATTTGCTTTTCACATGCAACCGTCTCACCAGGCATAAAGTAGCTTTGGAGACCGGCTTGCGGGCTGTCAGGCAGAAGATTTAGGGCTGTTCCTGAGGAAAGTAAGAGCCCAGACACAACCGCGCCCCACCTGCCTCGGAGAGGTCCCACAAGCATTACCTCTGCTCGCATTAACCAGGATTTTATTCCTCTGATGATCCCAATGAAATCCATGAGGCCTCTTGTGGCATGAGCTGAAACTCCACACGTGTCCATCAGACGTCACATCTGGGCATCACGGCTGTAGGGTTGCTGTCACCCCATCGGCACTGCCACCGCGCCTTCGGGGACAGCATCTGGGCAGCAGGAAGGGAAAAGACATTTCAGGGCTAACTGGAAAAAGAATCGTGTTGCGGTTAAGGCAGAGGTGAAAGCATCTCACACCTGAGATGGCGTTTGGATGATCTACTGCTGCAAGCTGCAAGGAGAGCAACCCAGAGAGGAGATCCGAGGGAGGTTACAGCCAGGCTGCAGCACAGCGCTGGCCTTGGGGAGAGCAGGAGTGCGGTATGGGCGGGATGATGTATAGCAACATATATGCACTCACAAACGTATACATACACATATGTTTGTACACATATTAACTTCCAGCTGTACATACACATCTCAATTTTCAAGTGTAATAATGCTATTGAGACAAAATGACACACACCTTTGCTGGTAATTGCCTCTTTTTCTCTTTAGAGGATTCCGTTTCATTGAGCTTTGTCTGTAAGCCAAGTCATGTTGAAAAATTAATGATCATTAACTTTTTTAAAAGTCTCTTAAATTTATATAAGCATTATTCATCAAGGACTCTTATTTATTTGCCAACAAAATGACTGAAAATTAGAATGGTTATCTTAATTTGATTTAATTTCCTTCCCCCAAAATTTGAGAGGGGGTGGGCAGTGCAAACCCAAACGCACAGCTTGTTCATTCTGTTCCCTTTCTCTCCTCCCTCCTCATTTTTAGTAAATGAGAGGAGACTTAAGGGGTAAAGGGTTCCCCATCTATTTCACCTGAGTTGCATTTAACTGAACTAAAAGTGGAAGGATTGCTTATTTTTTTACTTAGTTCATCACAAACCAGACCAATTCCAGGTGAAGGAAGAAGCATTCATTTCACCCTGTACCTTTTGTGGAGAAAAAGCCCTTTTCCTCAGCTGCCCCCAGGGGAAGCATGGAGGAAGGATTCCATCAGGTGCACTTTGATGGAAGGCATCCTGATGTTGGAAGACCCACATTCCCTACTTCATCTTTTGCATTGGGGAAGGCCTTCTTCTGCCTTTCTCTTCCTACCATGACTATGGCTTGGGACTCCCTTGCCACACTGCTGCCCTTCCAGAGTCCTCCCCTTTGCTTCCAGCAATGACACTGCACACCAGTCCCACATATGGGCACCAACCACCATGCACCAGGATCATGGATGGGAGCAACCACCATGCAGCAAGATCATAGACAGGAGCAACCACCACCATGGAGCAACCACCACCCATCCACAGCAGAGCTCACCCCCTTCACCTTTTATACCAGAGGTGGTGATGTCAAAGCTGCCTGCCACAGCCTGATTGGCTGGTGGGTGCTGGGGGCGTGGCCTCCCTGCTCAACCCCTCTTTAAAGGGGGCAGAAGCCCCCACCCCAGTGGAGATGGCTCAGGTTTTGCTGGCAGCAGCCTGGCAGCAGCCTGGCAGCATCTTGTTCCTTTCCTGCTGCCCTGCCAGGAGAGAGCGTGCCTGCACATATACATACTTACATACATTATGATATCTTGTTTTAATTACATTAGAGCAAATGACTCCTTCCCCTATGGTTTATATCAGCGCTTTGCGTTTGTAATTTATCTTGGCACAGTCTAGACTGGAGCCACTTTGAAGCTGTTTCAAACAGGATGAGAACAAACAATTTCTCCAAAGCAGCTGGATTAAGAAAACTGGCAGCCATTCATCTTTGGGGGAAGGCTTGTGGCAGCGCCGTGTCCCCACTGGAGTCCTGCCAGCCTCCTGCTCCCTACCCTGCCGGGACAGAGAGGTCCTAACCCTGCGGAGGCTGGGAAAGCACCGCTAGCTACTGTGTGTGGCAGGGTTGGCAACGGGCACCATCAGGGGGGTCTGTGCAAGGGAGACGTGATGTATTGCTGATTATTTGCACGTAGTTTATCCCCGTGTGTTAGAGATGAGGTGGTTGTGCTGAGCAGACGGCACCGCAGCAAGAGATGCAGTGTCCAGCATCGGGGAGCATCGGCTGCGGCCGGTCCTGCTGCTCCTCCAGCCCGAGGGCCCGTGGTCACCCCATCCCATACCCCTTCGCAGCTCCTTCACCCGTTCACCAACCCATGCACAGCACTTTTCCTATAAACCTTTAATGCAGGAAATCTCTCTTTATTTTCTTCAGATAAAAGTAATCCTGAAAACATCTTTACTAACTTCTATAGTTTCCCCAAGGTATTTCTTTCTTTAAAAAACCAAACCAACACCAAACTCTTTCATTGACTGGGAAAGGTGATTTTCTTCTAAATCACTGTCTTCAAGCACCCCAAAAGTTGGAGGGCTCATTTTAGGAGAAGCACAGTATAGGGAAAATGTCTCCTTGAGCCCTGCGCTGAGCTTACATGGGTCCCCCCGCCATGGGCAGGGTGGGGGTCCCAGGAGGTCCTCGGGGCCACTCAGACCTATAGGTGCCCTCGGGCCCTGGTCCCCCATCCCTGCTGGGGATGGCTCTTCGTCACCTCGGGACCTCGTCCCCGGCAGGGCTGGAGGCTGGAGGCTGAGCTCTCCGCCCGCCCCGCATTGCCACAAATCCAGCTCTGAGCAGCAGCAGAGCTCACATGGAAACACATGTGTTTTCTATATTTTTCCACCCAAACGCTGGGTTTTTAAATATTCTAGCAGCACTATTTGCTCAGCGAAAGCTGCCAGGGTTTATGATAGATCCCTCCTCCTTAAGGCTTTGAAATAAGGCTGTAAACATGCTCGCCAGGCTGAAGTGTTGCCTGTAAAGGGGGTTGCTCCCCTCATGATGTGCCTATTGGCTCCAATTAGCACTGGCAGGAGTCAACCGCAAAGAGAAGGCAGAGCTTATCCCTGGGAGTGAATTGATTTATTTACAGCATTTTCAAAGCAAGATGAATATGGCCTTTTTTTTTTTTTTCTTTATGAAGCTACCCATTTGCAACAGGGAAAAAAATCCCAACCATTCCCTAAGTAGCTGGAGGCGGGAGGATGCGCTCTGCTTTTCTCAAGATGGAAATTCAGCTTTGTTTAATAAGGGTGGGGTAAGAGCGCCTGGCATTTTACTGAAGCCTTGCCCTGGCCATCGCCAGAGGCGGGGACAGGGAACCCTGCCCGGCCATGCCCAGAGCGGGAGACCAGCACCTCGGCACCGCGGGGTCAGGAGCCGAGGGCTGGTTTTATCTTGTTTTGGGTGCCTCAGCGAGAGGATCTGGGTTTTCTCAGGGTGCTGCCTGGGTATCACTTGGGCAGGAGCTGGAGGAGCTCAGCCCAGCTGGATTTCAGACCCCTCTCCTCCAACCACCCCATCACAGATTTAGGTACCGTACGACACCTGCGTTGGGAAGCACCTCCCTGTGCGGCTTTCTGCTTCCTTGCCAGCATCCTCAGTGGGAAGAAATGGGAGGGAAAAGCTGTGTGTCCCATGGGCTCAGCCATCCTCCCACCCCACAACAGCACATCCAACCATCGCTTCGGGTTCGCTTGGGTTCATCACCCCATCAGCAGCACAACCGCCTTCATCCTTCGGGCTCCTTCCACCTCCGCTGCCTACAGCTCGAAGGTCCCTTCTCCAGCAAAGCAGCTGCTTTCTGTCACGGCACCGTCGGGAAGGAGCCGGGGCGCGGAGGTGTTTGTACAGGCAGCAGTTATGGCCGTCACCTGCTACCGACCGCGCGCTCTGCTTCACCGGCAAGAGCTAAGCAGCCCGGCCATAACTCAACGCCGAAGCTGCCCAGGCGAGGTGGCAGCCGACAACAGGGGGTTTATGGACTTTGGAGGGGACTTTGTTAGAGGTAACCTCAGGGGACTTTGCTGCTGGGAAATGCTGGAAGCTCGTTGTGCTCATTAAAGGAGGGGAGGTGATGCAGTCGGCAAAGGTGGGCGTGCGCTGCCGAGCCTTGCCCCCGCAGCACGTCCCCGCAGGTCCCCGTGCCATCGCGGCAAGTGGCAGCTCTGGTCCTCGCCGGGGCTCGGGGTCCTCTGAGGGGACCGAGCCCTCGCAGTGCCTCGGCCCCATTTCTCACGCTCGCCGGTGAAGAGAAGGGGTGAAGTGCTGCGGGAAGATGAGAGAGGATAAAACCACGACTCCTTCGGCTCTGCCCAGGGATAACCCGTGCCTCAGTTTCCCTGCAAAAGCTGCTTGCGACACACTGCCGCTCTCAAGGCAGAAAGGCAGCTGGGGCTTGGGCACGGCGCTCGGCTCTCCCTCTCGAGAGAACACAGCTGACGCTGAGCCCTGAGCATCCCCAGTGCTGATCGCAGGCATGGGCCAAGGCCCCGCTTTGGGGCTGGGCTCAGCTCGGCAGCTGAATCAGCAAATAATTAGCAGCAGCCAGAGCCGGGGAATTAGCATCCCTCTCCTCTCCAGCCGGCCAGCCCGGCTTAACCCTTTCATCCGCGTGTCTCCGAAGCCCCGAAGCTTTGGGGTCTCCCAGCGGGAGATGCTGCCGTGGGGCCGGTGCTGCTGTGGGGTGCCCAGGGTGCCGCAGCCGGTGTCCCCTCACCGGAGTAATGTCCTTGCCGCAGTAGCAGCCGGGGAGCCAGCGCATGGCTCGGGGCGAGCCGTCAGTCCCGTGCCTGGCGGCTCGTTTGTTCACCTCCGGGCAGCCCGATGACAGCGCTTCCCTTTACTACCAGCTGCAAAAACCTGGCAGCTGATTTAGGAGAGCTCCTGGGACCCAAAATGTAAACCGTTTTTCACCAGGAATGTATAAGCAAGCCATAAAATAAGGGATTTGAGTCTGGTCACATGGGACAGGCCTCCCATAAAATTGAAGCATTGATCTGTATTTTAGTGAGCAGCTTCGAAGCTGCCCGGATGATTGAAGACCTGAGCTTTAACAAACTCTGTAATCTCCCACCATACATCTGAAGTGGCATGTTTGAAGTCCGAGGACGAGTTATTTATATTATTTGTATAATACACGGTGAAAGGACATTAGCCACAGCTCGAGCACCAGTGGCGGGTATTGCTGCCAGGCAGAGGGAAGCAGCGGCTCCGCGGTGCATCGCTCCGCGTTGGGGCTGTCCCACACGCGGGCACACGCGTGTGGTGGCCGAGGTGGCCCAAAACTGCAGGATCTGGCCATGCTACTGCACACCCATGCTGTCCTGGCTGCCCCGTGCTGTCTGCAGCTGCTGGGCTGGGACACGTGGTCCTGCCCTGCTCTCCTGGTGGGGTCACCCCTTTCCTGGCATGTGCCACCCCCGTCCCACTAGGTCACCCCCTTCTCAATGTCTGTCACTCCCTTCTTGATGTCTGCCACCCCCTTCCCACTAGGTCACCCCCTTCTCAATGTCTGTCACTCCCTTCTTGATGTCTGTCACCCCCTTCCCAGCAAGTGTCACCTGTTCCTGGCACGTGTCACACTCTTCCCAGCATGTGTGCCACCGCCATCCTGGTGTGTGTCCCCTCCTTCCCAGTGTATGTCACCCCATTCCCAGTGCGTCACCCCTTCCTGGCATGCATCACACCTTTCCCAGCATATGTCACCCATTTCCAGCATGTCACCCCCTTTCCGGGATGGATCACCCTGCTCCCAGTGTGTGTCCCCACTGCGGGTGCCGGCCGGGCTGCGCTGGGACACACCGCTGCTCATGGAGTCCCCCCGCCTTGGCAAAGCCATGCAGGGAAAAAACCCACTGCCACCCTTTCATTTCCATGGCCCAAACTGGCCTCACCCATCAGCAACCAAAAAAAATAGTTGGAGAACTATATATTCACTATAAAAAGTGTAAATTTGGTGGTAAACAAAATTATTTGTAAATTCCAATCAAACTCTGAACAGCTCTGGCGAGGCCGGAGGGATGCCTGGGGTGCGGGCTGAGAAAGGCCAAGTCCCATTTAAAAACATAACTTGCTTTTTCTGGTCTGGGAGATGTTTCCTCTCCACCCTGAGTTTACTTTCTGTGATTTGAAGGGGTTAAGCAAAAAATGGTTAAAAGCTGGAAAATGTCTCCTCCAAAACCAAACCGAAGGAGAATGATTTGGGTCACCTAAAGCACGTTGCAACCTTTAAATGAAGCTTCTTGGTAGCTTTCCTGCACCAAAATCTCCACATTTTTCCATGATATATTTTTGGGGACAGCTTTTTTTTGGGGAAACCCAAACCATTCAGTAAGCGTGTGGGAAAGGGGAGCTCTTGGTTTTGGTGGCAGCTCCCAAAACGCAGGGCTCAGGGAGACACCGGCTGCTTCCCCGCCGTGCTGGGAGACCCCCCGGGGTGCTGCAGGGACACCCAGCACGGGCAGCGGCACCGCGCCGGCTTCCCCAAAATCCAATTTTTCCATTCCCTGCTTCTCTCTCTTAGAGTATCACTAATCACAATAGTTTGCCCCTGAACATTGTCATCCAAATAACCAATAACCCCTGGAAAAACCCCCAAGCCCCCCACCATGTGAACCACAGCTGGGGCAGGTGCAGCAGCTCAGGCTCAGCCCGAGTTTTCCACCGCAGGCTTCAGGTGTAGGTGGAAAATTGTGCAATACTCAGCCTCCAGCAAGTATTTTGTGGCGGCCAGAGCCAGGCTCCTGTGCCCTTGGCGGGACAATGGGAGGCTGCGATTACTAAATCCCTTGCCCACTTAAGGCAGGCTCGGCGCTCCAGCCCACGGCGAGGCATATTTGAAATGCTTCAGGCCAGATTCAGCCTCCTGTGCCGTTCAAGCTTTCCAACGGTGGCCCAGAAAAACCCACTCCCCAAAATAGCTCCTGGCCGTGCCACCGAACCCACGCCGTTGGGGGGGGTCCTTGGGTGGGTGCTGCTATGCCTGCAGGAGCCCTGGGATGCGGAGGACGGGGAGGGCAGGGGGGACGGGGTCTGCTTTGTCTCATGGAGGCAGCCCTGAGCAGAAGAGCCAGGACGAGATGGCTGGGGCCGGCTGCTGCCGGGGCTTCGGCAGCCTCACACCGCGGTCCAGGCATGGAGGGGCCCGGGGAGGCCACCACGACCCTCGCGGGGTGCATCGCTCCCGCCCGAGCGATGCCCCTGGAAAGGGAGCCAGTTAACTCCGTGCCACTTAACAGAGGGATTAAGCGTACAAACCTGATAAGGGATGAGGAGGGTTATTTCTCACTCCCTTCCCAGTTACCAGACAGGATAGGGGCTGGGGCTGCTGGTGACGGGGCCGAGCCATGGGGCGGGCAGGGTGCTCAGCCCCCCACACTTTCTTCGGGGGGAAGGCAGCGGAGCAAAGCCGCAATAAATGCCCGGCGTTTCAGCACATGGAAAAATTATTAGGACAGATTTTTGGCAGGGACCAGAGCGTCACTTTAATAGCGCCGGCTTTAACGAGTGTGTGTGTGTGTGTGTGTGTGTGTGTAAGATGCCCGTGAAGTTCCCTTATCCCGGGGAAATTGCTCCAGTTACCTGCTTGCCTTTCACAGACTGGGAAAATCGGGGTCTGGAAAGGACCAAGCCCATCGCTTCATCCATCCCGATGACCAAAACTCCCCACAGTCACTTGCTGCTTGGCCAGAGTTAAGTCTCAAACCGCATCTTGCAGGGAAATAAGAGAAATCAGCTCCTGCTTTGAAGCCTTCTGCGGGAAGGCACAGCCCAGCCTCGGCCGGCCGGCCCGTCCTGCCCTCCCGGCAGTGGGGCAGGTTTTACACCAAAACTGCCAGAGTCCTGTGACTGTGTGAAAAATCAGCTTTTGTTAAAAAAAAAATACGTTTTGGAAAGCTTTAAATGCGATCACTTAAAAAGGGGTGTGTGTGCGTGTAAATAATTTCAAGTCAGTCTCAGGAGCTTTGCTTGCCTGACTCACGATTAGGATTTTTTTATATATCACATCAGAAAATACTGTAAAACATACTTTCAAAGCCTCAGAGGACCTTGGCCTCCTTGGAGTATTCAAAAGCATCAATTACACGAGCGTTACAGGCAGGATAGTTTGTACGAACCCTGTTAAAAAGTCAACCTGAGACTTGTGCCTCTAAATCCCCTCGCTGCCCCCAGGGCTGGAACTGATTTCTGCCCGGGCTTCGGCGCTAGGAAATGTTTCACTTTAAAAAACACTGAAAAACATTAAAACCAGGCCGTATGCACTTATTATTGAGAAAATCCCACACAGATGGACTGCATTGAACCACGAGCAATTATTTTCTGCCGTTCTCGTGAGTTAATGAGATGATCAGAAGTCCCCGGCGGCCTTCCTTTGCCTGCAGACCTGTGCATCAACCTCCTCTTCTGCAGCCTGGGGCTGCGCGGCGCTGGCACGAGCCCCTTTGCCAGCCCTGGGGCTCCCTGCCAGGGGACTAGGAAGGCAGCAAAGGCAGACCCTCGGTTTTTACAGGGCTGGCAGCTGTAAAGCCCAAGACCCAGCTTTTTTTGGTCCTGAATGTGCTTGGGTATGCCTGCACATCAGGGACCCACGCGCTGGGAGGAGCTGGTATCCTATGGCAAACCCACGGCTGAGCGGGGGCCGCTGGGGTTTGGCATGGCATGGATGGCTAAGATGAGAAAAAATCATTTTTTTTGCCCCGTACTAAATCAGGTTTGGTGTTACACTGCCAGTGGGGACCCGTTTGCCACGACTGCTGAGCGCAACCCCCTTTTGCCGAGCATGGGGTGCGGTGCCGAGCCAGGCTCCAGGCACAGCGGCTGCCCCACCGCTCGCCCTGCCAGCATTAGCCGGCGTGGCAGCGATGGAGAGCCCTGGCCAGGCCAGACCGTGGGTTGTTTATATCCCCTGGTGCCTCTGCGCCGTCGGGAGCCCTGCAAACAGCCGGGCGTGATGCACACTCACTCCTCTGGCATGAGCAGAGCAGAAGGTGGCTGAGTTCTGCACCCTTATCAGCACCAGAGCCCTAATTACTGTCCTAACATCTAATACTCCAGGCTTGGCCAGTACCTTACGGGCCTGATTCCCTTAGACAGAAGCTGTTATTGTCCAGATGAAGGGTTTGAAGTCTTGCAAACACAAACCTATCCTCAAAGGGAATTTCTTGCACTGACACTTCCCAAGACAAAGAAACATTTCTGCCTGTGTGTTTGCAGATAGATCTGGCTTCCCCCCCTACTTCTGGATAATTGCAGGGCTGCCTGCTTCTGCTTTCAATAAGGAGGGGATGCGGGCAGGGGTCAGGACGACCACCTCGGTGCGGGGCGGGAGGGCAGACCCCGCTGCCGGCGGGGCTGCAGCCCGTTTTTCCGAGGTGCTGGGCTGGGCTCCATCCTGCAGCTCTGGGGCCGTGAGCACGGCCAGCGCAGGGTGGGCACGATGCCACGGTGGGGGCCACGGGCTCGACGGAGCGGCAAGCGTGGGACGGGGTGGGCTGGTGCCAGGCAGCTGCAGGGAAGGGCGGCAGGGAGCCGCTACAGGCTGCTCTTCGCAGGATGCAGAGCTGGAATTGCCAGCTTCCCAGTTCAGCTGCTCCAACGCTCTTCACACGGACTTGGGCTGGATGTGGCCCCGGGCAGCCGCTTGCCAGCCCTCTCCCAAAATCTGTATTTATAACTGGGAAACGGCCGGATCATTTCTTTGTACCAGTCACTCGCCTGCAGCGGGACGCGAGGCTGCCTGCTCTGGCTGGGGTCGGCCAAGCAAAGCAGCGAAGGGAAATCCCGTGGCCTTTCTGCAATATGAGTTAATCAAATTGTGCCTCATTAGCGGCACCCAAGGCGAGAGCTCGGCACTCCCCGAGCCCAGAGCAAAGCTCCTGCTGCCCACGCTGGGATAAGAGCAGGCTCTCGTATGCCAGTGGATTCAGCGATTTAAAGAAGTAATCTGATCAGATGTAGCTAGTTATTATAATGGACTCAGCGACTTTAATGAGCTCCTGCACAGACTGGATTACCGCGGTCACTCATCCATAGTTCATTAGAGCTTCAGGAAAGGGATCCACGAGAAGTCATGAAATACGATCTCCTAATCTCGCCTAAGTGGGAGAAGCCCAGCTATAAAGAAAATACCTTTTAAAAATACCCGCGGAGTGAATAAATCTCCCTCATCCTAAAAGGCAACGAAAGCGGACCCACGAGAGAAAGGGATCTGCTCACGGGATGCGTTTTCCATGCACACGGGTAAAGAGACTTCGCACAAGGGTGGTGCGCTTGGGTGGAGGAACAGTGGTCCTTCTGGTTTTCATTGATTGAAAAATATCTTTCTAATGGTTTTCTTGGGGTTCCTGGGAAAAATAAATAAATAACGGCTGGGTGGAGGAACGAGACAGGCAGACCTGCTGTCCCCACGGGCAGCAGCAGGCAGAGAGCCCAGAGGAGGAAGGTCTGCCTGTCCTGGAGGGATGCCTAGTTTCTGGTGTCCCTCTCAGTCCCAAACGCCCTCACCCAGTCTGGGGGTGGAAACATCATTTATAGCCAGTGAACGGCCGCCAGCTGGCACCCGCACCCCTGAGTTTTTTCCCTGACCGATCCCCTTCCGAGGAAGGGCTGGTTTGGCGTCACCCCAGGTGTCTGCTCACCAGTACAGCTCGCTGGGGCGAGGATGCTCCTCCGAGCGTGGCACGTCACCTGGTGCTATCGGGTCATGCATGCGCGTCCTGGAGGCTGAGGGCATCACCCAACTCAGCTGGTGGAGCTGGATCCTCTCTGGTGGTGGCCCAGGGCCAGCTCGGGGCTGGGAGGACAAGGTGTCCCCTGGGGACCTGGAGAAGGTGGGATAGGACAGCTGGTTCTGCTGAGATGAGCCACATCCAGCCCCACCCCATGGGTGATGGGAGGCGGTAACATCCCTACAAACGGAGGAGAAAGCAAAGCTCCAGAAAATGCAAGGCCAGATCCACAACCCCTGCATGATGGGTGCGGGCAGCTCTCTTAACCGGGAAACCCACATGGCTCCATGGGCGAAGGAGGTGGCACAGCAGCGGTGATGCCAGCACGAAGGGGTGCCCACGCAGGACTTTCCGAGCAGGACATGCAAAGAGAAACCCCGAGAAGATTCCCTGCCCCCTATAAACCACCCCGGCCCTTATCAGGGAGAGCATTCAGCAAGTGATTAACTGAAGACTTCATTAATGCTGCTGCAGCTGGGACTGCTCAGGGGCTTAACCTGAAGCATGTGTTCCTCTGGCTGAGGGTCTTAATGCACTTGGTGAACATCTGGATACGGCCCGCCCTTTCCAGACCTTTCTTCTCTCCACGGGCAATCGGGTTATCTGGAGGGGAAGGAAGCCTGAAAACTAACTCTGTCCTCGAGGGCCGCTTTCATTCCTCGGCAGCCCTGGGGGACGATTTGGCAGTAAGGAGCGTCGCGTAAAGGAATGTCCCGTGATGGACGGAGCTTAACGGGACACCTCCGCATGCACCCCTTGACGGAGCAGCCACAGGCGCAAACCCCAACCCGTCCCCAGCAGCCTCTCGGTGTGGAGAGGTGATGCCAGGGCTGAAGGATGCCGAGGCTGAAGGATGCCCATGCTCGCCCTTGCAGCGGGGCGGGCGCTTTCCCTCCAGACACCTCCGCGCAGGCACTGGTACCTCTGGACACGCAGGCTCTGCAGACTCCAAATGTCGAGAAATGTTTGACAGAGCAGCGTACGTATTCCAAACATTGTTTGATTCATGTTTTAAAGTCTCACTTGCAAGCATGCTTCCCCAGCTCGGACATCAATCACTGCAAATATGTTCTTATAAACAAAGCAATACAGACTGACTGTCTCTTCCACCCCTACCATATGCAGGTCACCGGGCAGCACCCCAAGGAGAGGCGCTTCCCAGCTCATCTGAGCCCCCCCGGAGGACACCAGGACAGGTAGCTGGGAAAAAACAACGGGAAACCTGTTACCAGTGGCGCAGTACCACCCAAGGGCACGTATCCCAAAGGAAGGCAGCTGAGTCCTTCATCGCTGCGCCGAGGATGACTCGCTCCTGCTGCGCAGCCGGTGCAGAAGGGTGTCTGTCCTTGCGGTGATCCGTCGTCCCTTTGGCTCCTCATCTCTGTTGCTCTGTCCCCTGCAAACACACATCCCTGTCGTTATGGGGATGATGTCCTGCCAGGCAGGGATGGGGGATGCCATGGTCAGGACAGAGGATTTTTCAGCACCCAGGGTTCCCACGTGCAGCTGCACAATTACATGGGTAATGAGTGCAGGCACCTAATTTCATTTTATGTTTTAACCCTGAATGCCCGATTACCGCATCTAATACCTACAAGAGAGGCCCCTCCTCAGCATTAGGGACCTGCTGCGTGCGGTGTGGGCAGGGGCACGTCATGGCTGGATGCTCCCTGCTGTCACCGCACTGTCACCACCAGTGCTTCCCTGCCCGCGCTGCCTGCGGGGACACGGGGCCGTGCTGGGACACGGTTTTATGTGCTTCCTCCACTACCGCGGACATCCCAGACCCTACAAGCCCCAGCCCTTGCCACCACACAGCAGGGGCCCTGAAGCACACCCAGCAGCAGGGCCACCTCCGCCACCTGCACCCTGAGAGTCCTCACAGAAGCAGTGAGATACGACAGGGAGGGTGGTAAAAAATGTCTGCTCCAGACTCACGGGTTTTGGAGAATTTTTTAAAGCAAACTTCCTTTCCTTAGGACGCTCCAGCAAAGTGCAGGATCCTGCCGGTAGGCGACTCTCGCACTCCTCAGCCCTCTGTTTAGGAAAAATAAATAGGAAAGAATCCAGCAGCAGTGCTTTCCTCCTGCTGCGCAAGATGGATTGGCGCTCGCCACCGCAGGAAAACTGTCCCACTGTGATCTAACCCAGCACTTTGTCCTGAAATGCTCTACTACAGCTAAATAAATGACTCCTCTGGAGCAGGGTGACACATTCCAGCCCCAGACGGTGACACTGACAGATGCAATCAGCCTGCAAGGTTTAATGGGAACATGGCGCTGGAGGAGCCGGCAATGGGAAATTTATGAGGGATTCGGGAGAGGATGAGGAAAACCAAGAGCGTTTGCTGGTGCGGGAGGGAGGAAGGTCCCCAACAGGGCAGCAGCCCAGCCGTGGCACAGCAGCATTTATCGTGGGATGATTCGGTGGCAGGGGCCTGGCTGCGGGGAAGGGACAGCAGCGTGGTGGGACAAAAAAGGGGTCCTGGCTCTTTATCACCCATGAGAGAGCAGTTGGGAGGCAGTGTTGTGGCCATCTCCTGCATGGGAAGACCTCCTGCGAGGTTCCACCACGACTCCCAAATTGAGAAAACCCCATCCTGCCATCGAGCACGCACAAAGCTGCTTTTTCAGAGCAGCGACGTTGCATCCTGCCTGGGTTTGAGCAGGCTCAAGCCCTCCCAGGTCAGTGCCGTGCATCCAGCCACAAGCCATGAGCCACATCTCAGCAGGTGACTCGAGTTTGCACAGCCCAGGGCTGAGCACCAGCCTACCGATGGGACCCTACTCACTGAGCAAGCTCCCCATTTCAGCCGAAGCACTAAGGTGAGGGAAGCTTTGGACACATATACTCCAGGTTTTCCTCCCCTACTCTTGCCCTGCATCCCTGCCGGTGCCGGGCGGAGGGGCTGTATCAGTCTGCATCTCGCCTGAGTCAGCCCAGCACCGGCCGCCATGGCCCCAGATACCAGCAAGTGGTTCGGCCACAGGGCTCCGGGGGGATGATTAGAGAGGACACAGCTCCTGCCTGCACCCAGCTGCCTTCCCGCACCGCAGGGCAGGGCTCAGGGGCTGCTGGAGCCTGCCAGGATGCTCGGGGGGCTGCACTGCTTTGGGGTATTTCCCTGCAGAGAGGTGAGGAGGGCAGCCCCGTCGCAGCCCCCGCAGCCAGCTCCCTCCACTGAAACACCGCTGCGAGGGCAGGAGAGGGGGAAAAAATGTCTTGCTGCTGTAGGGAGATTTACTGGGCTCGTTATCAGCACAGGAAGAGCCGGAGCTTAGGGGCAAATGGGAGATGCTTTGCCTATTGCGGTATTTTTTCCTACCGTGCTCTGACCCTGCCGGCTTGCGTGGCACAGGCAGGCGGCACGCAGCTCCGCCGCTCGCTTGCCAGCAAGCTTCGCGTGAGCCCCTTTGCCTCCAGCTCTCCACTCACCAAGGCAAGGGCTGCTGAGAGCCCAGAGCAACCACATTCATTTAAAAAAGCACTTTGTGTTCAAGTGCCGGGGTCCGTAAGCCCAGTGGAGCCAGTGGGTGGCCAAACTCACCCAACCAGGGACTGCTCGCCACATCCAGCTCGTCTGGGTCTCAGCAGCTGCTTTTAACTGGGAATGTGGTTTGTAACCACAGCTGGGACCAAGAGATGGGTGGTTACAGGGCTTTTGTGGGTCTTCCCAGTCCCACTGCCCACCTGCAGCTCGCACCAGCCTGATCGCCCCCTGCGTCGGATCATGGGGCTTATTTCCATGAGATCTCAAGGCTGTGGCCAGCTTGGAAATTTTTTTGGAAAGTTTTCCTCCTGGCAAGAAGGGAGGCTACCCGAGGGTCATACTTTGTGCTTATTTGAACCCCCTGCAAATACCTGGGGGAGCACAAGCGTGCTGGGGAGCTGGTGTGTTACAGGGGTACGCTTACCTGCTAGGGGTGCGTGTGCGAGAGAGGAGGAAAAACGCCTTCCTTGTCCCTTGTGCTAAATAATAACAACCATACGAAGAAAAACAAGGTCTGAGCGAGGGAAATGCACCCACAACGGCCTTTATCTGGCAGAATCAGGGAAAGATCAGCTGCAGCACGGGAAGCAAGCACGCTGCACACAGGAGACCCAGCCCATCTAGGGTTTCGGCTCTGGTTAATGACACTGCAAATTAAGCCTGTCATCTTTAGACATGATGTTTCTTGTCGTTTCGGCTCAAGAAAACAACAACCAGCCTCCAAAACTGTGGTTTCACAGTGGCGTGCCCCCTTCGCCCCCCCATCCCCTCCCGAGGAAAGGGGGGTGCACCGGCCCTCGGGGCGGCGGGGATGCGGCACCGGGCGCTCGCTGCAGAGACCCTCTGCCCTGGGATTTCGGCAACACGCAGCGCCGATGAGGCTGAGACGGCTTCCTCCTGGAGAGCTGCGGTGAGGAGGAGCGCCCGTCCCGAAGGATCCCAGTTCCCCTTAAAAACTGGCAAGTTCTCGCAAATGCGTTAGTAATAATTTTTGCCCAGTTGCACGGGCGTCGGGCTGGGCGCCTCGGCAGGGTCTCACTGGGCTGGGCTTTCTGCTTAAGGGGGGCAGCTGCATGTCAAAAATTCATGGGCAAAGACACTGGGATAGAAATACTTGTGCTTAAATGGCAGTTTGGTGCCACTAGCAGAAAAAGCAGCACCATATATATACACACACCTCCCATATATATATTTTTAAATGTATTTATGTATACAAATATATATTTTTATTTATATATATATATACACAAAAATATCATATCAGGATTGCTGGTGTGTATATTGCTGGCTTAGGAATTACTGGGATTTTTTTTTCTGTGCTTTAGGTGTAACATGGAGTCAGTGAAAAAAAAAAAGGACTTTATGAAGGGCCTTGACACCTCACTGGGGAAGGGATTTCATTTGTCCTGGGGTGAGTTTCCTCGGCTCCTGCATGGGATGGGCCCTTTGGTGAGGCCACAGGAACGCTGGGGCAAGCTCAAAGCAGGGCCAAATGCTGGTCCGAAACCTTTCCTTGCCAAAACTCACCCCCTGCAAGCCTTCCTCCGGATGGAAAATCCACCGTGCTGAAGTCGGAGATACTCCAGCGGCCAGGACAAACGGCGGTGAAATGCCGGTGGTGGCCCTCGCCTGGCCAGTGCCCGCCGGCTTTGGCCAGCTCCTGCAAAACATCCCCGGAGCTGCTCCGGCACCAGCGCCGGCGGGCGGGTTTCACCGCGCTTCCCCGGGAGCTTTTGGGTTTATGGTGTAAAACAAACCTCTTTCTTTTGTCCAAACGAGATGCTTACTGCAGAAATGGCTATTTTGGGTTGTTTTTTTTTTATTTGTATTTTTATTTTAATGGTTTCTCAAAGGGCAGAAGCTGCTCCAAATGTTTCCACGCAAAGTTTAAGAGAAAACTGGAATTTCGCTTAAGCGCGTTTTAATGAGGAAGGCTTGTTTTTCCTTCATGTTCACTGCTCTTCTTGGAAAACACAGAACCAAGAGCAGAAATGTCTTCAGCTCAAAGCAAACTATTTTGTTTCAGTTTTGAGAATTGGGGAGGGATCAGCATTTTTATGGGAGAAATTTTTTTCCTTCCAATAAGCTCCATTTCAAACAGTTTTTTTTTCTCCAGAGCATGTTAGGAGGAGTCACATATTGACATACAATAAATAAAGCCGTTATTCTCTGCAGATCTGGATTCACTTTTCGCAACATGTCCCCACCCTGTGACCCCCGAAAGCAATGCGGCACCACAGACCGTGCTGACACGAACACCCGCCACATCGGGGCCTTTCCCCCCGAAACATCCCCGCCGTCCCCCTGCACCCAGGGGTGCCCTGGAGGCATCGGCACAGCTGCGGCGGGTGCCGTGTCCCAGCTCGGGGTGGGGGATAACGAGCCTGGGGGAGGCGAAGGGCTGGCAAAGTGCCACCCTGAACCCAAAAACCGGGGCTGCCGGCATGTTGGGGAGCAGGATGGGTCAGCTTTGAAGATTTCATCAAAAAGATGTTTTCTCGCCCCAAATCACCCGCACTCGGAGCGCTTTGCTGCTGGATCAAAGGACAGAGCGGAGGGTGGCAGGTACCGGGGTGTCCCCCCGCGCGCCGTGGGGCTGGCGGCTCTGCGACGCGATTGCGATGGTGTATTTCGGGAGCACATTCCAGAGCCGGCGGACGGGCCAGCGCCGGCACGGCGGCGGCTCCCGGCAAAGAGCCGGGCGGCCCAACCACCCCTCCCAGCCCACGCCGTCCCCCAGTACAACACGGTCGTGCACGGGCTGTGCTTATAAAAGCTGGTGCGACGAGGCAGAGAGCTGGATACGGCCTGCGGCCGGCAGCCACTTTGCCTGTGAAAATGTTAACTAAAGAAACAGCTGCCTTACGGATCTCCAGACTCCCCCTTCTTCTCCCTGTTTTTTTGGGGGGGCCGTAAAGCAAAACCCAAGGAAACAACACAAATAACTGACCCCCCAGCTCCCTTCCATGTTCTCACCTCAAAAATTGTATCCTAAAAAGGAAAATATTTGCAGCCCTGCTCTGATGCCGGCTGCACTCCTGCTTCTGCCACCTCCCATTTATAAAAAGGGGGAAAAAAGGGCGGAAAAAAGCACTAAAATGATTTAAAACACCCAGCTCCCAAATAATTTTCAGTTGCAAAAAAAGTCTTAACAGACGTTTGTTAATTTTTAAAACCATCCCAATCTGCAGAAAACGAACCCAATCCTGAAAAATCCGTCTTGCAGCTCTTGCCGTAACCTGACGTGGCGGCTGCACGGACCTCGCGGGATGCGGTGGGGAACCGGGGGAAAACCAGCCCCTCTGCTCACCCAGTAACTCCTGCACCTGGAGGAGAGGACCCATGGGATTTTGGGAGAGCTGAGGATAACCAGAAGAATAAGGTACCACAAATTGTCCTTATCCTCCTAACCTGGCAGCACTGGCATAGCCCGGACCCGGCACGAGGCAATGCGCAAGAACTGGAATTGCCCTGAAAAACTTATAGAAAAAATGAATTAAAAATCCCAGGTGGATCTGCACAGGGAGGAGGGTGGGATGTATGGATACTGGGAATTGGTCTCACCACAGGGAAACGTGGGCTGGACGCTGCTCCCTGGCTCCGGCTGCTCCCCAGTGCCAGCGCACCGCGCTGAGCCTGCGGCACAGCAGAGCCCCGTTAGAGCTTCCCACCCTGTTTCGGTGGCCCATGCTGCTGTCACCAGCATCCTCCCACCGCAAAGCCAAGCACAGAGGACCCCTTTTACCTGCAATGTCACACAAACACGGTGCAAGACAGGAGGAGCACCCAGTGCCTGACCAACGAGCCGGGTCAGTCCCTGCGCAAGGCGCGGTGCCGACGGGACAGGAGGGAAGCCCCTCTTTCAAGGAAGGTGGGATGGCGGTGCGACCAGGGACCGGGGAAATCCCTCGTGCACATGGGGCATCGTGGTACCCAGGGTATCTGGGGTAGGAAGAGCCCCGAGCTCAAACCGTGCCTCCTCCGGCCGAACATCACAAAGCGAGAGCCAACGGAGCAAAAGGCGTGAAGGCAAGTCGCCGCCACGGCAATGCCAGGACAAGATGGAGAGCAGAGGGAGAGGGAGAAAAGACACATCTCATGTCGTGGCTCACCTCCCTTTTCTCCACCGGCGTGTACGAGATGACCCAAACCTGCACCCACGTCCGGATAAGGGGAAAGTTGGCAGCAGAGAGCCCAGCTCTACCCCATCCGGATCCAGCAGTTTGTCTCCAGCCGTGCCCCAAACCAGATGCTTTAGACGAAGACGCCAGGAGCTGCCTTAATAAGCGCTTATGCAATCCTTCTCGCGCGGAGGAAATGTCTTTCCCAATCCCCCGCCATTAGCAGTTGGCTCGTGCCCTGGAGCGGGACATTTTAGAGCCCTTGTAAATTTGCTTCAGGAGTGGAAAGTGGACGGAGGAGGGGAAGGCACTGGTTTTCGTCAGGGACCTGCATCAGCCGCGAGCTCTTCTCCGCTTCTCCCCGCGAGCGGAGAGGTGACACCGTGGGTCAGCACCCAAACCCTGCCCCAAGCCAGGGGATCGGGGACAGGGGGATGATGGTGGCACCTCCTGCCCCAGGGTCAGCACCCGGCCCCAGGGCTTTGGGGGACAGCGTTGGTCTCAGCAGGGAATTTGAGTGGGAAAAGAAGAGGATTTAGGGCAGAAGCATCACTGTGGCTTCAGTGCAAAAGTTTCTTCTGGATTAAGAGAGGTCAACTGGGGAGCAAGCAGACCCGCTCTCCCTGCACGTGGGTCACCTGGGCTGCCTGTCGGAGCTCACGGACTTGTTTTTTCCATCAATCATCTCCAATTGCGTGTCCATGGCGGGTAATGAAGTACAAACAGAAATCCCCTTTATGGCAGGTAGACCCTCCTTCCCCTGATTTCTGCGGCCATCAGATGGGGGAACAGCACTGTTTTAAGTAAAACTCAGGGCACCCAGGCCAGCTTGGAGTAATGATTCTGGGGCCGGTTCCAGCGGCGAGCTGCGAGGCTGCCGTTACCTTCCCTTTGCCTATTGTTTGCATCCAAACCTAATTGCAAATTGACATGAGCCGTCTTTGGGGAGCGGCTGCTCCGCTCTGCTCCGTCAGCACAATGAGCCGTTGTTGATACGGCCGCAGCAATTTTCCAGGTTAATTTATGGCCGCCACACCCCATTAGCGGCAATAAATGTGGAGCCCGGTTTTGCCGAAATTGTGAGTTACGATTTTTCAAATAAATACATTTTCCTATAAACGAGCGCTCTGTTTAGTTTGAATGTTCCTCGCAGACACATCCATCTACATAAAATACACAGGAGAGGAAGCTGAGCTGTGACTTTGCTCTGATGACATAAAAACTTTTGTAAACACAATGTCATTTACAGTACAAGCAAGGAGAGAGGAAAAAAATAAACAGCGAGTGCCTGGCGCATCCCTTCAGGAGCACATGGAAAATTTAATAATCTTTTTTCCATAAAGCTTTGTTTTCCTTTTGATTTATCCAGACAGGGCAGTGGCTGCTTGGCCATAAATAGATTGTATTTCTTGAGAGGCAATGGTTGCAGTCATCCTTTATGTCGCTGGAGGGACGGCGCGGGAGGTGTGTGTACAGAGAAGACGCCGCGGATTGCTGCTGAGAACGGGAGCATCCCAGCTCGGCTCAGCACAGCCACCGCCACAGCGAGTGCCCAGCTCACCCCCAACTCCTGCTCCCTCGGTGGGGTTTCCACAGCCTGCACCCCTCCTGGGTTGTGTGTGTGACGGATCAAGCAGCCCAGCGACGTAGTTCGGGGGACGTGGGCAGTGTCCCCTGCGCCCCGCCGCTCCCCCGGCCCCTGCAAGACCCGTGCGGGAGCAGCAAGACACGCGTGGCAAACCCTTCTGGGGAGGAGGGATGCCCTGAGTGGGCTTTTGCAGCTGTGGCGCTCGTAGCCCAGCCTTGGCCATGACCCCTGATCAAACTGACTTGATTTCCTTCACTTCTGCAGGTTCTCTCCCTCCTCACATCACCGGGAGGAAAATAATCCCGCCAGAGCAGCGGCACGCATGCAGCCAGCCCCACGCACCTCTCCTTGAAGCAGACTCTGCTCGTGCCTCAGTTTCCCAAGGCTTTTTGCAACCGTTCCCCCAGGCCTCCAGGAGCAGAACTGTTAGGAAGGTGCTGAGTGATTATTATTGCATTATTTTGGGCGAGTGCTATAAATACCCAGGGGCACCTTTAGACACAACCCAGCTGCCCGGGGGAGCTGGCTCAGCCCCGCTCTGCGCCTGCGGCGGCTGTCGGAGGGGGGGATCGGAGGCAGCGGCTGGGTGCGGAGGTACCTCGGGGCACAACCTGATGGGGGGACACGGCGGGGGGCTGCAGGGTTTTGGGGACCTTCCCGGCTGCACCCCGGGGCTGCGGCGGAGCCCGGGGCGGGAGGGATGCGGGAGCAGGAGGGTGCCGGGATGCTGCAGGGAGACGCTAGCAGGGAAGACAAGGGGAATATTTTACGGGGCTGCAATGTAAACAGAGCTGGAGCAGAGCCCCTTTTTATGGAGTCCCTGTCCTGCCAGGGCATCTGCCAAGACCCTGATTTACGCTCCTATTTAGATAAGGGAGCCGGAGGGGGGGGAGCAGAGCTGGCGTCAAAGTCACAGGACACCCCGGGCTGCTGCTCGCCGGGCGCTGATAAGGAGGCGGCCGCAGGGCCGGGGCCAAAACCGCAGCCCCCGTCCAGGGCAGGGGATGGGTGCAGAGCTGGGTGGCTCCTGCTGAGGTTGGGGTGCTGCGGAGAGCCGGGATAACCTCACCCCCCGACACGCGGCACCGGCCCCCCTCGCCATCGCCCGGCCGTGAGGGCAGGAAATCTTTCTCTGGGAAGGATTTGAAGGAAAACAGGTGGAGAAAAACATGGTTCCTCCTGCCATGCCAGCCATAAATCGCCTAATCCGAAACGCTCGGCGTTTCCCCCCTCTGTGAGCGGGGAGACATGAAATTAAAGAAACTCACCAAAAGTTTGAAAAGTGCTAAATTTGGACGCCATGACAAAGGCAGTCTGGTTTGATTTAGAAGGTGTCGGCATGAAAAGGGCTCTGGTTTTATTATTTTATTAAAACACGAAAGATTAGAACGATTTTCCAAAGGAAAATCAACCCGCTGGTCCCACTATTTGCTCAGCTGAGCACTTCCAAAGTGCGCAGGGTCCAGGAACCGCCGGCGGGGGGGATAAAGCAAGATAACGCCCGGGCTTGGGCTGGGCTTACCTGGCTCGGCGGCCGGAGGCTGGAGGTGGCTCTGGTGCACGGCTCGAGGCGACGGCTCCGAGCTGGACGTGGCTGTGAGTGGCCTGTGCAACGCAGGGCTATAGGAATGGAAGGGTTTTTTTTGGGGGGGGGTGTTTTCTGGGGATGGGGTTGGGTGGCACAGACCCCAGCCTGGAGGTTTGCTGGATCAGGGCTTTTACAGGGTTGAGGAGAGGCTCGGTGAAGAGCCAGGCTGGTGGGTCAGGGGGAGCAGGGCACTGCAGGGGATGCTGTGCCGGCATGGCGGGGCGGCACGGCATGAAGCGGGACCCCTGCCCCTCTCCCAGGCGGGCACTGGCCCCCGACAGCTCCAAGCCAGGCTCAGGGATCCCACCCAGCCACTGCCGTTTTGGAGGAAATCAGGGACACGACGCCCTACCCAAGGCCTGACTCTAACGGGAGGGTGGGTAATCACTAGCAAATGTTTGCAGGACGCTGGTTTAAAGGGGGTGGGGAAGGGGGGGCTTTGCAGCTTCTAAGAACAAAGCTGGGGGGAGCGAAGCGGGGCAGATCCGGTACGGCCGTGCCCCCCCGGCCGCCGGGGCCCGGCAGAACTGGAGACCCGCTTGCACCCTGCCCCGGCCCCCCCGGCCTCCTGCCTTTGCAACTCGCCTTGTAACAACTAACGATGGAAAATCCGAGGCATTTAAGTGGCTCCCGAATCCGCCCGGGAACCGTGATTGAGAGAAGTCAAATAAAATTTGTCATCTTTAAAATGCAGGAGGACGTTAATGGTGTGTTAGCCTGGATGATTAATACAAGCGCCTGCAAACAACCCTCCAACGTTTCCACCCTCCACTGCAAGATGAATCGCTGGAAAGCGCCGTTAATCGCTAACATACCTTGGGCCCAAAGCCCCTTCCTGCCCCGCCGCGCCGTGATCGCCACCGCCGTGCCCGCCTGTCCTCGCTGGGAGTAACTGGAGCAAGAGCAGGGGTCGGCCCCAACGTCGCCCCGCCGGGCTGGGGGCGAAGCGCGGGGTCTGAGAGCCGTCGCCCTGGGGATCTGTCTCCCGTGGGTGCAGAGGCGAGCGGGACATGCTGTCCACTGCAGGGCCCCACGCTGGGCTGGGGTTTGGGGGCTGCGGTGCAGCACAAGACCCCAGCTCCAGCGGGACCCCCCCAGCCCTTCCGCAGCCAGGCTGGGACGGGGAAACGCAGGGCGGGTCCCCACCGCCCTATCGTAAATACGTTTGTGTGTGTGGATAGTATCATTTTTATACATTTATGTATGTGTGTGCAGGGTCTGTGCATGGATGTGCAGCATACACGTGTGTCTATATGCCACGCATGCAATGTGTATGTGCGCATGCACAGTATGTGTGTACGTAATATATATGGCGGCATTGTGTGTGTAGCGTATGTGTGCTGCTGGTGCGTGTATGAAATATATATGGGTGCAGTTAAGTGCATGTGTGTAACGTATCTGTAGTGTGTGTAAAGCACAGATAGGTGTGCGGCGTATGCAGCATCGCTATGTGTTGGTGGGCGTAGGCAACGTCTGGTGTGTTTGTGTGAGCAGCATACGTGCGTGGTGTAACCACACGCGTGTGCAACGTACACTTGCGCAACGCGGGTGCGCGCTGTACACGCGTGCAGCGTGCCTGAAGGCGCGCAGCGCACATCCGCATGCAGCGTGCATTTGTGCAACGCACGCGTGGGCACCGAGCATGCGTGGGCAACGTGCCCCGTGTGCAGGCAGCCCACCCCGCCGTCACGGCCGCCCCCGCCATGCCCGGGCCGGGGGCTCCCAGCCCAGCCTTCCTCCAGCGCCTTCGCCTTCTCCTCTCCCTCATCGCCCACCGCCCTCGGCGGGGGCCGCTCAGGCCCCGAGCACCCCGCGCTGCCCCGCCGCCTCCCACGGGGCCGAGCCTTCCACGCGTGGGGAGTCCCCCTGCCGGGGACTCCGGCTCTTGGGAAGCAGAAAAGCCCCCGGGTCACCGCGGCCCCGCAGCGCCCACCCGGCCCGGCCGTCGGGGGTCCGGGCACCCGCGGCTCCCCCCCACCCGCTGCCGCCTCCCGTCCCCCGCCGGGCGCGGCGGGGCTCCGGGGGGGCTCGGACACCCCCGCGCCGGGAGCTGGGGTTCCCCCCTCGGGTCACTCCTCGCCCCCTTCTCCCTGCAAGCAAGGAGCCAGCAGCGGAGGTGCCAGCCCAAATAAACCGAGTCAACAGCGCGGCGCACGCCCCCTCCGCCGCCCCGCTCCCCCCGGGGCCCCCGAGCATCCTCCCCTGCCCATTGGCTCCGCGGCGGGGGGGGGCCCCGGCCCTATATAAAGGCAGGGTTGGGAGGCTCCAGAAGGGGTTAAAAAAAAAAAAAAAACAAACCAAAAAACAACAAAACAACAAACGGACCAACAAACCCAAAACCCCGAACCCCAACCGCACCGACCCAAACCCCAAGGCCAGCCACCACCATCGGAGCCGGAGCCGCGCTTCTCCCCCCCCGCCGCCGCCGCCGCCGCGCCCGCCCGGCGGGGAGCCCTTCCCGGCCGGCCGCGGCCATGGAGCGCTGCTGAGCGCGGCCCCCGGGGCCAGCGGGGCGGACCATGAACCTGGTCGGGGGCTACCAGCACCACCACCACCACCACCATCACCACCACATGCTGCACGACCCTTTTCTCTTCGGGCCGGCGGCACGGTGCCACCAGGAACGCGCCTATTTCCCCGGCTGGGTGCTCAACCCGGCCGAGGTGACCCCCGAGCTCGCCGGGCAGAGCCCTAACTACGGCCCCGCCGAGTACGGCCCGGGCGGCCAGGGGCGGCTGGAGGCTCTCAGCGGTCGCCTGGGCCGGCGAAAAGGGGTCGGGGGACCCAAGAAAGAACGACGGAGGACGGAGAGCATCAACAGCGCTTTCGCCGAGCTCCGCGAGTGCATCCCCAACGTGCCCGCCGACACCAAGCTCTCCAAAATCAAGACCCTGCGCCTGGCCACCAGCTACATCGCCTACCTGATGGAGGTGCTGGCCAAGGACAGCCAGCCCGGGGACACCGAGGGCTTCAAAGCCGAGCTCAAGAAGGCCGACGGCAGGGAGAACAAGAGGAAACGGGAGACGGTAAGAGGCGGGCCGGGACCCCGCTGCCCCCTCGCCCCGGGCCGGGAGCGGGCGGGGAAAGCCCCGGGGCTGGGGGGAAAAAAACCCCAAACCTTCCCGACCCCGCTGGAGCCTTTTTTTTTTTCCAGCCTAAAAATAAAAAAGAAACACCCGTGGGGGGGCACCTCGGCGGAGAAAAGCCCGCCCCGACTTGCTCGGATGGCTCCCGACGGGCCGGGTGGGCTCCCGGGCGCTTTTCCCCGGGATAAACCCCCGGGACAAACCCCCGGGATAAACGCCCGGGACAAACCCCGGGGCCGGCGGCGGCGGAGCCTCCCGCCGGTTCCTCCTTCCCCGCTCCCGGCCGCTTTCCCGGGACGAGCGGGAGCGGGTGCGTTTGGGAGCAAGGGCGGCCGCTTCTCCCCCTGCTGCAGCGGGCGGGGTGAGGGGGGGACACCCCAAAAACCCCTCTTTATCCCCGGGCCGATAAAAGCCCCTCGGCTGGGCTGCAGCCCCGGGGCGGGCGCAAGGTGCGGGCGGCCGGGCCGGGCCCTCGGCTCCGCTCCTGACCGCTGCTTTCTCCCCCCCTTTCCCCGTCTCCTCTCCCGCAGCAGCCCGAGGTTTATTCGCAACCTTTGGGTCACGGCGAAAAGAAGCTGAAGGGCCGGACGGGTTGGCCCCAGCAGGTCTGGGCTCTGGAACTGAACCCCTGAGGGCTGCCCCGACGGCGCTCCCCGCTCGCCCCTCCATGTGCAATGTCGGAGAGAGCCCGGCCCGGCCCCCGGAGCCCCCCCCGGCTCAGGGTGCGGGTACCCGGCCCGGCTCCCCCCGCCGAGACGGATGCTCCGCGGGAGACAAGCGAAGGGCCCGATCCTGCCCGCCCCGTCGGGGGCCATCTCCCCCCCTCGCCCCTTCCCCGTTTGCTCCTCGTTGCTCCTTCCCGTTGGCAGCAGCGATCGGCGGCTCCTGCCCTCCCGGGCCGGGCTGAAACGGTTTAATTCGTTTGCTGTTGTAAATACGAGCCCCCCATCCCCGTCCGCTGCCTGACCGACGTGTGGCTGCGGTGAAACTACCTAGAAGTGCATTTGGGAACACTCCTGTGCCGGGTTTTCTACCTCAGATCTGCATGACCACTTCCCGAGGGACCGGGCGCGCCACACTACGTATTTAAAACTGAATAATTAAAAAAAAAAAATTAAATAAAATTTAAACTTTACGCAAACAGCCTCGGGTCCGACCCCTCCGCCTTCCCCTGCTCCTGAGATCGCGCTGCTGCGGCCGGGCCCCCTGCCCTCCTGCCCGCAGGGGCGAGGGGTGCTGCGGGGTTAAGGACTCCCCTTAAGTCAGTGCCCTGCTGTGGGGCCGATCCACGCCAGGGAATTCCCTCCCGTGGGGCTCGGGCAGCTGCGTGGGATCCTTTGGGACTTCTTTATGCCGTGCTCGCTCGCCCCAGGAGCTGGCAGGGCTCTGCGAATGCCCCCGCACCCTGCCCCAGGGCACCAACTCTGCCCCTGCCCCACAACCCCTTCCCTCCCGACCCCGCAGACCTGCCAGAGGGACCGGCCGCGTATTCGGCTTGGGGAAGGATGGCAGGATCGGGCCTTCGCAGCAGCTGGATGGCACAAGCACCGTAGAGCTGGGGAGCCCCCATTTTTATTGCCACCACGCAGAGAACCGGGGCTCGGCTCCCCTGCCCTGCCCAGGCAGCTCCCTGCACGGCTCTGGCACCGGCAGCATTTTCTCAGAGGGGATCCCCTCTTAGGCGCTGCTTTGGCCACATTTTGGAGGGAGCAACATCCCCTCCTCACCGTCCGAACACGACGGATGCCACCAGCCTGACACACCAACGCTCACGCAGCCCGAAGTCATCTCTGCCACCTCTCAGGCATAAATCCTTAATAATCCTTAATAATTAAAGCCGAATCCTTCATTCTGTGCACACACGGCTCTGTTACTGAAGGGTGGCTTCCAAGATGTGCGTGCACGGGCTCAGGGCCCGATCCTGCATTCCCAGCCTGGCCACGCCGCCGTTCCCGGAGACGCCAGGATAAACCCTAATGCTCAGCCGGGGAAAGGAAAACCGAGATGGGGAAGAGTCGTACGTTATTGTAGGGTTAACGAGGGCTCGGCTGGGAACATTAAATTTTCTATTTTAAACCAAGCCTTTGCTTGCAACTAAAGGTATAGAAATAATGATGCAACATCTGTAAATCGCTGACACGTCGATCAATCTGTGCATGTGCAGCCGCACACACCAAAACCACACCAGCTCACCCGTGGGGAAGCAGCTGGGGGTTTACAACCACTTCGTGCGTGTGTACAGATACAGACAGATGGACACACAAACGTCGGGGGGTACGGCCGGCGTAATTAAATCTCGCAGAACGATCAGGCTGCGTGAATCAGCCTTCCCTCGCTCCGGAGCCGCTGCGCGGCTGCCTTCCCAGCCCCAGATCTGCTTTCTGAGCTCTTTGAACGAGGCTGAGATGAAAACTGACTGCCCGAGCAGCGCAATGCCCGCACTGGTGCTGTTTTGTTCAGGCTATAAAAAGTTGAGCACGGCACCGGGCCCATAAGTGAAGCTAGAACAGGGCATTTCTAAACCCAAGCACATTTAAGGAAAAAAAAGAATAAAAAAATGTATAGAAAATCAGCCCGAAATATCATATTTTATGGCTAAGTTTCACAATCCCTTAAAGGGCTGGGTTTTTACGGAAAAGCTCCCAAGCCATCACTAACACCTCAATCCAGCGCCCCATAAATGTGTCCAGCCCCAATCCTGTTTATGCGTGCCAGCCCGTATCCCCGTATCCATGCGGCACCAGCCGGGGCTGCCCCTCGGCATCGGATGAGAGAAAGGGTTAAACGGGGACCTGGGCTTGCTCTGCAGCCTAAGGCGGGGGCATCTGGGACATCGTTTGCAGCCTGGGGACCCTCCCCTACCCGTCCAAAAACCTCTGGTGATCTTTTTCTTACGGGTTTCCAGCTTTGCTCCTGGGAAGGAGGCACGCTCACGGCCGGGGCGATGCTCTGCCTGCAGCCGCAGGATTGTTGCTTTCCGTACCACAGTTTCTGGCGGTGGTACCTGCTGGCTGCAAACTTCTGGGAAAGGCGTCCCCAGTGCCAGCCTCCCTTGCTCCTTCGTGATTTTGCAAGTGAAAACGCTCCGTTTCCACATCTGCAGAGAGCTTCCCTGCCCAGCACGGGGATTTTCCTGCGAGACTGGCTCAGTGTTTTGTGGGAGGGTGGGTGAAAAAAAAGCACTAAACGTTTTCTGCACCCCGGGGCTTCACCGCTCCCCAAAACGCACGCTTTGGAAGGGGTGTATTGGCAAGCAGCGAGCTCTGTCCCCACCTCGACACCGCACCGGCGGCTCTGCTGCGCCGGGGCTGGGAAAGGGTGTCGATGCTGAGCTCAGCACTGGCTCCAGCCTAGGATGGGGTCACCCCCAAGGGAGAGGAGCTGTAGGGAGAGCGGGAGCCCTGCACAGGGGCAGCCTCTCTTCCTCAGGCAGCAAACGTGAGCGGCTGGGAGAGGCGTCCCGGCAGCCTCCGGCAGGCAGCGGCGGGGCTCCCGGTGCCGGCTGCGCCAAACCTGGGTGGAAGAAGAACGGTTTGGCCGCCAGCTTTGAATTTTTGGCCATCTGAGAGCCAAGCTCATCGGCCAGGGGATTTGGCCCTGCACACACCTACGGCTCGACCCTGCTGTGAACTTGATGCCGTTGGGAAGCAGCAGGCTCCCGGCACGCAGGCTTGAGTCTGCAGTTGCCTGGACAGAAGCACACGCACGCAGGGATCGCTTGGCCCTGGGGCAACTTCAGACGTGCCGTGTCCCCTGCTGCTGGAATCCAGCCACCAGGGACGGCGGAGGGGACCCGGCCGCCTGCCCTGCCCGGCCCTCGCCCCCCGCCTGGCCAAGGGGGCAAGCGCTGGGGGCAGAGGGGCTGTCGGGCGCTTCCCACCCCAGCTCTGCACCCCTGGGGTTTGGCGTGCAAAGAAATGGCTCCTTTTTCGCCTTTTTTTTTTTTTTCCTCCCTTCCTGCCAAGCCCAGACCCTGCTTGTTGTTGTTGTAGGTATTTATGGGCCTGTTTATCTGATCTCGGGGGAGCCTATTCTTATCTCAGAAGCAGCAAGGGAAGGGTTACACTGGACAGCTCGGTAGACAGTATGGAGCCAAATAAAATACCAATCTGACAAAAAAAAAAAAAAAAAAAAAGAAAAAAAAGGGAAAGAAACACCCAGCCACCCGCTCACCCAGGAGTGCGAGGGTACCTGGAGCAAGGCCGGGGGAGCGTTCGATATTTCTGCAGAGCTTCGCTTCCCCACTCCCTGGGCTGGATCCTGGAAGGGACCCGGCTCCGTCCGCACCCGACACCGCCGTCCCCGGGCAGAGAGCCGCGGGCAGCAGCCCCCGGCTGAGCGCGGTCCAGGCTGCGGGCTGGGACCCGGCTCCGCAGATGTCGGCTCCCAAAACGGCTGCTGGTTTCAGGCGGCGAGCACAACCCTGGGCGAGAAATGCCCAGGCACGCAGCAGAGGAGAGTGCGTTTTAATGTCACTGGAAGAGGGGAAGAAAAAGACATTTTTTAAGTTTCAGGTCAATTGTTACAGCGGTTTGGCCATGACGCTGCTGTTTGCTGTTTCCTTGGGGTGAGCACGGAAGGGTCCCTGCTCGGGATGAGGGGCACAGCCGGTCCCCAGCCCCGGCAGGGACTGGCTCAAGGTCATCCCGAAGGTCACGGCCAGGGCCAGGGCTGCTGCCTCCCGTCACGGGGCCTCTCTGGCCTGGCCCCAGCCGGTGACACAGGGCTGGGGGAGGCATGGGGCAGGGGGGAACCCCCGGACACCGCGCTAGCGGGGAGCAGCAGGGAGCCCCATCTCTGCTCTGGCCTCTCCAGAGCCCAGGGGTGCAGCACGGCTGGGCCAGGGGCAGTGGGATGGGATGGGGCTGGGTGGTGCATCCCCTCTTGCCATGCCAACCAGGGGGCAAGGGCAGCCCCATGCCAGGGGTCCCCCCAGTCCTTGCCCCCTCCCCACACCCCACTCTAATTACCCACTCTTAAGGAAGCTCCTGATAGTTCTGGCCATTTAAGGTAGCCCCAGCCCCGCTCAGTAAGGGTAATTGGGCCATAATTTGTTTTCGGTGTCAAGATGGCGTCAAAGATAAGACAAAAATCTCCAGGTTTGGGGGCCAAAGAGACAGGAGAAATCCTGACCCAGGGCCGACCTCGGAGGAATGGCCACAAGCCCCAGTGAGTAACATGGCAGGTGAAAGATTTACTGCCAGGGGAGCTTTTTGATCCTCTCCCAACACTTGGAGCCTCTCAGCCCAGTTGCTGGCTCCCAAGTCAGACTGTCTCCTGGGAGTGTTGCTCAGGTGGGAAGTTTTTCTGTCCAACAGAGGCCCCCTCAGCTGCAAAGTTCATGACATGCAACAGTTCTTCCTCAAATCTCCATGCTTCTGGAGTCATGTGATTCTGAGACCTGTTGAAAGAGAAGATGCATTTCCAATCCATCGCTGTAGAAATGACATCCAAGCACGGGAAGACTCTGGAGCCACAAGGCAGATGAAGGCTCCAACTTGTTTTTCTTTCTTTTATTTTATTTTTTTAAAACAAATCCAAACTCTCTGGGTTTTCACCCCCATGGCTGTCCCTGCTTGGGTCTGCTAGCACTGAGCTCTGCCCAGGATGTATTTCTCCATGCAGCTGCCTGTGCTGGGAGAAGACCAAGAGCACTGCACCCTGGGCCAACCTTCCCAAGACCATCCTTCAAACAACGGACAACCCCACCGTCCACCCCATGCCCCTACCTCTCCAAAGCCAACCTTTGTTGCTCCGCTCCATGAACGCCCTTTCCCCAGTGCAGGGTGTTGGGAGAAGCGAGTATTTACCCTCTCACAAGACTCACGTGCTTGGTGTGGGGTTAGCAAAGGTGCTCACCATGGCACTCTGCAGAATGACCCATCCTTGTCCTGCTCAGTGGTGGAGCAATCCCATTAGCAAGCATCTTCTCTGGCAGCGATGACACTTTGCTGCCAATTTCCCACTGATCTTCTCCCACGGCCCTCAGGTGAAGCTGGATGGTGTGGGGTGGCCCAGCAGCCCACTTGTGTCCCATGCAGCAGCTGGATTTAAGGACCAGAATGGAAGCTGGCTGGGAGCCAGGGCTATCTGGTGGAGGATCAGTGCCGTACAGCTCAGGGCAGTGGGTAAAACCAGCCGGGCACTTTGCTCAGCAGGATTCCATGCCATCTCCATAGCTGTGCAATGCTGGACAAGCTCTGTCTCTCCTGGTTACTCCAAAGCTAAAGTGCAATAGCAAACCTGGAGCTGCTGCGGCTCCAGGAGCCTGCAGATCAGAGGGGCCAAGGAGCCAGACGGACCTGCTGGAGCACCAGCGGGAAGCGCAGGCTGGTAGGAGGACATTTACTGGCGAGAGGAGAGCGAGACAGGCAGTTACCCAAGAGGCTTGAGCCCAGGGACTGCAAGGCAAGAGCACGCGCGCTTGGAGCCTTGCCGATTCCTTGCGACGGATCCCTGAGACGGGGAAGGTCCTTGCTTGCAAAGTTTCCTTTTTCCCTGCTTGTTCTTTTGCATAAGGAATTCAGGTCCTGACCACCCTGAAAGACATTACAGTAACCAGAGAAGTAGGGGAATTTATGGCGTCACTAGCGGCTGAAAGCTGAGGAATTGAGAGGAAAAGGGATATTTTTTTTTTTTTTCCTTAGACTGCAGCTACCTTGACAAAATTCTCATGGCCTGTAACTGACCCGCAGGAGCAGCCGGGGGGGACGTGGGGGCCAGAGCAGGCTGGTTTAATTGCCTCGGCCGGGAGCTCCTTCCCAAACTGAGAAGCTGGAAGGAGTTACGGGTCTGAGCTAGTGCACAAAGCTTGCGTCAACCCCGAAACTCCCTCCTCTGCTCACCTTCGCTGTTCAGCTTCCACTATTTTAATCCTGCATCTGATGGATTGTGGAAGGACAGGCTTTGCAACGAAGCTCATCAGCTTGACTCAAACTCAAGCCTGGGCTGCTGTGTCCAACAACTCACCCTACAAAACGTCCAGGAATCAATCCAACTGCTTAGGGCTAAACCCACGCAATTCCACACCCAACGCCCTTTTAGGCTCCTATTTCTAGGAACGTGGCTTAAAGGGGTGGGAAGGCCCTTGTGGTGATACCGTTGTTGGCCTGCTTTGGGGAGAGCATGAAGGACTTGAAGCAGATGAGGAGTGGAGAAAACAGGATCAGGGAAAGGAGAGAAGGGAGGAGGACAAGCAATAACCTGATAAGGGACAGCAGCTCCCTGACACTGTAGTCTGTGCTAGTCTAATAAGAAAAGCCCTGTCTGTACCCAGTGCGCCAATGAAGAGCCTTCAACCTGCTTTTTATCCCCAGGGAAGTAGAGACACAGAGGGTCTGAGGTGAGTCGAGGCCAGCAGCAGTGCACCAAGGGCTCTGCTTTTTACGTGAGGGTCAGGGTTTATGATCAGTAACCCAGTGGAAATTCCAGGAAAAAAATAAACAACCTGGTTCTGTTGGGAAGGTAGGCGTGGAACAATGAAAACATCAACCTGCAGGGTACAGGGATCCTTCCAGGGCAGGCTGGACAGGGAGGAGCTGAGCAGTCCTATTTTGGGACACCGACAGGGATCCTGGTTGCCTTCTGCGGCCGGGCAGAGCGGGGAAGGTGCTGGGCTATGTCCCCCACATCTCCGTGCAGAGGGGCTGGATGCGGCGCCTGCCTTTCCCACCCCAGCCCAACGAAGGGCCTGCAGTTTGGACGGCAAGCCACCAAAGAGGAGATCAGATTGCTCAGGGCTGCCTGCCAGGCCATGGCTGCCGGCCTGCCGTCTGCTCAACAGGCGCAGGAGCTGGCGAAAACCCAGACGCCAAACTGAGCTACAAACGAGCTGGCTCCAGGACCACTGGATACAACCCACCCTTTTCTAAAGACGGACTTGCCCGCACAGGCGTCAAGACCAGGAAGAGACACGGGCGATGCTCACACACCTCTTGGACTCAGAGCCTCCTCTCTGCTTAGCGACCACAAGCTGGGTTAGTGAGCTTGCTAATGCGGTGCCCATCGTTGTGCTCCCTGGCCCCTGGCAGTCCATACATGTGGGAGGAGAAGCAGCGGAGCCGTCTCAGCTCCCTGACGCTTCCCTCTTCCCCACAGGCACCTTGGTGCTGCCTGCTGAGGATGCCGCAGCGATCACGGAGTGCTTCCTGCAACACGTAAAGGGAACAGATCTTGGAGAAAGTTCCCCAAACCATTAAGTAAAAGCACATTAGGGGGCTTTGAGGTACTTAGGGAAGAAGCCAACACTGCCTGAAAGGATAAGAGATGGGAAATCAGCTCCAGCTCCTGGCAAAGTGAGACTGAGTGCTGGCAGAGCCGTGCAGTCATCTCTTATTGGATACAGGGGAAATAAAAAAAAAAAAAAAAAAAAGAAAAAGAAAAAAGAAAAGCAAGCCCTAAGGCTCTCCCCTGCACACTCAGCCTGCTCAGCCACATCTCTAAAACATAAAACCATTAAATCCACGCTCGCATTTTTCCCCAGTCCTCTGTGCTGCCCTTTCTGCTGGGGAGCAGAGAACCGAAGCCTGGTTTCCATCAACGTTGCGAGGAGGCCGCAGGACGGCTCACGCAGAGAATCGGACGTGTTCAATTTCAATGTCCAACTAGGAAAAAAAAAAAACCCAAAAAAACCCAAACAAACCATTTTTATGATCTCCACATCCCGCTACAGCATAATCCTGCTTCCGGTATCTGACAAGTACGGCCAGCTCCTGCCGAGGAGGCATCTTTGGGGTGGGAAGATGGCTCTGGTCCCCCCGCCAGCTGCCCCGGGCTGAGAGGTGCAGCTGCAGAGCACCCACCACCCGGGTTACTGAGCTCACACTGCCCTCGCACGGCAGCAGGCAGCGGAGGGAGGGACGTGCAGTTTTAGGCCCATCAGATCGATCTGCTGGTTGCTTAGTTTCTCGGTGCGAATACGTTAGCAAGACTGAGCAGATCTTGGTTTTGATCTTGAAATCTTCTGTGGGTTTCTTGGCAGGGAGCAAACATGAGATTATGCAGCATTACTCATTAGCCTATACGAATAACAGATTAACCGGCAGAGTTTATTTGTATCACCGGAGTTTGCATTACACCCCCTCATGCTAAAGACGGCACCTGTGCAACAGGTTGCTGCTTACAGCTGTCCTCCTTCGGCCCTTCTGCCTTTCCTCCCCGGGCAGGAGGCCACCTCCCTGGGCTGGCAGAAGAGCCCACGCTCACCGATTTGGGAATGCCTGTGACACAGCTTTTCCCCTTCCGCTGGGGTGTGCTGCCCTTGTCCTCACCTGAAGACCTTTCCCTGATACCTCCCAAAAAAAGCTTGACAACACACAGGTGATGGCCTGCGAAGCGATCCACCCTCACTCCTTGTTTCGTGGTGCCCGCCTGTGTCACCTCTCGTCTTGCCTTCTTCCACTGAGAGCTACCGGAGACAGGGACAATGCTCTGGTAGCACGGCCGCACGCTGCCTCGCACAAAAAGATCCCGGACCGTTGCAAAGGCCTCCAGACACGGCCACAAACACAGGCACTGAGGACATCGGGATCTGTTTCTGATGTGCCAGCTCAGTCTCCCCCAGCTCTCCGATACATCGAGGTCAGTCTTTAGCTACGAGAATATTAGGCTGAAACAGAACTCCTGATCATTGATCGTTTCTCACAGCTTAGTAAAGCATCAACGCATTCAGCTCTCTAAGGTTTCTTCCCTGCAGTCCCCGCTCCCTTGCTACTGAAAGCGAATACCCCGGGGTGCCGGGCAGGGCGGACCCGGCGTCTCCTGCGCGCGTCACTGGCAGTGCGAACGGGCACGTTCTGCGCGGCTGGAAGTCACCAAAAGCGGCAACGCAACCTGCCACCCTCCTCCCAGAGGGCATCTTATCCCTTGCCATGAATTGAACGATGATAAGCAGACGGGTTAGTTGGCTGTAGGACAGCACCAAGGAATAAGGACACAGAAGATGTTGTGGGATTGTTTCAGCGGGAATTATCTGTGCAAATTTTCACTGCACGTCAACAGTGCAATTTCATTTGACAGTGATAAATTCAGGTCATGTATTTTGACTGTAAAGCTCTCAACATCCTATCATCCTCCTCTGTGAGAGCCCAAGTGTCCGAAAAGCTACACTGCAACCTCTTTCTGGTTAAAAATCGAGGCTAAAGCATGCCTCAGACAGTGCCAGCAGAGCCTTAGGAAATGCCACGACAGGGTTCAGGGGAGCAAGTATTCAAGCTCCAGTTTCTGGCATCACTCGCTTCCTCACTGCAGCACAAAAGTGAGGCATCTTTGCCTATAAGGCTGACAGTCAGGAGGGAGAGCAATAGGAGAAAAAGAAATGAAACAAAGCACTACACAGAAAAGGATCTTGTAGCTTAACTGATCGAACATTGGGATGCTACAGGTCAGCATTGCTCTGGAGGAGCACCCACCTTGTCAGCTGGGCATGCAGCTTTGACTCTGGACAACAGGAGCTAGAAGTCACGCATGAAACGTAGCCAAGGGTGTACGTGAGAAGGAAGCAGAAGCGCAGGGTTGAACTAGACCTAAAGAAGATTAATTAAGAAACATGAATTAAATGAGATGCTGCACTTGATTGACATGCTCATCACAGAGGGGGGAAAAATATCCCCCGTCATAGAAAAGCCCAACACTCTCCAAAATGCAAGGTCACGTGGCTCCACACCACCACCCATCCTTCTTGGGAGGTCTTCTTTTTGTGGCATTCCAAAGACTCCACGATTTGCATCCATGCAACCCACGCAGGTTTGTCACAAAATATCCACCACCTGAGCTTTCTGCTTCAGGCTTGACATACCCCAGTCAGCAGTGCCATTCTCCCCTCCCTGTCCGCAGTGTTTTCAGCCCTGGGGAGGTGGGTGGGAAGCGACAGTGAACCAGAGAAGCCTGGCACAAAACATCCATGCAAAGCAAAACTCCGCTGGCTCGGGAGGCAACAGTGCTAAGGGCAGAAAGGCAAAGAGAAGGGAATGTAGGCCTTGTGGCTAGATAGATCATTTATTAAAGTGAAATTCATCATTTTATCTTTGTCAGACAGTACAGAGTTAAAGTCTCATACACAGTGGAAGCAGGACATCTCCTACACCTCAGAGAAATGAGTTCTACAGTTTTTGCTATAAGTTACTAAGTTGCTTTAACAATACACAGCTATATTACACAGTTAAAAATACAAGGTGTCCAAAACATTTGGCATAAGATCAGCACAATACATGGAGGCCAGAAACAGAAGAGGGAACACAGTTTTTCTCTCCCAGTAAGCCCGCTAAGACTCCAAGCCATTCTGCAAGTTACCTGCTATTCCCCTCCCCTGCGCTGCAGCTGCGGGGCAGAGAGCTGCGGCTGGGACGGGAGCAAACGCGGCCCCGTCAGGGCTCAGCTAGGTCCGAGGCTCCGGGAGCCCGCCGATCCACAGGACGGCCTCCAGCGTTGCTCGCAAGGGAAGTTCAGGTTTAAGGCAGGAGCCCCCCTCCTCTCCCCACGCTTTCTTCAACCATTTAATTCATTCCAAACAGACGCGTTCACAGGCAAGTCAAAAAGGCGAGACCAGGGATAGCTGTGAAAAGTGCAAGGAGCATCTTACATCGTAACAGTTCGTTTGCACTTTGAAAGTGGAAAACGAAAACTCCCTAACTCGGTAAGCTAGAGATGGCTAAAGGGCATCAGCGACAAGAGGAGTGAGGCATCAGTAACATTCCTTCACTGTTGGGACTCTTCAGTCAATACTCTGGGCAGTACAAGGACTCCTTTCGTACAGGCGGCCAGCTTGTATTACCCGCTCTTTTAAACTGTAGAGGCAAAGTGACTCTAGTGCTCTGGGGAAGCGTAAGGATCTGCAAATTTAAATAAACAGTCCCCTCAGCAGACCATTTCTCTCCCCCCCAACTGCAGTTACTGCTGAAGATCTCCCATTGGTATTTACATTTGGCTCAACCAAAAGACGTAAAGTGCACAGCTCCCCCCTCCTTCCCCTCTCATAAAACATCCATTACAAGAGCTAACACAGAACAAACCTTCCTCCACGTTGCTAACTGTGGAAGTGTGTTTTGTTCAGTCTCTCTGTGGGCCATGTCCTGTTTCATCTTCTCCGTGCCATCATGACCCGCTTGAAAACTCGCTCTTACTGTGGATTATTTTGGCTCTTGATTTCAAAGCCTCTCTGAAGCCAGCTTGCACTTCAGACTAACTTTAAATGCCAGACTTGATATGTTTTGGTCGTGTCCTGCACTCCAGGCTATCTAGTCCTTTACGGCCACATTTCTAAGGAGAACTGGGGCACCAGAGTACTGGGGACGAGTGGTACAAACCTGCCTGATCCGCTTTTCTCAGGCTGAGCATCTAAAGTGCCTGGCAAAAGAAGCATTAGCTTTTAATGCAATTGTTTACTTCAGGTTGACATACGATATTCTTTGTGATGCAGAAATTTCAGAAAAAACTGCATTCTTAACACAGCCTCCTTGGATATATTTGCACTTTTCAGCCATCAGATTGCTACCGACTCAAGTCTTCGCACGCTTCCAACTCCCTTTAGTTGAGCTCAAGCCAATAACTACCAGCAATGATTCCTTCTTCTTTCCTTAAAGTGAGCAGAGGGTCAGCATATAGGATGAAGTTAACCCTGGAAGAGATGTTTCCGCATTATTTGGATTTCATACTAATGGCTTTGGATCTATTCAGAAGCCTAATGAAGTTAATGCAACTCTTCAGTGAGAACTGAATTAGGCTATGTAACTGAATTAGGCTATATAATGGCTGGAGGGCTTCAAAGGGGATTCCTCTGCCTCAGGGTGAATGTCACCTATGCAGGCTTGTAAGAAATAAGCTTCCACTATTATAAATGGTAGATGACATCTGGTCATCCTCCATGCCCCCAAGGCTTGTGCTCCATGGTTCAAAGCTAGACAGAATTTAAGGCCCATCTGTGAAAAGCAAAATGTAAAAAGAAAAAAAAAAAAATCTTATTATACCAGCCAAAGCGATTTGTGTCTTCCACCTTTCCAACAATTCCCATCTAAAAGTGCTGAGAAAACATCCCACCTCATGGCTTCACAAGTGTGAGGTTCAAACACATGTACTTTGAAGTTTAAAACAAAAAGTTGGAAAGTCTTTTTTTAATTGGCATGCAGCATAAGGAATCAAATACACAGAATGGTATTATACAGAACGACAATTGCATTGTTGCGTTTTCTGGTTATTAGACACTAAATGCTTTTCAAGAATCACAGGCACCCTGAACATGGATATTGCTACTGAATTGACGTGTGATTTCAGTTTATAGCATGGGAGCCATAAAGCGGCTAACCCTTCCAACAAGACATCGGCTTTCTTTTGCTCAAGGCGTTTTGCTCTAGCTAAGTTGAGAACAAGGTAATAAGGCATTTGCAAGGGTTTATAAGGCCATGGGGTCTGACAGCCAAAGATTCTTCTGTTTCTTTGGTGTCTTGCCTCCAAGCTTTCCACCTTATAAACAACTGCTAATGGCTGGTAAACATCTCTTCATCATCACACTTCACTAAGAATTCTTTCAAAAAAGTATAATTGCTTTAAGAGTGAAACCAACAAGGATCACATTTCACATCAATTGCCTATTTTCAGGAAAAAAAAAAAAAAACCAAACCAAAAAAACCCAAGAAACTTTCCTGGATACCACCTCTGCACAAAAGCATTCCAGTGAATACACCTGAACAGATGGAACCTGCCACCATATTTCCTCGAAAAGAATCATTTTGCTGCTGGCTGCTAAAACACCCCAACAGATTTATTTACTCTTAGAAATAAAACAAAACAAAATACAACAACAAAAAAGGAAACCCCAAACAAACTACATTTTTACAGTTTTGGTCTAGAAGTTACAATGAGGCATAACCCTCTCAACTCAGAAACTCGTTTTCCCTCGGTAATACCCTCTGATTACACGAGCACTTCGAAGATTAACATGCAGTCAGAGAACGTACCCTTTTAGCTATCTGTCCTGAATGAGAGAAGCCAGGTCACATTGACTGATGTGGGAATTACTCCATCCTTTCAATAAGGAAAGGACCAGCATAATTGGGAAATTTTTAAACATTCATGAAATACCGACGCAAGACATTCTCTCCTCATTCCTTGAACCTCTCTCCTGGCTGATTTCTTAAAATCCATACCGAATTGAACAAGGAAATGCTGAAACAATCACACTCCCCAAAACTTCACAAATGGGACGTGTACCATAACAGAGTATTTCTGCCTATGACACAGGACTTAGACATGTTGAAGCTTGTTGAACATGTTTTTGGAGTATTAGCAAACACTTTGAAGCTGATGTGAACAGCTTGCTTTAAACTGTGACTTGATTTTTAAAGAGGCCCTGGGAGAACTTCAACAAGAGCTTCACTACGTGAACTCTTCACGCCTTACGAAACATGATGCAATACTAAGCTGGGATCGCGATCTGTGTGTTTAGCTCTTCAACAAAGCTTCATCCAGTTTTGGAATATTAAAACCTGCCATTGACAAAATGCTAGCCAAAGTTTTCTACTGTTCGGTTCGTTGATTAAGGCTTGTTGAGAACATACTCTCTACGTGGAGTCTTGGCATCTTGTAACAGAATGGAGACATTGGTTAGGACAGAAAAGAAACAGAGCGGTGCTTTAAATCATGAGATCCCCTTGAATAGAATTTGAGGTCACTGGAGAACAGTCAGTCACGACCAACACTTTTATAAGCTCCTTTTGCCAAAATAACCAGCGTTACTTGTAAGGACACCTTGGCTTTAAGTAACAAAATCAGAGCATCTCCTCCTACAGCGCCCAGTTAAAGAGCGCCAGCAGGCCACCTTCCGCTCACACAGCTCTTCGGAAAGCACACGTAACGCTCACAAAAGGCAAGTGCTTCCATACTGCTGCCCGTTGCAAAGACACGCGAAACGCATCATGCTCCAGCCAGTTCACTACCCCGGTTACACTGCTACACCCGTTAGCATAAGCCTGCTTTGTACTGAACAGAGACTGCCGAGCCCACTAATCCACCCAGCAGTTTGGTGGCACCTGCTAAAGACTAGCTTCAGTATAAAATTCACATCGCTTGTGATTGATACCTGATCTGACACCGAGATTGAGAGATGTCTTAAGCCATTGTTTCACCTACCATCACTGAGCCTTGAATACAAGGGAAATACACGTAAGTGAATTAAACGAGCATTTCTACCAACATGATCAAACCCAGCAAATAAGCTGTATTTGCCTTAATACCACACTCTGAGGAAACGCAGTTGTTTCTAAATGCTTACAGACAATTAATTAGTAAGTTCTTAAATAAAAGAAATTAGAAAAAGAGATTGCAGAGAGCTGTTTGGCATCCATGTCAGAAGGGGGTTGGAGGAAAAACGGTAAAAAAAAAAATAAATCGATTTCAGACTCGTCAAGTAGTGTTCACTGGAGTAGATTTGGTGAGCTGGAGCATTTGTAGAAGTCTGGGACTTGAAGCACTGACTCAAGGCAAGACAGAGCACGTGTAGGTGGGGAGCAAGCTTCAGACAAACTTCTGACCCATGCACCTCAATCATGAATTTTATCTCTGCCGCTATTCCAGTCCTGCGCCAAGACAAACTGCATGGTGTTCTGTGATGCACTCTGAATTCAGTGAAAAAACGCCATCTGTGATCTGAATTGCACTGAGAAGCAGATTTCCAGAAATGGTTTAAAACACCGAGTTGACAAACTCCACAGTCCTACAGGTTTACTTGGTTTCCCCATTATCCTCATTTCTTTATTCCAATGTGACTTTGAAATGAGGGGAAGAAGTCTTCAGAAACATGCTGGGCACATGTTTTCAAATACTCCTGATAAGAATGTCTGTATTTTTTTTTCTGTCATCCAGACTTACTGCATTTAAAAAAAAAAATTTACAATATACTTCAGCAGTTTTTATATACCTAAAATTCACAATACCATCTGTTCCTTCAAGGTCTCTCTTATTCCAAGTCTTGTTAATCTTCATTCTAGTTGCTTGCTACCTTCTGATTTCTGGTCCAGCCTGCTCTTGTTGTTCTTCACCATATAGATGAAATACGCAAGCGTCTCTTTCTCATTCACGGGAATATTCCTGAAGTGACGACTGACAGTCTAGAAGGACAACATGTAAAGAGACAGAAATTCTGAAATTAAAAAGTAGAAATAATCAGAACAGGGTTTCTCTTCACTTTCCAAAAACGATTTTACGGCCACTGAGCGTAATATACTTTTAGTCAAACATGCACCAATTCAAACTGTCAGTCCTCATTTACCTCTCTCTCTCTTTACAGCTGGAATGTGCATACGAACAGGGCATAGTCCTGCTATGTCAGCAGTATTTGCGGCCAACCTACAAGCGGAATTTGGAAGCCAGAATGTCCTCCTGCCAAAGCAGCATAGCCTCTCCTAAGCGGCATTTCATGCCGAGATTATTTGGAGAGCAGGTTTTCCCTGCATCTCAGTATTTTAAAGGAGAGTGTCAGAAATACTGAAACGCTTTGCTGTGTGAATCAGATGTAGCAAAGTTTTAGAGTCCAAAGGAAAACGCACTGGATAAGTTTTCACTGGAAGGAACACCAGGGGATTTGCAATGGGAGGGTTAGGATTTGGTTAGGGCTACCCCTCTCTGACACTAGCATAAGCCCTGAACCATTAGCTGCTTTTTCCTCAGAAAATGAATGTAGAAAACATGTTGGAGCTGGATGAGATCTGCTCCTCATATGGAAGAAGCTCTTTTTTGGTACCCAACACAGCTCCAGAACTGGATGTTGATGCAGGCTGAGCAATAAGTCACTCCAAGAAGATTTATGGAAGTTTGAGTTTTCCTTACGGTGGGGTAGCAGCAGGAGTCTAAGAGCCTCAGGCAGCAGTGATTCAAGCATGGGAGCTGGACGAGGATCCAGCGTAGGGTCAAAGCTGCTCAGACTTCACAGGAAATCTGGGAAGTGTGTGACAACTTTAAGTTAGGCTCCCTTTATTTTCCGCTTGCATAGTAGTTTGTTTTTTTTTTTTTTTTTTCCTCCTGGGCACATTCATGGTAAACTGCCTAAGTAGTCCTTCACGGCAGGAGGTAGCTGAGAGACTATGAACTGGTTAGTTAGAACATGACAAATCAGAACTACTAATGAGGACATACACCCACCCTGCTTCGCTCACCTTACTCCTACATGCACTACACTATACATTCTCTATATTCTGTGTATTCATTCCCTAGTTGACTTTGAAAGAGAGCAAGACAGTATCTTGCTGTCTTTTTTGGTCTGCCGATTGTTGTTCTTTAAAGCAAAAGCAAACCAGACAGTTTTGGGCAGGCAGTTGTGAAAGCCTCAGCTTACAAAAACAACCTTGTTACCATTCAGTAACTGCTACAGTTTTTTTCAAGTTTAGAGAAGACTCTTCCCACAGAATGCCTTCAGATCAAGTCAGGAAAGTGAGCAGAGCAGATGCACACCAAGCACAACTAGCCCAAATAACAAAGAGTTACAGAGAGTTTTCTTAACAAGTACCCCATATGGCGAGAAAGCAGCAGTAGAGAGGCCCTTAAGGAAAGAGCCTTTTATTGACTGAACACCGAATCATGAGGCAGCAGGACAAGGGAGGGGAAAAAAGGAATCTGAAGTCATGGTCAGTGATTTTGCCTTTAATAAGAAGCAATTCCAACCAGTTCAAGTGTCTGTGAGGAAAGAAAAACTAACGGGGCGGTTAAGGTCTTAAGGTGACTTCAGTACAACAGCCATCTTCAGTTAACACCTAAGCCACTGGAAACCAGGTTGTTTCTGTTCCCTAAAGGTGATTGTGACTATGAACAAGGAGGGAAAGGAAGCAGAGAAAAGCAAGTTACTAAAACATGCTTTCAAGAGCCAGCTTCCCTGTATTCCATGACTGTCTCAGGTGAAAGAAAGCATGCAGCTTTCTGTTGGCGTCCTCCCCTGAAACCTTTCGCAGAGCACGCGGTACATACTAGCGAGAGAGTCACTACAGGTATCAGAGTCACTACAGGTATCAGCGTCCGAGAAACGTGCGCTTCAGCAGAGGAGATAAAGAGGTTTTTTAATAACAGAGGTGATACTACCTCTGTCGTCACTTACTTCGGCTAGCTGAGCCTTGTTGAGTCCAGGCCTAGTCTGCAACTTATAATGTCTCTTGTAACGTCGCAGAGTGTTCACTTGGAGCTGGAACAAGTCAACCTGAAAGTGATGCAGAGAAGGCGGCATGAGCACTACCTTTAGCTTCTATTAGGCAGAAATGTAGTTTTATCTAAAACCAACTATTTCTTCCTTAACAGGACTGCTCCTCGCCTGCATTCAGAACCACATCGACTTGCCTTACTGACAAATCTAAGTATATTTTGTATTTGTTAATGCTAAAGGACCAAAATAGCCTCAGGGAAATACAAAATTTTGTTCTGGTTCACATGCTGTCAACAGAATTGCTGGCCAATTTCTGCTCTCAATTACACCTCTGCAACCTCCAAGCAAAGGGGAACCTTTTGTTCCCATAAGGTTTGAAAAACTCACACATGAAATATCAATTTAGCAGGGACTGAACAAATGGCTTGTGACATAAAACAGAGTACAGAGAAGAAATGAAATTCAAATACTTAAATGGGAAGCGCACAGTTCAAAAGCAAGGGCGGTGGTGGGGGAGGTTACAGGAAGGAAGATGAAGATCATGTGGGAAATGCCATGTTTCAAAGACAAAAGGAATCTCTGCTGAAAACCAAGAAGAAAATGACGTTAAAACTGACACGCTGCAGAGCTCCCTGTTCGGTTAGGTGATGTGCATCCCTCAGTTTTTAACCACCAAATACCCTGCATGCTCTACAGCACTAACATTTTTAGATGCCAGCTGGGTCTTCCCCAATCATCCTGGCAACTAACGTAAAGCCTGCAAAGGAAAGTTTTGATGGAGAACCTCGTAGAGTGGAAACACAAACAGCTACAACAAAAGGTCAGATATCCTTAAAAAAAACAAACAAAAAATTGGCTACTCTTTCAACACCTCCACACAGCTTTGCAGTCAAGACACAGCTCTGCTGGCAAAACGATTCTTGGTGGCTTTTTTTCAGAAATAAAATGCTTTTTGCCAATACGGGTGGTATCTCCAGCAGAGGGCTCTGCTGATGTGGCCAGAGCTCAGCTCCTCCACAAACATCACCTCTGCACAACTTTTTGCAGCGTCAACAGTACCAGAAACATCACCAAAGCAAATACAGAACACAATGGCACAGAGAAGAGATTATTCTAGAGTTCTGTAGAACAGAAGGAAAAAAAAAAAACCAAAAAAACCAAAAAAACCCCACCAAAACAAAACAACCCAGGCCTATTTCCTGAAAATAAAAAGATGTTACGAGTTATTTGAAGGCAGTTTTAAATAGTGCCAAAACTACCATACATGCGAAGGTCTGGAGAAGCTTAATATCCCTGGATATTATATACCCAAACACAGAGAAACTGACCTAGCGTATTTGCAAAACAATGCAGGCTAGGTGACAAAAGAACGATATCAGGGCCTCAGTCATCACTGAAAATAACTAATAAAAGAATTAGTATCAAATACTGTTTTAACAGCTCTCTGTTTGGAAGCAGTACATACATGAAGCTGTGCAGTTACCTTATCACACCTCTTTTTATAGAAAACTTTACATAAGCAAAGAACTCATACAGGGATGAAGAAGAAAACTAGGATGTTACACATCAGAAAAAAGTCTTCCTGAAAAATGAGAGTAACTCCATAGCAGTTTCAGTGGAGTTACAATTTAAAATTTAAGTATTTCCCGATACATGAAAACATCCAAGTCAAAATTCAACATGCTCAAAATTGGTAAACCCACTTGGCACCTACTAACCTCCGGGACATCCGTTTCATGCTCAGGAGAGTCGCCTCCATCATCACTTGTCTTCCTCTTTCTTTTGTTTCGGACACTTTGAATGAAGTTCTTGTGAAAATCACAAATGTACAGATGTCTCACCTAAGAAGGAGAAGTGGTGAAAAGGCAATCAAAACAGGTACTGCAGAAACAGCATTCACCAGCAGCCACTCAGACACCAGTATCAGAGGGTGCATCCCTCACGACTGGCATGGCTGCCTGCCTCAGGACATTAAGGAATTTCTAATCTTAAACTCCAGGACTGATATCGCACTCTTGAGTCAGAGATCATTTACATTGCAAAGACTAAAGTCAAGGAAAATAAAGGACTTAAGAGCTCCAGCTGAACCTGAATCTCTGCAGATAATGTATTTCTTTTTTATGGTTGCAATCACGTGTCAGGAAAAAAATAAGTAATTGTCTGGAGGAAGTGCATTTGCTTCAGGACTTACTACCAGGTAACTCCCAAGAAAAACATCATTCTGTTCCACTCTTGTAAGCTTTCTGGTTTAAATAGTACATGAGATTATTAATACAAGTGTTTCAAAATCTAGATCAAATAAAAAGTTGGCCAATTACCTCAATTAAAACAAGCAAACCAAAAGCAAAAATCTCTTTCCTATAGCTTATCCTGCCATGGAAACCTCTTTTTAACAGGTATTATCTCACTAGAACTAGCATATATACAACAAAGGACCACAAACGATCAAAATTATTTGGTACCTGTAAGGCAAAAACGTCTTCAGATGACACAAACACCCTACATTCAAAATCACTTTATGCAGCCCGCTTCGTACTTTCCCTTCGTTTTCAGTTCGCTAGTCTGATTTCCTCTTTTTATTTCTAAAGCCTTACATCCGTCAACAAAGAACTATTTCTAAAACGAAAGAAATGACTACACCACTAGACAAGTCTGCTGAGGATTACAACCAGGAGAAATACTCTGGTTTTTAAGAATAAGATTATATTTCAAATTGAGTCACTCTCTTCCCGTGACACGATGTATTTCGGCTGTGCAAAAGGGATCTAACCAACTGAGGAAGCTGCCAAACAGACTGACTCAAAACTTCAAATTTTTTTGTTTTTAATGGTTTTAATCTTTAAAGGTCAGGTAAGAAAAGCACACAGAGCAGAATTCTGTTAACTGAGTCACTTCTGAGAAACTCCTTCTGTAATCTTGACGGGCTGCTCTGCTCTACCTATTTCGTTACTCGGCAAACGACCCGTTTCTATCTTGAGCTGACAGCTGTCACTTCATGTTTTTAAGCGGTCAGCAGCAAATTGGGCTGTTTAGTGCCGACCAGCGAACAAGCGTGCAAGTGCCCTGCTGAAGAGGCTGCACACCTCGCCTTTCGAGTTAGATGCAAGAGTTCGTTTTCAAGTAATCTGTTTCACTAGAACACGAATTCTTACCAATTAAAAAAAGTAACGTCAGCGATGTCTAACTGAAATAGTAACCCATGTTGTTGATTTCACCTAGCAGCGTCAGGGGTTTTCAATACAAAACTGAAATTAAGATAGCACTATTGCCTCCGAAGCAAAGACGGCTCCTTTGCTCCCCCTGAACATCATCGGCTCCCCACCGCAGCAGAGCTTTCCTCCCAAACACGGTTTTAGTGCTGCTTCATTAAGCCTCACGACATAATCAGTGCCGTGAGGGGAAGCCGTATCTTTACCCAGGCGCGTTCTTCTCCTACCCTGGCGTAGTAACGCTGAAGATGGGAAAGCGGGGTCCAGAGCAGCCGGGTCTGCAACACAAACCACGGCACCTCGCACCCCGCCTCCCCACAGCTTGCAGGGGTTCAGGGAACCCCCCAGGGCCGTGGCAAAGCTCAAGTTGCCGGGCGGACGAGCAACTTTCCGCCGCCCGAGGCGCACGGAGCGCGGCCTCCCAGGGAGGGCCCGCAGTGCGGTGCCGGGCTGCGGACGGCACGGCGCGACCGGGCCGGCCCCTCGGGGGCTGGGGAGGGAGCGGGGCTCGGCGGGCAGGACCGGCGGAGGCCGCAACTCACACTTTTATCGATGTCCAGCTTCAGCTTCTTCTGCGAGATGCTCTTCTGGATCCTCTTGCTGAAGGACGCGTTGCCGGCGGGGCGCACGCAGCGGTCCCCGTCGTCGATGAGGCAGCAGCTCTGGCCGTAAAAGGGGGCGGCGGGAGGCCCATCCCGGCTGTCCTCCTCGGTGCTGAAACCATTCATCGCCCACCTGCCCGCCCCTCACCCCGCCCGGGGAGCCGAGAACCGGGGAAACAGCCACAGCCGCCGCCGCCGGGCCCTCGGGGGGACCCCGCCGCTCCCGCGGGGGCCCCCCCACTCTTGCAGGGGCCCCCTCAAGGGGGGACCCCCCTCAGCGCCGGCGGAAGGGGCCGAGCCGCGCCGCCGGGAGGGCGGGAGGGCCGCCCGCCGCCGCCCCTCAGCGGTGGCCGCGGAGGCCGGGCCGGGCCCCCCAAGCGCCGCCGCCCGCGGGGGAGCCGGGACCCCGCTCGCACCGCTCACACACACACAAAACCGCCTCCCCGGCAGCGGAAGTCCCGCCCCCCGCCTAGCAGACGGGGCGCTGGTTGGGCAGCGCGGCTCGCGGGGCGGGGCGCCCCGCCGCCGCTCCGCGCGTCTATTGGTGGGAGGCGCCGCCAGTCTGTCTCCACCACCCGGCCCCGGCCCGCCTCCGCGTTCGCACGGCAGCCGGAAGGTCGCCGGGAGAGAGGCGCGCGAGCGCGGCGCGGCGCGGGGCGGGGGGGCCGCGCGCCGTTGCCAGGGCACCGCAGTGTCCGTTCCCTCCGCGACCGTGGCGGGGAGCGGCGAGGCCCGGCCGCCCCTCGGCTTCTCCTCAGCCGCCCCTCGGCCGCCCCGGCTTCCCCTCATCCCCCCCGCCGCTCCTCAGCCGCCCCTCGGCTGCCCCTCATCCCCCCCGCCGCTCCTCAGCCGCCCCTCGGCTGCCCCTCAGCCGCCCCCGCCGCTCCTCAGCCGCCCCTCGGCTGCCCCTCAGCCGCCCCGCAGGGCGGCCGCTCTCCTCCCGTGAGGAGCTCTGAGGAAACGCGGCGCCTCCCTCGGCCCCGGGCGGGCGCTGCCGGAGCGGGTGCCCGGCCTCGTCCCTCGGGGAGGCGGCGGGGAGCGTCCCCGGCCCCGCCGGCCTTGGGGGCTTCCTTTGCCCCCAGGGCATAGCCAAACACAAGCCTCCGGCCGCGGCACTCGCCCGCCTCAGCCTCCGGACCACGGGCTCCGAAGCCGGGTCTCTCCAACCGCCCAAAGCTGAACCAGCATCGCTCCAGTACCAGCGCGAAAGCAAGCAAAGGGCCAGCCCCAACCGGCGGCTCTCGCCCCGTCCCTTGCACATAACTCATGGCGACACGCTCCGCAAATGCCTGTCCTTGGCTACATCAGCACGTAAGGCTCCTGATGGCGTGCGGGTAGGAGCTCCTGGCTGAAATATTATTAAAGAAGACGGATTTTTTACTAATTACAAGGCAGGGATAGTGAAAAGATTGGACCTGGAGAAGTGTTTCCCAAAGCAATCTGACTTTGCATTCCTTTCATCTTCAGAAAAAAAAAAAAAAGAAGGGTAAAATTTGGGGCGGGAGGGGGGGGGAGGAAAAAAAAGAAAGAAATTCCTACTGATCTGTAGAGAAAAGATATTACTTCTGGAAATGCTGTCACCTCTGTAACACCAGACAGCATACGCTATTGTCAAAGGCGCGTGGGCAGCTGTAAATGGAAAAGGATTTCATCTTCCTGAAGAAAAGACTTTTTGCACAAACAGAAAAAAGGTTCTATAGACTAAAATTACTTCAAAGTCTGAAATCCCAGACGTGGAACGATGTGTGTTAGCACGGGATGAACCGTGCTGAATCACACACACAAAGTACCTTTGCAAGAGACTCCTCCAAGCCCTCGGTTATCAGATCAGCCTGCTGCACGGTAACACTGACACAGGCGTCTTGCAGCCTGTTCTGCCTGCTCCCCACAAGAAGACCGAGAAACGCTAAAATACGTTCCAGGCAGTCCTTGCAATACCAAACATGTCTCAGAATAAATCTGGAGGGCAAGGACTTCACGCTCTTCCTCCTCTCGTCTTAGTTTTTATTGCTGCTGCACTCAGGGAATCGCTAATTCCTGTTTGCCCGCGTGACTACTGGAGAACCACAGTGCGCTCTCCCGGGGACACGGCTCCCAGAAGCCAGCTGCTCCGACGGGAAGGCGGTGGAAACAAATGACTTTACCCGCAGACCAACAAGCAGTTAGCGAAGAGCAAAGAGATTTAAAAAAGCAAGATGCTGCCGCTTATAAAAGCCCCTGGCCAAACTGCCTGGGATCCGCCTGCCTGGAGTAATACCCTCCCGGCAAAAACCATACAGATATTCCCTTGGTTTTGGGAAAGGGAAAGCACCAGAAGGCTGACAGTGATCTCGGAGCTCCCGATAGCAAGCTGTCTAGGTTTATCTTAACATTACAAACAAAAACCAAACGGCAGGCTGAGGAAATCTTGCAGAAGGACATTCGGGAAGCTGAAAGCACAGACTGTAGGGACAGATGATAACAGCAGCAAGCAAGCAGATAGAAGGGAACATGATCGTAACAGGCAGGACTTCGTCCTGTTCCCGTGAGGAGGAGATTCTGCCGGTGCTCCCTATGGGGAGCTGGGAGCGGCTGGAGAAACAGGCACCCTCAGTGCCAGAACAGGTTGGTACTTACCATCGAATTGTGTTTCATCTTTGGCTGCAAACTTTTGTCCCACGCAAATGAAAAGATTTTAAGTTGTTTTGCAATGCCTCCTAAGAGGAAAAAAAATAAATCCCTGCTTTTGTCACTGTCTGTTTGCTAATTCAACGCTAAGTACCTCCAGCTCAGGCTCACGCAATGACACCTTTTTTCAGTTTAAAAAAAAAAAAAAAAAGGTGCATAAAGGTGTTCATATAATTGCAGTTTATTTCAGCATATTTATCCTCATGGGAACCTCAAGATTTCATAGTCTGCTAGTCCGGAACTAGCTTGCTATGAAATAAACTGCCTCATAGAGACATTCTTTATTAGGTAACTATCACTAACCCGATCTAATAATTCTTTGTGGGAGCTGCAATGAAGTGAGAAACAATGTTTCATAAACCCATCAGCACCCAGGCAGCTTTAGTGCCTTTGAAGCGGTAATAGCCTGCCCATCCAAGCCAGCCCTCTAATCAAATTAGGGGAACCTGCACAGGCCTTTAAATCTCAGCCGGAGCAGCACTACCCTCTGAAGAGAAGTCTGCGATGTAGCTGTCACCTGGAACTTAGTGTTTTAATGGAGCCGTTCGGGGTTCTTGGGACAGAAGTGCTACTCTCCAAAAGGTCTGTGCTGCCAAAGTGTCCTGGGAAGAAGCCCTTTTTAATTTGTTTACACCTCCAGTCAGGAATCAGACCATTTCCATTTTCCGTACCTTGGGGGCCAGTGGAGACTCTGCCCTAGCGCCTTCCGCCAGACTCCCACTCTCCTCAGCGTTCGTCTCGGGTGGCACGTATCGAACCTGCTAAAATGCTTAAACTGTCACAGCTTTTGGCACATGCTCCCCCTGGGAGATGTTCCCGTGGCCAAGAACCACGGCACAGTCCTCCCTGAGGAGCGTGCCTTGCAGGTACCTGCTGGTCCCCCAAGAAAGAGCCTTTCCATTCCTTCACACATGCTGATTTTCACACATGCTATTATTTGTCTCCCCTCCATTTATTTCACTGTTTTTCACCCCATGGAGTTAAGTAAAAAGGAGTCTTGGGAAGGCCACGGAAGAAAGAAATGAAGTGGTGACAGTAGAAAGTGCTGAGGGTCCTAAATGGGAACATGGGATAGGGCCATCAGCAACACCTATAAACCCACCTTGCCTTGGGCTGAAAGGCTGCTCTCCCCGCCCGAAGACCAGAACACAAGAAGGGCAGCGAGCGGTTAAAACTCTCCCTGGAAACCAAGGCGTAGGATGGATCTCCCGGCGGTTGCTCGCAGGGCAGACACGCAGAGAAAGGAGAGCGACAGCTTCATCCTGCCCTCAGCTGGGCACGAGCTGTGCGATGCCGAGCTCCCTCAAACCACGGGAACAGGTTCAGACAAGATGCATGTATGGGCTTGGGTGATTTTTTTTATTCTCGCGGCCACGTATCTCAGCAGTAACACACAAACTGCCCTTGAGAAAAGCTTTTTGTGTTGCTTTGAACACGCGGCCGGTTCCGGGAGGGAAGTGTCCCAGCCGTGGTGGCTGCTGCCCGGGTGTCACCTCTCGAAGGGCCTCACCCGCAAGGCTCTGTTCTTGAGAGGACAGCAAGGCCCCTGCTCCACGGAGGACTGCCGAGGGTCACCATCCACGCACGAGAGCGCCGCGGGGTTTGGTCAGGGGGACAAGAGCGCCCGGGAGTCCCACCCCAGCCCCCCTTCTGAAGCACCCACGGAGCAGCAGCCAACTGCACCCACGCCTCCCTGGGCAAAGCCGGCCGCAGCCACTGCCGCAGGTGATGCGCCAACGCTGCCTCATCCGCAACAGTAGCAACCTGGGGAATTTTACTTAGTTGCCAATTAACACAAACTTCTAATCACTGCTTTGGGTACTGAGAAAAAAGAAAACGCACACTGAAGTAAACACCTTTCCTCCTCCTTCCTTTGGCTAAGTTTCATCCCAAGGCCTGTCCTCCACCGTTCCCGGTTTCACCTCCCCTTTGCCACTGCTCACACGCAGTCTCTCCCAACACGTTCCGCGAGGTGACGGGTGGTGCAGGTCAGGGTCAAGCCTGTAAACGTTTGTCTTCACTTCTCCGTGCTGGGCTTTCTCCGCTCCTCTGTGCTTCCCAGTGTGCCCTACCCACAAGGACTGTCCACGGCCACTATCCCTCGGGGGTGTCCTACCTCGGCACAAGCCATCCCCACGGCCACGGTCCTGCCAGGATTGCACCCCTGGGCACGGACCCGTCTCCCTCCACATCTCCTCCAGCTTTGTCCACCATCTCCTTACATTTCTCCTCACGCGTCTCCTCCCCTCGTGGCTGCCGCTCTTCGTTAAACTCCTCTGAGGTGAAGTGCTGCAGGGTCCCCTGACGGGCTGGAATTTTGGGGCACGGCGGGTCGTCCCCATTGCTTTCAGAGCTGGCTGGGAGCAGCTGTGAGGGGCGGACGGGAGTCCACAGCTCCTGCCCGCAGGCACCTCTGCGGCCCCCAGCGGCCTGAACCCACCACCGACGGCCAACGCAGGCGTGAGCACGTCGGCTGCTTGTGGATAAAGACAGCAAACGCTACAATTTACACCCAGCACCTCAAAGGGCAGCTGGGGAGGCCGTTTCCCAAAGGGGCTGGAGGAGAGCAGCGCGTGACACGGCAGGAAGCCTCCGCTGAGGAAAGGCCAGACCTGGGTAACTAAACTCATTCTCGTAAGAAGCAGAGAGAAGGGAAATCAATCACTGGAGCAAAACAGGCAGGGACAGTCATTTCTGCATACACAGTTTCAGAAAACACATTAAAAATTTATTTTAAATATATTATAAAAGGAAGTCCATTCAACTTTAAAAACACTAGGCATTCTATCAATGATTCCCAATTTATGAAAGCTACTACATTAAAGTGCTACAAGTCCTTTACCACCCCCAGATATTAGGCTGTTGGTCCTAATATGCACAGAAATAAATATACACTGATTCAAGAGGCACCATCCAGTTTTACAGACAAAATGCATGCAGTACAAGGAACAGACAAACTTAGACCTTATCACCGAGATCCTGGAGAATGCATTTTGAAACCAATTCCCTTCTCCACCCTAGAGGCTAAAGCTATTTGTTATTGTTATCATAAGGGCTAACGTTTTCACCTATTAGCTTGATCAGTTTTTATCTTGTTTTGTGGCTGAAGTTCACATTTGCGTGCTCACTGATCGGGATTAGGACTTTTTTCCCTAGAGTTGAACTAGTAGATTTAAGACCACATAGATCCAGTGGCTTTATATAAAACTCCCAAATCCTTCACATCTGCTGGAATCACTGAAGCCTTTTGGGTCATACAGAAGCATCAAGAAAGCTCAAATGCAGTGACTGAAGGAGCACACCCAGCTAGCAGAGGCAGAGTCAAAAAACAGACATAGGGTTTTTATCAGGATTTCCATAATCTGTCGTTGCCTAGTTTCATACGCAGATCCTCAAGTTAAAGCGTGACACTACAAAGGAGCAATCGGAGCAGGCGGTGAGTTTATTTCAGTTACACTTTAAATTTATATTGTGAACAAATCACTCTGGTTAATGAGGAATATGAAATGAATTGACAACTGTGTGTTGAATGCTGATGGAAATTTCAGAGCTCAGCTTTCCCATTCCCTACGCATTGCATCTCTCCCCTCCACTCGAACCAGGTGAGGACTTGCAGCTTGTTTTAAAATACGGACTCAACTCTCATTAGGTCAGCAAATAAAGCACTTAAAGCTAAATCTTACACAGGCTGGGAAATGGCAGCACGCAGACTTTCCTTGCTTAAGATCAAGTACCAGGCCACTGGTAGCGGACCCAGTGCTCCCGACTCCCAGCCCAGCTCCCCTTTGGCTACGTATCCCGTGAAAGACCTTTTAATCCTACCCCCACAGACTCTGACATTATTCTAAAGCTACTCACCATTTTGGCGCTGGTTTGCTGACTATTTAGGAAGCTTTCCATGCTAAATGATTGTTAAAATGGAAACCCAGATTGCCGCTTGCCAGATAAGGACCGACTTAGGCACCACCAAGCTCCTTTGTTGCAAGCGGTCAGAAGAGCAGGTGAGTAGGAACAGGAACCACGGGAGCTGGGAGCAGATGTGGGATGCAAGGTACACTTGAATCCCTCGTGCTTGCAGAGCCAGACTGTTTCAGACACAACTTTACCAGGGCTCTTTCGATTGAAAGCGTGACAGGCTGACTGCTAGAGGCTGGCTGTTCTCTCCAGTCAAACCCGTTCAAGTGTCTGCCCGTTATCTCGAAGGACAATTTAAAATCAAAGCTTCTCCCTTTTTACCCAGCAGTTACGCGATTGCTCAGTATGACTTTTTGGAGACCTCCCTCCGCTCCCCTCGGTGACGCAAGCCAGCACAGCTTCTATAACGACCCTACAGCAGCTACGAGAGCACTGTGTTCTTGCAATGCTGGTGGTGCCCGTTTGACTTTTGGTACGTTGATGTCTCAGGGCAGCAGGGAGGAGGAAAGTTTGCTGACTGGACCTCTCCAGTAAAGGAAAGCAAAGCCCTGTGCACAGACTACTGTAAAACAAACCAGGAAGAAAGTTAAGCTGAGAAATTGCTTTCTTGCTACTTCTGTATTAGGGATTTGAACGCATCCTTTAAAAATCTTCCCAGTGATGGAAGGCATCAACTTTCTGAAAGACACCTCTGCTACAGATTTTATATCCCTTGGGGACTATTTGTGATTCCTGATTTGGACACTTAGAAAATAAAATGCAGGATCTTGCATGCCGGTGAAATGCATGAGCCTTCACCACGAGGTGAAACATCCAACAGCTCACCAAGACATCCTCCGGTCAAGCTTTAGTCGCTACAGTGCGCCAAGAGGACGCTGCCGTCCTTTCCGAGTCTTCCTATTAGGAGTGACAAATCCCCCAGAGTCATTAATGGTATCGATTTAACAGAGGAAACCCAGGAGCTTCCGAATTAGTGTTGTTCACACAAATTTTGCACTTGAAGTCAGACATTTCAAAACACACACACAAACACAAAATCTGCAGGAGTCAAGCTTTCTCTGACATCCTTATCTCCCAACCCCTTCCCCTCTTCTCTCTTGTCCAGCAAGGCACTAGGAAATGGTTCAAGTTTAAGCATTTGCTGTACATTTACATTTAAAAAGGCACATCTTTATTTTAACGACGCTGTATTCCCCTTTCAGTAAGGCCCACACATTCTTCTATTATGGTGTGGAAAAGAAAATTAATTTCCCAGGCATGAAAAAAGACATCTTGCAGACGTAAGAGCCCCAAACCTACTACTCTGTTTGTAGGCCCTTAGAGATTAGCACCAGTATAAATCAACAAGAGATTCAAGAGCAAATCAAGGTATTATTACGCGACATAGCATACATCCAGGGATCCCCCTGTTGTCTGGGATTCTGATACTTAAAAGCAGCAGAATTTATGCAGCCTTGGAGAGAAGGGTTGTTTGAATATTTTGGGGGAAAAAAATATGAAAACGTTTATTTTGCATTAGATAATCACTGGTGTTTAATCTCCAGTCTTGACTTGCATGCAGATGTGAAGATTTGCTTATGTATTCATGCTTTAGCAATTTTTGTTACAAATAACCAAAAGTAATTGGAATAATTAACCAGATTGCCCAGCAAAGGCTCAATTAAAGATGTAGATGATGAAATACAGCTTCTAGTTCTCAATCAGTGGATGGTTGGCTATATTAAGTCTTCTCATTAGTCAGCAAAGCCTCTAGGGTATTGAAAAGTATAATTGATGTAAATAAATTAATAGCTCAAAGCCCAGTGAGCCAGTGAGAAGCGTACAGGATTTGTGGGGCACTTATCACACTCAGATCCCAAACTTCGGAAAACAGATCGGATCAACCGTGCTGAGAAGGGCCCCGTAGGACCACTCACACTAAAGCTCCAGTTCCCATGTACTGGTGGTTGGTTGTCAAACAGGAATTGCCTCAACAATTACCTAATCTTTTGGTGCATACTACTAAGAGCTGTCCTTTCTCTCCAAATTAAGATCATTAAGTGGTAAAAGACCTGTTCGTTACTGCAGTTCTCTCTGAAGCAAGCGTCCAGCAAGCCAAGCAGCTAGGGCTCTCTTCACAAGGTGAGCCCAAGTACGAAGCAAGCCATGCATTTTAGAAACAGAAGCTAACCCTCTCATTAGAAAACTAAGACACACAAAGTTGCAAGCTGCAAGCGGAATGACCTAACAGTCCATTTATATCAGTTGCTGATTGTGTCCCAATTATAAAAATCTAGCACTGTTCATGGACAAGCAGCTTCTTGTTCCACAGGTATTAAAACATTCATAAAGACATCGAGGCAGGCCATCTAGCGATCCACAGTCAGCACTACGAGACTAATGAGAGCATTAATAACTTAAGGAAAGCAACAGTCAGACACAAAGCACTGGAAAGTGGCTCTGTCTCCCATAGAAATGAAAAGGGATCCTAATGACGGACATATTGTAGTTACCGAGAACATAAGATGTCAACTCTGTTTGACACTGGTCTCGCTTCCACAGCAATACTGCTGCAAAACTGTCACAAGGAAAGCCGAGGGCTTTTTTTCTTTCTTCACTCCCAAAACGTTAGACACCAACACCTTTGGCAAGCCCGGTCCCAGCTGCGACGCAGCGCCCGCGTTTCCCTTGCTTTGTGACTGCACAGGTAAGTTGGCAGAACAGGTCAGACATGGCCTCAGCTGCGAGGATGAGAGAGGTGGAAATGATGTTTAGTTTCAGAGTCAATACATCAGACTTGAGAGCTTGAGAGGCAGCTAGTTGTATCCTAGTCTGCTCCCAGCTGACGGACACAGCACTACACAGCCTCACGGACATCTGAAACATGGGCAATGATCCTACAATTGGCAACATCAGAAAGGGCTTCTTCCTTCTGGAGCTCTGCAGAGGGAGCCAGCCTGCTTGTTTCTTGACACAAGGCAAAAATCTCCTTGCCTTTACAGGAGAGAAAATACCCCAGAGCAGAGCTTCCCTGCCCCTCCAAGGAGGAGCAGTCCATTCACCGTGCTTACCACGAGTCCCGGAGGGGTGCCCCGCTCCTACCCTGAGCGTTCCAGCCTTTCAGAGCTGGCTGCACACTGCCTCCTCAGCTGGACAAACCGCGGAGCCGGGCGATTACTGGAAAAGGGCTAGTTTTATTGATTTACGCAGCATCTTTGCAAAAGGTTAACTGCACCGTCATTCACAGCTTTCACTAGAAAATGCCACTGCTGCCTTCGGTATAAGACTAAGTGGGCTGAACCATGAAATCTGTTTTTGCAACAACTTAATTTTAAACCAGCATGGGTTTTTTTTAAACACTTGCTTCAGGTAGACTTGAAACCTATGGTCCTCCATTCATCCTTTAGCGTCAGTACTTTTTCCCAGCTCCTGGGATGAGACAATTCTGGTTCAGTGTCTGGCAGATCCTGCACCCAAAGCAGAAGGGCGATACCCTGCACTGCTAACTGACTACACAAGGGACAGGCTACGAGTGACATTGGCCCATCAGTCCCACATCTCTGCTTAAGCAAACAGGTTTCCAGTCACAGTAAACTGTACAGTGCTGTGGATGTTGGGAAAGGAGGAGAGATTAATAGCACATTCCCACAAGGCTAGAACACTACTGAGCACAGAACTCATGACTGCAAGAAACTACAGACTGAAGAACAAATGAATAAAGACCAATGGCTAATCTCAGCCCTGACTTAATTATCCTGAATTAATCTGCTCACACCAACTGTAAATTAAGTTAGCCCTCAAATCTCTAAAGGAAAAATGGAAGTTGCCTTCTTGTAGTAGATTTAACTCTGAGAAACCCTAGATGTGTCCGTGCTAAAAAGATCTGAATAAGAGGCAAATTTGGAACCTGATACCCAAAGGCTCTTAGCAAAAATCTCCACTTGTAAGAACTGTGCTTCCTTACAAACCCTCTGCTAATCTTTCACCTTGAAGATTCAACAGTGAGTGACAAACTGACTGCAAAGTGAATGGAGCAGAAACCCAGATTCCTCATTGCTAATAACTACAGCGATATTCCCAACACTTGGCTGCACTTCCACTAGAGCTCATTCCTTTATCAGAGCTATGGTTTGGAAAGTAATAATACTCAACCTGTTTGAAATATATTTTGGTTCAGGGCAAAAAAAAAATTCCTTTCATTTTACGTTTTGATGGCCTTTTTTTTTTTTCCTGATTTCTATGATGTCGGAGGATTAAATCTTGTGTTCAAGATTTTACTTAGATTGACTTTGGAAGATAAAACACCTATTTGGGAACGCTTCAGTGGGTACTATAGCAGCTACAAAAAGTCCTGCAGGGTCCCAGATAACAAAATCATTTAACACCAGACCCAGGTGGGAAATAAAACAAAGCAAAACAAAGCAAAAAAAAAAAAAAAAAAAAGGCAAGCAGTTTGAATCACATTCAGACTCCTCTAAAAACAGAGTTTCTGTTCAGTCTCAGCACAGAAGTGGCTCTGGCAAAGCCTTTAAAATTTCACCATCCCCAGAAGAGAAGGATGCAGCATCTTCACAATAAAGACTGGCCTGCTAGTTAACCTTCTCCTGAGATTCTCCCTTTTACCTTCATTAACTGTTTAAAAAAAAGTATTCTTAAAAAAATTTTTTGTAACCCTCCCCAGTAAAAACTATAATTGTAAAATATATATATTTTCTCAGTCTCTTAAAGATCAAGATTTCTGTTAAATTTTTCCAAGACGGTTGAGTTTGTATGTTCAAATATCCACTGCTGCGTTGGAGATGAAGGATTGCAGCTATTCATAAAGATCTTTCGGTCACTCTCACTGCAGTCCATACAGCTGCTGCTTACTGGATGGTAGAGGGTCTTGTCCTGGAGAAGAGAAATTTGACGTGAGGTTGCTGTGCAGAGACGCGAAGCTGTTTCAAAACCAGCAGAAAGAAGTCTTAAAAACCAAGGCAAGCTGTTTTGTCACTCGGATGTACCTGAAGTTGTTCCACACTTAACTGCTTGGCAAGTGCCAGGGTCCATTCCCACCCCTTGCGAGAGTATCCAGCCCAGCCCTCCCGTCTGCGCTGGGAAGCTCTGAAGCTATGCCTGAAGCCAGGCTCTCCAGCCCACAGGCTCACATCCTGCGGCAGGCACCGCACGCACGGTGCGTGCAGGTGGCGAGGACTAGGATAGGGCGCTCAGTCAAGAATTCACTTACCTGTTGGCCACAAAAGGTTGCTTAGTAGGAGGATGAATAAATCCTTACCTACTTTTGGCATGATCATCTACTATTCCGAACAAACCACTAAACACAGCACACCTCTCTGCAAACAGGTTTTGCAAGGGCGTTGCATCGTCTCGCTGCCAGCTGTGGACAGGACTGCAAGGAGAGCGTCCTTCTGCTTAGCGAGCCCTGGAGAAGTGGTCCTCACCACTTCTAACCAGTGGAACAGGGGAGTCACCTCTTTCTAATCAAGGGCAATTAATGGCACAATGACAACAGACTGTCTGCAGATTCTCTTATCGCAGCTACATGAAGAGAAGGAATAAAACACGAGTGGTCACATTTTAAGGAAACTGAAGCGCCTACAGGCAATTTGACACCTTAAATGAGAATACGCATACCCGCGTACACACACACTCACTTTCCGGTATCTCCAGAGCTGGTTCCCCTTCATTCCATGACAGTCATAGAGGGTCACAGGGCTGCTGTGGGAAATGGCATCAAAACAAAACTTCTTGGTATGCTGAGGATCCCCAGGACGGATGTCTTCTCTCCAGCTGAACGTGAACACCTGCCAGGACAAACAGGACCCTCAGGATGGCTGGGACTGGGCACGGTGCTTTCACCAGCAGAACCATGTTCCCTTCTTTGCCCACGGGGTGGGGACGGCTTCGGGGAAAAGACGGTATCTTCTAGAGGAAAACTGCTCCCACCTCTGGGGACAGGGACTGCTGACTAGAGGAGTCTGTAACAGCTACCCCGCGGACTGCCACACAGCATGCTAAATGAGACTGTGCTGCTGCAAACAGCCATGCTAGTTAGCTTGGGTACTAATAGCAGCCTTGAATGTCTCTGCAATGCAGACATACATCACGGATTAAGTGAGCAGCTGACCAATTACAGCACTTCACAGCTAGCAAAAAAGGCAGAGAGCTACAGGAGCTCCGAGTTAAAGCTGGCAGTAAATACCCGCATCTGCGCAGGCAGCCTGCAGTCACCTTGAGAAGAGTCTGTCCCCTTGTCCTGGGACAAGAGCCCAGGAGGCCCGCAGCCGCCCACCCCACCCCACCGGAGGGGCAGAAGGGCGATCACTGGGGTAAGGCTTCCTGGTGCTCTCTTCTACTGACCCTGCCATGATCTCTCAGCACTTTTGGGTGAAATGAAAGGAGGGATTCTACAGAAAAGAAGAGAAAAGGTTTTCGCTCTAGTAACTAGGCACAACCTATCCATGCCCGGCAATGCTGCGGCCTTGATGAAAGTTGCTGGATGCCAGCACACGTGGCCTGGAAATCCCTGAGCCACAGGGACTGGGCCATAGGAGAACAGTCGGGGAAGTGCCACCACACGCATGCTCTGCCCCTGTGGCATTTGCTTTTGGCCAGGGCTTGAGACAGTGGCATGGTCAAGCTGCAGCTTCAGCCTGATGATAGTGGCTTGGCTTATGACATGTTTCAAGCATCGTAGGACTGAATCCCACAAAAGATAACCTTATTTAAAGACAGGCACTGCTGTTAAGCTTTTGCTTTCGGCTTTGACAAGGACAGCATCTCTGGCAAGGGTGCAAGTCTCCTCTGTGACCAGCACTAGCCAAGGTGGTTCTGCAGGGCTACTAGCCAGCACACCTCTCTCTCAGTCCCCGAGGGGAAGGGCTGTTCTGGGGGCTCCTTTTGGAGCCAGCTGGAGGAATGGTCCTCTCTTCAGAGCCATCTCATGGGGCAGTAAGAAAGACCAGTAGTGAGCAGGGTGCTACTATTTGAAGCAGCGTGGCCAAAAACTTTTGCACAAAGAAGCTACTTTCGTTTCTGTCTCTCTTTTAAACCTCTCTTGGGGGAGAAATTACCACAATCATTTAGGCTCAATGCTACACAGAAATTCAAAACACATTCTCCTCCTAAACATAAGCCAACACTAATTGTTCAAGATCCTCCTGACACAACAGAAGCTTAGTCTTGGACTGTGCCCGAGTAAATTGGTTTTGTTTCTAGTTTTCATGCATCAAAATTGATATGCAACAGCCCTCTGTCTCCTACTACTGAAGCCATTCCCCTGAAGAGTTATGCATGGCTCCGTAATAGAGGCATTGTTTTCTTGATCTTTTCTCAGCTCAGCTGCTACAGTTTAGACAAACTAATATTTCCTTCCCTTCTGTTACAATAAAGCTGTCGTTTCTGGCACCTTATATGTTGAGAGGGTGAATCTATAGCCTGGCCGGTTTCATCTCTCTCCAGCAACGGTTGGGTGTTTATAATGCATTTGCCTCCTGTCAGAAGGATGATAGTAAGCAGTTATTGAATGCTCCTGCAGGTTCATTAATATGCATGATGCTCCTCTATCACTTCTTTCAGCACAACCGTTGAAGTTAATATTCACTTTGTTACATATTACAGCTGCCTTGTTACTGGTTTCTTTTATTATTTTGGCATATTGTTTTCTTGTGCTTTCTTTTGTTCACTCTGAGGACTTCAAAGCAGAGGTAAAAGCTCTGCACAAAGTCTGTCAGGCTCCAAACCCACCACAAGCACAAGCCACATCCTGCTACAAGCCCGTCAAGTATAATGAGCACGTGAGCCTTGGGGTGTGCAGCACCCTCTATTCACCCTTCAGAGTTCTGCAATCGCCTTCCTTCTCAAACATTTGTTCTTATAACTTCTTCCTCCACGAATTTATTTAGAGGCTGTTGATTTATCAGAGGGATTGTTACCTGCACGTTGTTCCATGCTGCCTCTCCTCTGTCCTTCACGCAGTTTTCCAGCCTCAGTGGGGATCCCAGGGCTCCATGCTTAGTATCCACACACAGTCCAGTTCCTATGTTGCGTATCTGAAATAGTAAATTAGTCACTGAATCTCCTACTCTTACCAAGTGATAGGAAAGAAGACTTAAATTGCCTCAAATAGTGGCAGTATTTGTATGAAGACAGTTTTAAGATTCCTCACTTAACTACATCTCTGAGCTGGCAGGTAACAGCTGGAAGAAAGCCCAGGAACTCAAAACGGGACCCATCGCCAGCTGTACAATAACCCCAGGACACAGCAAACCCCATTAGCTGCAGGCCTGCAGAGCCCTATGCTGTCGTGTGTACCAACCCACGACTTCACTCCTGGGGTGATTCTTTTCCCAGAACACAGCTGACTTTCGAAAACAGGGATGGTTTTCCTGGCTTTCAGATGGGAAAGCTAAGGAGCAGAGTAGCTCAACACAGCTGTGTAGCCCTTTGGAAATACAAGATTCCTACTATTGCTCAGCTGCCGCCTCTCTCTAGTCCTCCCTGTTGGCATGTTCTGCCTTCTACTAAATACGCAACACGCAGAACAAGCCAAGCCTCTATTCTCTTTGTAGCTGAGCACTAATAGAAACAGCACCTAACTGCCTTCTTTGATCAGGCCAATGTAATGGTAGAGGAGTTCTGGTCTTTGAAACATATCAAGCAGGACCCTTAAACACTCGCTTGCCACCTTACTCACAGCAAACCGGTACTGGAGCACACGGGTAAGGCAACTTTAAAAAACCAAACCACAGCCTGTTTGCCCGCTGCAGATTTCAGAGCACAAACTTGCCTCTCCCCAAGCAGCTGCTGGAGGCTCCACCGGTGGGTAAAACTTTGGCAAGTCCCACGCGACCTCGTTCATGAACCACTTGAAGCTTTTGCAGTTGAGGTTGTTGCGAAGTTCCTTCTGAGCTGCGACGTCCCCTGCAGAGAGATGCCGGTACTCTGGTCTGCGCTGGTATATGTACTCTGCATATTCGTCCATCCACACCTCAGCCACCCGCTTCAAGTTCTGTGTGGGTAACAGCCGCGTGTGAAAATGAGAGGGAAACTGAGAACACTCTGCACAAGCTACCGACATTAGCATTCAGAACAGCTCTCCTGTTTTTGCTCAGAAAGGATTTTCATTCACATCCACTCTTTCTCTCCAGCTTCAGGACGAAGATTATTTTTATTATTCTCTCGTTCCAAGGGACTTTTAGAAAGATATTTTCAGCTGAGGTCAAAACAGAATCCTGGCACTTGGCCATTATATCTAGTTCCTTGTGGCTAAGAAAAACAACATTAATCAAAAGTCGGGTTTTTTTTCCTTTTTTTCTGTAAAGAAGCTAGTCAGAAAATGATGCTGGTAAATACCACTGGACATTCAAAGGTCCCTGACAAAAAGCTGCTTTCTGAAATCCTTCTTATTGCATCTTTTATATCCACCTAGGAACGGGATTTGCAGTACTCCCTTCTGGAAAGCTTCAGTTCACAATATTCTTTCTTACCACTATTTTCCCATTTTCTTGGGTAAAAAGCTGTTTAAGAGAAACTGAGATACCGCAGGAATATGGAACTTTCAGGTGATGATGCTTCAGAATAGAAGCAAAGGCTTTACTTGCTGGCAGCAGTATATGTCACGTATCGCTGTAAAGCTTAATGCACTGTGTAATTCCAAGACAGCAACGAACACCGCCCTCTCGAGATACCGACCCTGCTGCTTGCCACAACACACTCAAGAGGCTGTTGGACCTTGGACTGTTCTCTGGCAACGTCAGGTACGTTCTTGGTGCCACACAGTGACGCGCCACGCGCAGTCATGACTTCAGTGACCCAGCAGCACTGCCCACCTTGCCATTTATTACCAAAAACATTAGGACGTTAAGAAGGAGCAGCGTGCTGACCCTGCCCCAAATGCAGCCTATCCACAACAAGAGCAGGTGTTCATCTCAAGGTGACTGTACGACCTTAGATGCCAAGAAACAGCCTTTCCTACACCTGTCCGCCATCTCCTTCCAGCACTGCGGGAGTATGCAAGAGCCAAATACTGAATCAAAAGAAATATAGCTCCTTCCTGAAGAGATGGCACAGACAGGAGAGCACTCTATCGCTCTGACAGGTCATTGCTGGGCTGAGTAATAAATCCAAATCTATAACTAGGGCGATGCTATTAAACTGGGAAACATTTTAACACTGTGCAAGCCATAAGACTGCAGAACAGCAGGATACTTTTTTGTGTTTTTTAGTTTTGCAGCCTTCCTGCTCCTCTGATTTTTTTTCCCCCACCAGAGGGCAATACAATCCCTTCTCAATTTGGAAATTAACTGGAGAAAGCTAGTGCATGATAGGCAACAGCTCTTTCCTCTTTGGGCCACACTAGATTAAGAAATAAGATGGCACAGAACGTTCCATCGTGGAAAATTACAGCTTGCCCATTCAGCCGTCTGTGATGCTTGAAGTTGAGAGGTCTTTCAATCACCAAAACACAATCACCACATTGAAGCCTGCTGCTCTTGGAGAGCACAGCTATAAAACGACTGAAGGATTATACAAATAAAGCCATATCTTGCTTTTATTGGCGATTCCATAGCCAGCGCCTGATCGCAAAGTCCCTTCCCAACACCTAGCAATGGCTGACGTCTGGAGCACGGCAGCTGTCCGCACACGAGTCTGCAGCTCCCCTAGGCTCTCTTCTCTTTGTGCTACACATCCACCGCTGCAAAACTGCCCCATTTGACGACTGAACAAGTACAATTTCTGGACTACAAAGCCTACATTTGCCTCCCATCGTGGGGTGAGAGGAGACAACAGCACGGTCACATTTCAGTCAGACATCTGTCATGGGGAATGCCATTGCCACTTACTCTCGCCAGGCTGACTCCTGTTGGAACCTTGTATGGAACATATTTTCTGTAGATATGACCAACTCTAGAGCAAGGGATGTCCTCCATGCGACCCCCACACATCCATACCTGTGGAACAGCAGAGATACAGATTCACTCTTGGTTATATGGAAAAAAATGAAGAAGAAAGAAAAGAAAGACTTTCAAGTCATGAAAAAGCTTAACCCAGACATTTTACTTTAAAGTACACTCTCTCCGAAATACCCTCCCCTCCTTGACTTAGTCTCAAATCCTATAACTATCCGCTTAGAGCCATGCGGCAAGCCTTGATTTAGCACAAGTGCTACCAAGCCCAATGGCTGAACAGTTCAATTTTGCATTCTTGCAGAAAAAAAAAAATCCAAGCACCCAGAGAGCAGCACACAGCACACTTTACATCGCTACAGGTTATTACATCAATAGTAAGCACAGTAGCTAAACTGGACTGCCATGTAAGACCTGGGTGCAGGGTGTGTAATGTTGCTGTAAAAGGGAGGGCAGCTCTGCAGTACAGGTCATGGGTTACGCAAAACACTCCAGGGAATTCACGAGCCCGTTCAAGTGCCAGAAACCAGACAAAACTGCTACTTTTCCCCGTGGTTATCACTGCTCTCACATGGTTTCATTGCTGACATGCACTCATTGCTTTTGCAGCCTTACAATTAAGTAGAAATCCCTGCCTGCTGAAAACATAATTAGCTTTAAAAAAGCCCTCAGAAAGTCACTGGAACACACTGCTACTTGAAGACGACTACCTTGGTGCCGGGTTAATGTCTAGATTAGGCCCAGAAGTTTCTTTCCCCATCTGGAAAGATTTCACTCTGCGCCAACACTCTGCAACAACTTTCTTCTATTCCTTATTTATAGCATGGATGTAATCACTTTGTCCACGTGAAACCAAAGGAGATTTTTTTTCTGAACCAGCCAATCTACTTTATTAGGTTTAAGAAATATATTCATATGTGCTTCCCAGAGATATCTAATCGATACTTAAAGAAGAAGTATCCTTCAGTATGCAAAACAAATGACTTTCTGAATTCTTGAAGCACAACACTGTCTTGCCCTTCATTGTGTCCCCAGATCTTACGTTAATGCCCCGAAGGCAGCAGTATTTAAGAAGGTCAGCTGGTGCTGCAGGCTGGTGCAGTGTTCTTGATCTCTCCATTCACTGTGGCTAATTTGAGCCACCGCAGTTCACTGTACAATGAGCTTAGTCAACAGCTTCACACATAGCAGGCAATTCCATTAATATTCTACAGTGACAATATTAAATACTTAGCTTGGAAGAGAAATATTTGGCCAAGGCTGCTGCATAATTATTAGCTCTGACACTAAAGTCCTCTGGAGTTTCAGCTCTGTCTGCTGGCCCTAATAATTACAGTCATTTGCTGACTGCGTATAACTTAATGGAGGTTGCTTGCTCTCAGTTAGAGGAATATTTTTCACAGGCAACTTTTAAAGTTCAAGGTACTTAATTACACGTCGTTATGGTGAGAGAGACGAGAAGAAAGTTGACAAACACTCCTTCTACAGAATTTCATTCCTTTTGTCCCTGCTGTGTCTTGAGAGGCTGCTACAGAAGAGATGAAGATGAAAAAAAGAAACTAGCACTCAGCTTCTGTGAAGTTTCTAGTGGAATTAGAAATGCTTTTTATTCTGTAGCTGCTGTGCTTTTTGCTGCAGAGGGCCACGGTGTGATTTCTCTGCTAGGAAATTAACAGGTAGACTGAGAAAACAAGAATTTGAGGATGTTTTGTGTTTCTACGACAGAAATAGTTTGTGCAAGGCTGTAAGAGCTGCAACAGATCTGGGAGCCATAAAAAACTGCATGAACAGCTGAGGAAGCCTAGAGCCCAGTTGCACAGACACACACACCCCCCTCAACAACCCGCACTCTCGCCCTGCGCACTGCCCGCTGCACCACGAAAGCCCTGTCGATTCGCAAGCAGCTGCATTTTAGTGTAACAAAAGCCTGAATGAAAACAGCAGCTTGTTATCTTTGCTGCCTGCCCACAGGAGGCCTTACCTGCCCTTGATCTCTAAGGAAAGGCTTTCGGTCAGGCCACCGTGAATACACATCAACACGACTTCCCTACCTAACGTGAGAAATGGACCCCTGCAGTCAGTATGCAGCTAGAGAGGAGAGCGCTGTCCTTGCACTGCAGATCTTGGGAAGCCATCATACAGACAGCACTTATCTACCGAACGGTACGTTGGAGAGGCGGGGGCTATGGGAAGCTAGACAGAACCGGTGATACGCTGGGCCGAGAGCTCCAAGCTGGTACAAGACTGCAGGCACAGAAGACAACATTGCATAAACACATGTAATGATAAGAAAAGCTACTTAACTGAGTTACTGAACAAGTAACAACTAGTGATCAGTTTTACGTGCTCTTTTCCTAATCATGCTTTAAAATATTTACTCCCAAATGACGCTGCAATTACCAGTGCTGCATGGAGGCAATGGAAAGCTTCCTAATTCTGCTAGCAGAGCTCAGTGACCCTTTCAAAGCACTTTGCCAACTCAGTGCCTTTTTAACATTGTCTCATGCTGCAAGTGACAGTGTGGCACTTGCAGTACAAATCTAATTTTAAAAGCATGCTTTCCATTCATTCATTGCTGCTTTGATTTATTTTATTAGTGAGCTGCTTTGTGTGGTGACAGAACTCATTACAACCTCCATAAAGACAATTACCAGTCCTTATCTATAAAACTGGAAGAAGGGGGAGAGGGAAGGAGCGTGACATGCATTGGTAAAACACAGCTAACAAAAGCATTAGAGAGCTAGAGTTAAAGGTCAGGGGAATCACATCCACGGGTCTGTCAAAGAATAACTGCAAGTGAAGCAAACCCAAAATAGCTGCGTGCTAGCTGAGAGAACGCTTCCAGTCAGTTAGCGATGTTCGGTTGTTTTTAAACTAGGGTACAGTTCACAGGCATGACACGCCAGAACTTCCACTGCTAAAAACACAGCGCTGTTCTGTGGGGCAGCACCTTGTGCCTTCACGGTGACGCTGACTGCCCCTCACTGCGCTCTCCTTCGGCCGGGGAGCCAGCTCCTTCAGGTTGTTTTGCAGAAGGGTGAGGTGGTGCCTCATCTCCCTGGCTGACACGGCAGTCAACATCAGAGCCTGAACTCGAAACGCTTAATTTCAATCAGCTATTTACTAGAATGCCGTAAGAACAAGAATTAAAGATGGTCAGGCAGGCAGCGCTTTATGCAACGATCTAATCAGATCTCATTACGAGAGAACAAGAGATTTCTCCTCCTCCTCAGGCAGAATTTTACCAATCTACATTTTGAGCTAGGAATCTAGCAGCTGACAGATCTGCTGGAATTAAGAGAAAACCTGGCTATGCTAAGGTCAGCGGGCATACTGCAACAGATTTTTCTAAGGCCACAATCTCACCCTAATAATAAAACCATATACAAGAGAAGTAAAATAACACCACTGGTGATGTTACTTCCATCTTCTCAGTGGCCTGGAAAGCTGTAACTCCATATTCATAAACTGACTTGAGAGCCTTTGACTCAGCTAGTGTGCTCTGAAAGCACAAGGTAATATGCCACTTATTCTCTACATGGGAATGTTATGCTGATCCAATTCCCTTTCTGCTATTTCAGAAAACAATGTCACGTAAGACAGCTGAACCTCTCCTCTCAAACACACAATACAATACTCCAGTTGGTGTGCGAACACAAATTATCTGCGTATACAAGGTTTACGGTTTCCAAAGACTGTACCACGATGAGCCAATGCTTCCCAAGAGAGGAAAAAGCCACAAAGGAAAGAGTCAAGCCTTGAAAAGAGAGCTGCTTCTGCAAGCCACAGCAGAACTAAAGACCATGGGATGGACCAGCGGAGAGAAGCCGGCTGGTTGTCAGAGCACACACTGAAAGGTGGGAAGAAAAGGACACAGTGGATAAGTCAAGGGGGATCTCTGCATAACAAGATAGGTGAGAGGATGAAAGCAAGGGCAACCAGTAATTCAGGAAAATCATAATCCTCTGCATTGTAAGCATCAGCTGCTGTTGCAGCTGGGACTTACTGCTCTATAAAAGATTAAGGTAGCTCAAAAGGCGCTGGGATCTGTGTGTTTGCACAATGCCTTCTCTCACACAACGTACCCCAGCATGGCCCCTCCCCACCATCTGGAGCATTTTACAGTAACGATAGCACTTCCCAATAATCACGTTTCAGAGTGTGGGGGGGTCCATTTTCCTACTGCTGCTTGGTAGGACGCCGTTCTGGAACCTGAACCAAGCGCATAGGGTGAACAGAGGCCAAAAATTCAATTCAATGGTCTGAAACTGATCTCTGCATCACCAGCTAGGAAGGGAGAAAGAAGCCACCCTGTAGTGCAGCTGAGAGCATTAGAATTAAGCAGCATGTGCTGGCTTAAAAAAAACCTACACAAAAAAAAGCAGCAGAATGCCCGGCCTGTTTCAGTGTGGGCAAACGTGAGCTGCTGGAAAGTGGTGTGAGTATGTGCCTGGAATAAGCAGCGGAGGCTCACAATCAGCACTAACTTCAGCAATACAACTAGAAATGCTGTCAGTAGGGATCCCTTGGCAGCTGCGCCCTAACTACGCACCTGCCAGGAGGCCAGTGGCAAAGCGTGAATCAGAAATGTGCTGCTGACACGGGGCAAAGGAGATGCATGCATTCGATTCGCGAACAGAAGCTATGGAGCACTCGGATGTGTTGGAAAACACGCAACATGTTTTATGCTATGGAAATCAGGAGAAGCAATCCCTGTTGATGCTTTGGGAAAAGGATCTATGATCACCAGAATAAGTGCAGTGGATGTTCCCTATTGCTGAAGCAAGGAGAGAAGACCATGAGTACTGCCCATCTCTTTTGTCTCCCCTTCGTTGTTCTTTTCAGGGCTACTGTCCATATGGCTTGCTCGCACCAAGCCCTTTGAATGTTATGAAGGCTTTAAAATCTCTAAATTACAAGACAAATATTTCTAAAACTTACACGATCTATCACCTAGTGAGGGACATTCCAGATTCTCCTTCTTTGCTCCTGGAGTACAATCTGCAATTAAAGGACTGAGAACCACCTCACTCAGGGTCCGAGGTACAAAGTATATTTATGCCTATACAAGTCAGAGACATCACTTTTTCCTCTTCTGTTTCCCCATACCCAAAAAAACAGAGACTATGTATTTATGGAAGAGAGGCGTGAAGCAGTTTACTGAAGATTACATAAGCCAAACAGAAGAGAAGCCACAAAAATACTGGAAAAGAGGCAACATGAAATAAAAATAAAACTGAGTGTAGATAAGTGCTGTACAAAGTAGCATTTGCAGAAAGGAACAGTTTAAATGCTTCATATATACCACTCCGAACGAAACACATCAATCTCTAAGAAAATGAAGTGGTTATGTAGGCAGCAGAATGTAGGTATTTGTTGAGAATGCAGGAGCATTCAGAAAATCAGAGCTATTAAGTTGTGTTCAGAAGAGGAAAGACACATTGTCACTTTGGGTGAAGTATTCAATTTCGAATACTTGAATTGAACTTTCAAGCATTGCAGAAAGATACAAAGGACTAGGAAAAACTATAAAGCAGAGAGGTATAGAAGTGACTCCCAAAAAGCAAAAAAAGAGCCTTCGAGAAAGTCCACTGAACAGAGAAACTAGGGCTGTAGAGTCAGGGCAGCAGAAAGGAAAGGGAACACGTGCCGCACAGAAACAGCTGAGCATGCTTGTTTCCCTTTCTCCGAAACACAAGAACGTACTCAAAGGTCAGCATCTGGTAATCCACCGAGACGGAGGAGAACAGCTCTCACCCCACAGAGCAGTTTGCCTGGAGCATTCTGCAAACCAGGTTCATGAGAAAATGAGGCTCATCTGAGCAGGTGTAATGCCAGCAACTAAAATTCAAGACTGCAATCTTGCTGTTGCGTCTGATGATGACCTGAAATAGGAAGACGCTTGACCTGTACAAATACTGGGTTATAGGCACTGAGCTGTTCTGGATATACACAGGTCAAGAGAAGGAAGAGGTGCGTGTTTTCTGCTTGAATATGGAATGGATAGATCAACTCCTTCATTTCTAATCTAGAAATTTCTGTTTTAAGGGATTGAGAAGACCCAGAAAACTGCAAACCAGCAGTTAGGGTTAGAAAGTTTGTTTCTAATTTAAAGTTCCTAAATTTTTTTGTCCCCCCACCATGCTATGTTTTCTAGTGATGTTTGGTATACACATTTCATCCAAGGAGCAAGGCTTCTATTAACAGAGTTTGATCCATCCTCCGGCTAAATGTTTTCTGAGGTGCTAAACACTGGTGGTTTCTCTGTTGGCTTGCCTTCAGCCTGAAAGTTTCTTCTCAGAAGGAAGCAGAGCCAGCTGATGACAGAAACACATATGATCTCAAAACAGAAAGGCAAGAGGCTCCTAAATAAACTTGTTTATTTCCAGTCTCTCAGCAACACAGCCCTGGATTTTAAAGTAAAGGCAAAAAACTGTAAAGCACAGTCTATCCATGGCCAAAAAAGAATATACTGAAGGGGGGGGGGGGGGGGGGGGGCGGGAAATCTGCTCCTGGTGAGGCTCGAGAAGGCCAGATCTGCTGCGATGGATCAAAGACCAGCAGTACAAAAGAGTACCTGCAACCACAACTCCCAGGCACAGGAACGGATACTTCGTTAAAGCCGAGCTGTAAATTTGGCACACTTAGAATCTGAATTCCCATCAGGCAATAAATAATGTAAAAGCAGGTACCCCACGTTTAAACCCAGAGCTTTAAATTATTTGACAGTGCTCCTTTAACTACAAAATCTCAGTCTGCTTCTAAAGGTAAAAACTTAGCTCTAAGCTCGCCAGGAAATGTCATAGCTTCATAAATTCTATGAACAAGCCTTCTATTCTTGCAATTCCAGCAGAATTATTAAATCTATCAGCCACAGATGAATGTATCAATTTATCTTAATTTCTGAAAATACACTGAGCCTCTTTCAGTTAAAACTTCATTTTTCTGTTGCACAATGAAAGAAAAAAGGGGGTCTTTGCAGAGATTAATTAAAGCAAATTTATCCCTCCATAAATTACCATCTCTGGACTGAAATAAAACACAGTGTGTTTCAGAGAGGATAAGCAAACAGATGAATGAAGTAGTCTTATTTCCTGCGGATCAAGCGGTGTGACTGTCTGCTGTGGCATTCGAGACAAAGGGCTTGCCCAGCCACTGTCATCACTCGTGGAAACCAGCATTTTCAAAAAGAGCCAAGGAACAGAGGCTGAATACTGCCACCGCCCCTCCTGCAGAGAACGACATTGTTACACAACTTCATTACATGCAACGCAAAGAATAAATGGCTCTCGCCGTAATGGCATCTCCATTACGGAGATGCCCCCCGCCCTTCCTGCTGCCGTTACGGAGGACAAGGGACTCCGATGTGACTTTATTACTTAGGGGTTTTTGTGAGCAAACAATGGAAGAAAAGACATTGTCTTGAAAACAATGTCTTTCCTTGCACTGTTTGCTGTACAGTAGTAGACGGTATGTACGTACGGTAATAGGGCTTGCTGAATATAGGTTGATATGCCCTTGAATTGCATAGCGGCATCAAGAATTAGAAATCTATTTTGTGAGAGAACAGCCATGACTTGTTTGTCGGGGACAGAGATGAGGAATTTTAACGCCAAAGCTAAATTGTGCACTATGTTAGCATCACTACCATCTTCTAGCCTCATGCTGAGGCCAACTAGCTTAGCCCAGCGGCATTCAGACACCTATAAGATTATATATTCAACCTCTGAAACAGAAACCACACGGTGGCCCAAACAGAGTTCAACGTAGAAATCTTCACTCGATTTGCTCAAGGCTGTGGAAAAGATTCCCACCACTGAAGAGAAGAATAGCCACCTGCCTTTGGTGGTCTGGGACATTCCAGCGGGTTTCCTAGAATGGATTTCAGAGTGCCGCGTTCCAAGATAACACAGGTACCAGCGGTCTTCGTGGGTCACAGTGACTCGTTACTATTAGCATGCATTTCTGGTCAGCTGGCTAACTCTTATTTTAAAGCCTTCAACTGAACAGCTTGGTCAATCAGTAAGCAACAGAATTGTCCCCAAGCCAGGCAGATAATGACCTGAAGTCATTGCCAGCAACAGCGTTATTATTCCAATTGTCAAGGATTTCTTACAGGGTAATTAATAGTCTCGGTTCCTTGCAGCCAGGAGTCAGATGGATTGACTATAGACAGTAAGTTACTCTCATCTCTGGGAACTCAGGCTCAGGACTGAGGTACTTAACTGGGCAAACACTGAGCTGCCTGAATCCTCAAGGAGAGTATTTCATCTTCTTGCCAGGGTGAGTACTAAGAAGCCTAACAGTCAGAGCGAGCTCCAGGCAAGCTGACTCACCCTTGCTGGGAAGAGCACATGCGTCTGAAGCTGCGACCACAGAACGGGGGACACCCCAGTAATCATGCTCCAAAACTGGCCCTCACAAAGGACTGGTCGCATCATCGCTGTTTCTTTGTCTACTATCTTACTACTCCCAGCTCTTTCACCTTTAGTCACACACAAAAGCAAGGACAAGATAGATCATTCACATTCTGCGCCTCAGAACAATTCTTACTTTTCAAAACAAAAGTAATTTCCAGAGAACATAGCTCACCTTAAAGGATATTTCATACTGCTCTCCTCCCCATATCTCCAGACCTGCATCATACCCTCCCAGCTCCCAGAACCACTTTCTATCGACTGCAAACAGTCCTCCAGCCATTACAGGAGACCTTAAGGAAAAACCAGACTCCATATTACAAACACATTCAAAGATACAGATCTCTAGCTAAACATTTAAAAAACAAAGCAAGAGTTGACAAATATTGTTTTCACCAGCTGGTGTTCCAGGTGCCTTTGTAGCCCTGTCAGAGCATCAAACAGTTGTTTTTGCATTATCTACTAATTTCCCGCTTGCAAATGAGGAGGACCAGACTAGGCTCCCTTCAGAACCAGTCAACGCCGCTCCTCCAAACAGGCAGAAGAGTTCACCGTTACGTGACGGGATACAACCTCTCCCAGAGGGACCCATACGCTGCACACCTGGTGCTCTCTCAGTGGTACGATCAAGTCATTGAGCTTGACCTCAAAAAGGGTTCTGTTGGGGTTTTTTTGGAACACTGCAGAAGTATCAAGGACAGCAGAACTGTCTCAGTGTTGGCAAGCACAGCAACAGCAGAACATAACTTGATCACAGATTTACTTCTGCAATGCACTGCAATCATCAAAATTGCTGTAATTATTCTGCTAGGTTTTCTTCTTCCCCCACCTGGGAATGACATATAAGCCGCCATTGGTTTGTTGTTTTTGGCAGAGCATTAGGGATACTAAGTTATGTTTGAAAGACCTCAGTAATAAATGACCACATTAAATGTTACACATTACAGTTTTAAATGAAATGTTAACTTCTGTGGGAATTAGGGTGGCAAAAAATAGCAATGAAAAGGAGAGTGTTCACAGCTACTACACAATGCATTTCTTTTAAACCAACAAAGCAAACAGCTGCCAAAAAGCAAGTAGCTTAACACCAGCTTCTGACTTTTACTACATGGAGGTGTAAACCAACCCTGTAACAGGGCGTTACTTTGTTAGCCAGCTCTTAGCACACTGCATTTCAGTAACTTACTCAAAGGGATCACTGGGATCAGGTTTCTGTAACTCAGGAGGAATAGGGATCCTCTTGTAATACATCTCCCAGTCAAATGCACCTCGCATTGCGTCTCCAGCCTGAGTCTCATATCCAAAGTGGTCATGATCAATAACATCAATCATAGGGCAAACGATAGTCTTGCGGTTTCGGGCAATGCGATCTGAAGATTGGAGAAACATGTTAGAAAGCCTGCACTGGTTGGTTCCTTTGACCACGAAATTACAGAAAAGAGCATCAAAATATGAAGTTGTCCAAGAACGACACAGCTTTCTTCCTGTTCATTCTCTTATAAGGCAGATGCTCCAATTTATATCAATTTATCTGGTATTTCTGCAATAATTGAAACCTTCAAGCTAGAACTATTGAGATACAAGCACCAGGCACTCATGCTACAGTGACCATCACCCAGAAGCAGAACAGAAAGACACAGCCACACCGCTAAAGATACATAAACAGCCAGGCTAAAAACAGGCAGTCTTGCACGCAGTGAGCAGTCCTCACTTTAGCAAGTGACTGGGATGTGAACCCTTTCTGCACTGATTCAAAGCCAGGGCAATAACCCCTTGTACCAGCAGCTTTAATTGCTATGCCAGAATCTGGCAGGAAGCGATTCAGACTAATGGCATAACTATTCTCAGCAGGCTCGAGAAATGCAAGTGTACCTCCTCCCTCAACCTTTTCTTCCAACCAAATAATACAAGACAGGATTAATTCCTGCATAAACATCTGGAACTTCTTAAATACTTTATTACTGAGACGGTCTCTTGTTGGAAGTTAACTTTCAGAGCAGAGGCGACAAATGATGTTTCAGCTTCCAATGCACGTCTAACAGAACTCCTTTCTATGCTTTAAAATTAAAGCATACTCTACATGTTCTCATTTAAATGGCATTTCAGCTAATTCTGTCCTCCCTCCCCGGGACTTATGAAGCTGCAAATGCTTTACACCGTCGCCAGACACAAACTGCAGTGAAAGCAACAGTATTACCATCCAACAATCCTGCTGACAAATCCGACCAGTTCTTCCTACACCTCTACTTGACTATTGTTGCCACAGTTTATTTGACAAAGTCACACCTCAGAGCTCTGACAGGCCACTTGCAATAGGGTTGTAAAGGAGTTTGGTACTGGCCAGAGGCACACAGGTACCAGAAAGGTACTGTCCTTTCAATTAGTCATCCTTGAAAAGAACTGACATCGTAGAACTGATGCCTCCTTAAAGAAGAAGCACTGCCTTGGAAAGGACTGCACATGGTCTTCTACAAGTACATACCAGTAGCTGTCATTCAAAAGAAGTACTTTCCACAGGCTTGCAGACTATGAAGTTAAATATAGTTATATAGCAGAAAAAAAACCCTAAAAGCTACTTAAAAATTGTACATAAAGATCTTTTCTGTATCATAAAGCCATTCCTCTCTGCAAGCTGCTGAATGGCCCTGTGATAGTTTACTCTTCTAAGAGTAATGATGTGATAGTTTACTATCATGTATAATGGCCACGTGATAGTTTACTCTTCTAAGCTGTAAATTATTTAACATTTCATTTAGTAGGAAACAGAAGAATACGATCTCTGCTCTTTAATTAAGCAAAGCATATGATAGGGTTATTGTACAGTGCAGGACTCTAGAACAGAAAAAAATTATTGTATTAAAGGCTACAAGTTGCCAACAATTCACCTGAGTCTTGTGGTTGGTTGTTTTTTTGGTTTGTTTGTTTTCCCTTTTAAGACATTTAATCTTCCTTTTGTCCACTTACAGCACGAAGAGAAAGTAGCAGGTGGAAATAAAACAAATTCAACGCCAACAACTGTTGCCAGCTCTTTAGCAGTTCAGCCTCCAGGCACGTACAGCACCACACGCTTACCTAACAGAGGTGGCAGCCAGTTCACGTTGGCCTCGCAATGCGAATCCAAGAAGGTGATGACATCCCCTATAGCCACAGAGGCCCCCAGCATTCGAGTTCTTATCAGCCCTTCTCTCTTTTTGGTTCGGAGGATTCTTACATTTGGGAACTGGGCCATATAATCTTCCAAGCGTTTCTTCAGGTGTTCTGTATGAAAATGAGAAATTTAAAGACTGTAACAATTAATTTCTTAAAAATACAGCTCCTGCTTTACCAGAAGGAGATGTCTTTGGAAGTAATGTCCTGAACAGTCAACAAATGCAATAACAGGAAAAAGGAAGAAATAATAATTCCTTTTAAATCCAGGGTTTAAACATAACTGCTTAACTCAGACTTTTGAGTTATGTTCCAACACCTTAGAAGCAATTAAAAAAAAAAAGAGGAACTAGGAGAAGATGGCGGAGTGCAGGATGAGAAAGAATACAACAAAGAAAGAGGAAAATGAATAAAAAATAAAAAGGCAGCTGGCAGACCTCTGAGAGAACTTTATCAGAGCAAGGATTCTCGGACGCTTTTGTGGAAAACCAATGTAGCTTAGAAAAGACACAGGACAATTTACTTTCAGAAGTAAACTCCACTCAATGCATTTAAGTTCTGTTTGGTTTCTTCAAAACACACAACATCCACTCATGCATAAATAAAAAACAGCAAAAAGCCTAGTCAGACATCCCTCCAAGCCGGCAAGGCGGGCCTAGCCACTGTATATATTTGGATGGCTATGTTAAATGCTTATCAGAGGAGATATTTGCATTTAAATATAGAAATATTTATGCTACTGAATATGGACTGGAGCCACATCTGAATTAGCACAGACACTTGTAGTCACCACGATTAGCAAGAATTCAAACAAGAGAGCTGCAGAAAAAGATTACTGAGTGATCAAAACAATGGACAGCTTGTTTAGATGTGGAAATAAAAAGCTTGGTCTACATAAAGAGTGAGGGGCACACAGCTGTCTTTACATCAAAGAGTGAAGGACCAAAGAAAAACCTAAAAATAGGCTAAGAGCTGACGCTGGCCTAATCACTAATGGGTTCATCTTTAGGCATTTGAAGTTTTGACTTACTTGACAGCAAACCCCATCCACAGTGCGCCAGGGACTGGTCATTAATGCACCATACTATCCGCTGCCATCAGCGACTATCAAGGAAACAAGTCTTGCTAGGCAAAAGCTAGTTTGTCAAATCTAAGCAATTAACCGATCTTAAAATCTCACACAACAAAACTTGAATAGAGGCAATCATTCAAATACAAATAACCTCGCACGTTTATTTGCCTTGACTTCCAAAGCAGGCATGAAAGGTAAGGGCTGAACAGGCAGACGGTGTGAAAGTGCCCCCGAACAGGGCACCAGGGAAGCCGGGTACTGGAACAGCTCTCTAAAAAGAGCAAAGGGGCAAATAAACTTAACGAAGTTATGAGGTCTCCCACATGGTGCTGACCCAGCAATTAGGCTTTAGGGTTTTAGCTACTGGAGGAAAAAAATGGGCAAAACCCCTATGACTAACACATGTTCTACACCTTCTCTTTGAAGCAATCATCACCTGCCTTCCTTCAAAGATCACCTTAACCAACTTCTTTGCTTTTGAGGTATTCCTAACAAGCTCTTTGCCTTTTTCAAAGCTTGCTTTAACATTCCCCAGGATTTTTTGCTCACAAATGCATTTTATGTTTTTCCTGACAAGTCTAATTGTTCCACAATATCTACATAGGTTTCCCTGCTCAATAGAGCCTTTAGTACATCTTGCTGTCTAGCACGCTTTTCCCTCATCCTTTTCAAATCTTTTCTGAATAGATCCTCTCAAGCAACCAGAAATTTTGTCCACTCAATTACAGATTTTTCAAATAAGGGCCTTCCATAGAGACTAGATACATTATTAGTGCAGCTGCCTTCCTCCTGAAGCAGTGGGTAGACTTAAAAAGCCAAAAAAAGAAAAAAAAAAAAAAGGAAAAAAAATAGAAAAGCCATCCCCACTGTTCTTTAACATCACAGCTCATCCCTTGCCATTGTTAGTTTATCACAAAAGTTTAGTTCATCAGAAAAGAGAAAAAACAATCCTCACTTCAAGCATAAATCAGCTAAGCCCAAGCCAGGAGGTACACCTCAGTTAACCCACCCAAGGCAAGATAAACATGAGTGTGGCTGCCAGGGCTCATTATAATGAAGGAGGTAACCATCACACAGAAGCCCTGGGTCCGATTCCCCTAACAGTAGCCACAGACACAGTAGCACTTGCAAGAGCAGACCCCACAATATTCACATTATCTAAACTAGAGCTACAAAGCACTGGAAAGTCTTAAAAATTCAAGCTCCAAAACAAAGGAAAATAGACTTTCTACAACTCTTTATTTTGATAGAAATGAGAAAATAAGATGGTGAAAGATCCCAGAGGTTTGTTTTCCACCTGTATGCTGGTCATTTTACATTTTGGCATCATATACTTTCTGAACAGTCCCAGTTTGTTGTGCAATTTCGTCTGTGGTGACACCTGAAGGCAGCCAAACCGATCCCCCCAGGGGTATGAGCACGGCGCAGCGGAGCCTGCTACCAAGAAACGCTGGTCTCACGCAGAAAGACACACACCAGCAAGTGAACAAAAACCACTGGACTTGGCCATATTTGTAGTGATGATGATGGCTGCTCTGCTACAGACTAGCTGAAGACAGGTTGATTTATATCTATTAATGAACAAGCAGTTAAGAACTGAGAGATTTCCCCATTTTTATAGTGTAACAGAAGAAAAGAAGGCATAGGAGCCACAGAGTTTTCTCAGGCGAGTACTCTGCAAAGAGGCAGCAGGAACTCCAATCCACAAACTTCCCATTCCATCCCCAAATGCTGGGTTTGGTTCTTTAGCACTTCTTTACTACGTTTCCATAGTAAAAAAATACCAAAGAATTTCATGTTTGCAGCAAGTAGGCTGCTCTACGCCACATTAGTGAGAAGATTCCTGATGTGCGAGACATTTCTTATGTCTCTGATGGCTGGAAGAAGCAAGGAGAAGCTGCAGGTATCCCATCAGCACCCGCCTATTCTCACGGATGCAGGGGACACACGCACCAAGTGCTGCCCTTGTGGCCAGGAGGGACAAGCTGTTCCCAATTGCTGCAGAAAAATCCATGCTTGCTCGCTGTGTTTTGTAAGGTTAAGGCTTACGTATCACGAACTGCAAGTGAGCAGACTTTATTGTATCTACTTTCCCTTACTAGAGAGTCACAGACTTCCAAACAATCTCACAAACAATGTACAAAACACAGCCAAATGTACTTTTCAAAGACAAAGTTTTCTTATTTCCTTATCCCTGCACTATTCCTGCCCCCCAGCCTGGCCTCCACACACCCAGACAGAAAATATTTATTTCACTCTATTACAAATATTGTCACAATTAAGTCAATTTTCGCTTTTAAAAGAAAATCTCAAAAAAACAAACAAGTGGCATTAACTGCTACAAAATTTTATGAGGCTTTAAAAAATATATTATGGAATCTTGTCACACTGAGTAATTTTTATTACAAGGGCAATTTTCTTTAATGAAAGTTGTTAGGTGAACTGGATGGATTCCAACGGCCGCGACTACTCTGAGCAAAGTAATACAGCCCAAACATATAAATGAGAGTAAGATTATCTGCAGATTAAAAACTGGGCTGGTTGCTTGCTAACAGACTTTGCAATAAACTTGATATACAGTATATACACTAACAGTAGCAGTCAAGAACTACTGCTTGCTTTATTTTGAGCTGTAAATAAAACTGTGCAAAGATAGAGGAGAAGCTTCACTAGCAGGCCTGCTGAAGTCTCAAAGCTTTCCAAAATAAGACTTTTTTTCCTAGGTCAAATTCCTGTGGTGGTCTTACTGCACTTCTTCCTTCTGGCCTCACCATCCAAGCAGAGCTGCCCTCAGATGCCGTTAGTCTGGTGCCCACTTGTAGCATGGCGAGGACTTTCCAAGATGGGGATTTCTTACGTCCAGCTGAGTTTTCACTCCAGCCACCTCACGCCTGCCACTTGAACAGGCACCTAAAAAACGTTACCACTTCAAAACCAAACATGCAGAAGCCAGAGGAGGACAGCTGAGCCCAAGGACTACTTTTTTTTACAGCTTAAAGAGGCAAATATGCGAGACACAAGGCAACTTGGACATGGATCTGCAGGACCAGAACAGCTTAAATAGCACTGCAGTCGCAGGGTCCATGGGATTCAACTGTTCAAGCCAAAGCAGAAGTTACCTCCCTGCATCCCCTCACGGCAAACCAGACAGCCTCCCTCCACTCAGCAGTGTCTGGATCCTCCCCATCTCTTTCACATCCCATCGGCTCAGCCGTGTTTTCAGAGGCTTGTACAAAACCATCAATAGGTTTGTAGCCTGTTTTGAATTGATTTGGCTCCGACTAAAGTCATTTTCCCACAGAAATCAATGGAAGCGGTACAGCAATTCTCAAGTTTCTAACACGTTTTAAAATAACGTCTTGCCTGCATGCTTTACGTTCAACAGCTATTCCCCTCGAGAGCTGCTCTGCAGTACAAAGGAACCCCACTGCCTTCAGCTCACACAGCTCAGTTTTGCAGGCAGCAGCAGGCCGCTGCAGTCACAGCTCACAGATGAAGCCTGGCCTGGTTTGTGTCCTTTTGCCTCCCCCGAATCACACACCAAGACCTGAAGCACCCCCTTAGAGGTAGTGCGTATGGGGTTGTTGCCTTCCCCACAGACACCTACAAAACCCACCGTACGCGTGACTGGTGCGTACCTCCCTCACTAGGCAAACTGGACGCACGTGCTAGGCTGCTTCCCAGTAGGTTGGGTGAGTTAAGAAAAGCAGTTGCATCAGGCCTGCTGAGAACTTGAGAGGTCGTTTTGTTTTTAAGCAGGAGATGCTGCTTAAAAGACATGGACCTCATGCCTCAGGTCATTCTCTCCTGAGATGCAAAGATGGGCTTCTTGTTTTGAGGAAGTCACCGGGCTCCTTTAGAGCAGACTCATGTTCTGGTGGCACTTTGGGACTCTCCAGAGCTCAGATGATGAAGATGACCTCCGCCTCTGACTGCAGTGAATCGTGGGCAGCTGCAACCGAGGGGTGCGCAACACACATTTGCTTTCTGCACTTTGAAGGATTCAAGTTGAACGTTTTGAATAATGTGGTCATTGCTCAGGCTTTTGAGCTGTCAGGGTCATTAATTGATCCCAGGGCTGAAAAGATAGCAGATTTTTTTGGTCCCATCCCATGAAATCTTTATTTTCACAGATGTGAAACTCAAAGGAGCTGCAAGCACTTTCACTCAAACTGCCCTCTGCAGAGGAGGATGGGGTAAGGGTTTTAGGACTCAATACAGTTTGCTTGGCAATAACACGGTTGGCATAAAGTCTTTTATATATGTCCCTATAACATCTCTGCCGTATTTGGCAGGGAAGGGAGTACCAACATTTGTGATCTTGGGATAGAAAAAAAATTAACTCATTTTAAGCACCAGTCAGGACTTGAAACTATGATACAGATTTATGTCCAGAGAAAGAATTAGGAAGAAAACATTTCCCCTGTCCTCCTAGAGCAACGTTTCGTGGTTCATATGTTACTTTACACCCTACCAGCTTTGGTTTCTGAATTTTACACTGTACAGCACATCTGCAACTTTAGTGCCTTTGCTCGTATGAGTACCATCAACCCAGTCCAGAACGAGCAGCACTGCAGAAATCAGAAACATTCACAGACGCCTTCCTGCGTTACTCAGGTGCCACCAGTGAAACCAAAGGTCCCTCTGCCCTACAGTATCCTGCCTCCTGCCAAGGGGCTTTGCTTCGGTTTACACACAGAAGGTTGAAGATCTTATGAAGATGGGAAAGCCACTGCACTCTGGACATTCGGGAACTTTCCCCCTCCTGCTGAAGGGCACATGGCACAGGAGGAGAGGGCTGGAGGATCTGCAGAATTCCCTTTTAAGCAGACAGGGCTGGTTTCCCTTCCCTGCAGGTTATTTTGGCTAGTTTCCAACCACCAAAACCTGAAGCGCAACTGTTCATCTGGCATTTGTTTACAGGTTATCCCAGCCTCCCGTCCCTACCCTCCCACATGCAGACATGCTTGTTTAAGATTACAAATGAATCCATTCATCTTTACTTAGATACTTGGCCCTAACGCGCTGTTTAACAATTTAAGAATGAATTATACTTCTCCTGGATCTATCACAATGTGCAAGCCAGGCCTCCCTGAAATAGAAAGCTCTACATCATTGAAATTAACTTCTCTCCCTGTTTTGGTGCAGATGAGTAATCTTTTTAAATAGCAAAATGTGCTGTTATCCAAACAGGCAGCACTTACACTAGTTTTAATTTTCTTCCAATGTTTTCACCCTCTGATCACTGAAGTTGGTTGGGAGGATAATAAACTGATTTAATAAATGGTACTACGAACACCAGTCCCAATAATAGGAAACTGATTAAGCTGATCACAGCCTTCCAAGCTGAATCTTCTTACAAAGAAGAGGCGGCTGGGGAAGGGAGAAAATTAGTATCTGTTGCTTCACTGATTACAGTTCTGTGGTAGACTCAAAGGGGGGGGGGGCAGTTTCCAGTGCCCATTCTGCATCAGTGCTGGGTCTCAGCACATCTTTACCAATGAAAACTGGAGGGAAAAAAGGGTTTCCTGTGCGTGGGACAATAGCCGAGTGTACCACCCCACTGCTAATACAGCAGTCATAACTGTGTAGATTATAACAAAGATGAAAAGAATTAGGTTTCTGGAAATCTTATTGACTTTGTTATTTTTCTAAATGTTTCAAAACCGAGCTTCCATTTTAGGTACAATAAAGTGCATAAAAATGGAAGTATGGGACCTAAGAAATAAGCCAGACTGCAAGCTGCCGGGGCAAAGACCACTTGTGTGAGCCTGGGCTGTGTGCTTCGATAAACTCAAGTGCATAAAATTCTGCTGCCTTGCCTGTATCATCAATTCCTTCCTTAATTTGCAAAGGGAACTTTCTCATAGCTTCCTCCACCCGACAGCAGACATCCAAACCCTGCTCAGCTATGGCTTCATGAGATACTAGTACTGAACACAGAGACAAAGGTATAATCTTAAAATGAGAAAATTCACATTTGCTGGCATTAGCATATAAATACACCCAGACCCTAGGGAAAGTTTAGTAGGCTGCATTTCCAAGCAGGGAAATACACAGGGAATAATCATCTTAGCTACAGCATAACCTCTTAAGCTCTCAGGAAAGTTTCATTTGTAAAGGAAGTCTATTCCAACTGTTCCTTCCTGAGGGAGTCCAGAAAAATCCATTTACTCATCCTTCCTTCATGCTGCAAGGTTTAAGCACCTTTTGTTCATTAGGAGCAGCGAAGCCAGCCTGTGGTGTATGCATCAGTACTGACTCCCTGGTCAACCCACAATATCAGTTTTTCCTCCTATGCCATAACCCATCTTTCCCAGGGGGAACAGTCATTCTAGTTTACTCTTCTCCCTTCCCATTTCATTAAATATGTATCAAGATTAAAGCACCCACTTAGGTTTTTCCCTCTTCAGTTGACTGTATTTGATCTAAAGAGGTGATTTTGTGACTCTCAGTCATTTCCTTGTTGATTGCTTTTAACATCAGAGAGCCTGTTTTGCTGACATACAAACTAGATCGCTGCAGTTTTTGGCCTACGTCGCCTTTGTGGCAGCTGAAACAGGAGTGAGCTCCTTGTAGCACACTTAATATTCAGCTCAAGTTTGATGTAGCCATGGTGACTAGCAGGAAGGGCATTACTGGCCCAAATACTGCCTTCAACCCAGGGAATCAGTGCCCTCATCTTAAGGCCAAATAAGTGGTTTTGATTATCCAGTTGTTTAACCAAGGCAACGTCCGCACTCCTGCTCAATGCTAACACACTTCTACTAAATTGATAAACACTGCGTGGGGAGGTGAAAACACTGAAAAACATTAAGACAAGCCACCATACCAATGGCATCACCACTTCCAGCAGTCCGAGGCTAATATACACACCACACACCGGTTCAGGATCCTGCAAATTTATACTCCACTTTCTGTACTAGAGTTAAAAATTGTGAGAGATCAGATTAGTCTTTAATTGCCTTTAATCTACATCATCAACTGCTTTCTCAGCGCTGGAGAGACAAGCAAGGGTGCAAAAGCGTTTCAGAAGTTTGCTCACAGGACAGAACAAACCCAATTGAACGCGACTCTTCTGCAACCCGCAGGCTTCAGAAGAGAGCGGGTGCCCAGGGACCGAGTCAGAACAAGCTGCTGTGCTGGAGGGGTTACCTGCGTCTGCGTCTGGTGAGCACGTCCGTACACATTCACTGTTGATAGCGGTGTCCTGGATAGGACATCGTGACGCGAACCTCAAGCCTATGACTGACAGCAAGAACAAAACTTGCCATCAGTTGGAGAGATGTAGGCAGATGAAGTGTTAAGACATTTCACGCCGAAACATTTTGGAACATATCAAAGCTGTGAGATTAAAGCCCTAAAAGTCACTGAATTTTGCTGGGGAAAAAAAGGCAAAAAAAATAAAAAAAACCCACCCAAAACAAACCAGTCCTCAGAGATACAGCTTTGCCTTTATCAGCAGTATTCATGTACAAAGAACTTCTTGGCCTGAAAGTATTGGCTCTGTGCAAAACAACAAAAAAGGAAAGATTCCAGAAAGAGCACAAGAATTAACAGAAAATTCTACTCCGGACTTTTGTCTTGTTAGGGAATACACCATTATGTCCAAGATATAACCCACTTGAAAATTGCTTTGATTTGGTAGGAATGCATCCCTTTGGAGTCCCAAAGGCTTTCATCTCAAGCGTCTAAGTGAGGAAGAACAACTATGAAGCCTAAAATTAATAGCACAGACCTATGAAATTTTTGCTTTGGGGTTGCAGCCAAACGGAATATTGGAAAACTAACCGATAATCCTTCATTCCTACAATAATGCTCATACATTAATAACCATGAATGACAAAGCAAAAACATGTTTGTCTTGTAGTCTGTATGTCAGAGAACAGAAAATGAAGTATTTGGCAAGTGAGAAAAGTACCAATACAGCCGGCGGAAAAATACAGACACATTTGACTTGTAGTAACAAACCCTGGCCTGTCAGAAGTATATTTTACAAACTCACACTTTTTTCTCCTAGACCTCTTTGCCATCAGTGCCCAATGCTCTTATTTACTTTATTGGCAAGAAATGCAACTATTACAGTAAGTTACTGACATCTGCCCGAAAGGTCAATAAATTTATTGAATGCAGAAGCACAAATCCAGGACTGTTCACTGCTGTGCTGACACCAAAACTAAAACATCTCATGGACAGTGTGATTCTCACCTGACACATTCATTTTAGCTGGGTAACAGAGGGGAGAGCGTAGTACTGATAGCTGATGAAGGTACCCTGCTTTTAAATCTTGAGCCTTGGCTTCCACCATTCAGCATGGTGAACTACCATGTTGTGATGGAGACATCAACACATACTTAGCTTATGGGTAACAGGCAACGGTGGTCCTCACGACATTTATGAATAGATGCTATATTGAGAGAATGAGCATGGCATTTCTTTTCTGAGAAAGTATCACTGCTATTAAAACTATATAGAAAACGAATGTGTTTTACATTATCCACTGTTATTTTTAAATTGCAGCAGCATTACCTTCCAGTTTTCTCAAAGTGAAAAAGTTTCCACCTTTATCAAAGTCCGTATGTAGGACAGCTCTTTTGTCAGTACCACCCAAAATGCATGCCTAAATAGCAGAAACTATAATTACCAATAATAGACATCATATATGAGTACTGGCAGAGGGTATTTGAATCACATTTCTAATTAACTTCTATAGAGAAGCAGCTGTAAAGCATTAAAACACTGATTTGCACTGCAGCTGGCAGATATCTAGATTTTGACTCCTAGCAGGTGAGGACATGTACTTCAAGGTGAGGAGAATAAAATAAAAGCTGTTTTCCTGCAAGCTTCCACTAATAGAAGCTACACGCATAGGGTTTCTTAGTAGCAAGCAATGCAGTTAGATTTATTTAATGAGCTGTAATGGAAACTCTGCTCCTCAATTATTTATTTTTTCTAAACTTTAGCTTGCCAGACATCCTTCACTACACAATAATTAGCTTAGAAAGAGGTCACAGTAAACTGGACCTTTTTAAGCCACCTCATCTCCTTTCTAGAAGAATCCTTCAGCCATAGCAACTGATCTTAAAGTAATAAATACAAGATGATGAGAAGTAAACTGGTTAGTTATTTTAGGCTGTCACAAAAAAAGCTGAAATAAAACAACTACAATGGGCCCTCAGGTCCCTTAAAACACTAGAGAATATATTTTTAATACTCTCCAGCCATTGCTTAATGAACAATGCAGGTTTTCAATATCCCTTTACGAAGGGTATACACAAGTACAGAAATGGTGTTTAAAGACACATTAAAAATGAATAGTAAAAAAAGGAAAACAGTGAATCCCACCCACATTTCACTATGGATCCAAAGCAAGCTCTGTCACTAACAGTCATCTAAAGTATCCCACCTCCACAAGCCTCGGCCAGAAATGGAGAACAACAAATTACTCTCTTTTCATAAACTAAAATTGGACATCTGCACAAGGTTTTATTTTATTGCTCCACTCCATTCGGTGCTCACTACGGAACAGAGTATTGGTGAGTTCACAAATTCCCTCCTACACCAGTATAAATGCTCTGCTGTGCTGTGCTACCTGTCAGTCACACCAGAGTCTGGGTGACAAACATCACATCTAGGCTGTGGGTCACAACCACTTCAATGACTTCGAACCCTGTTTCGCTTTAATGTTTGTGCCACGACCAGCATCAGTGATATTCACCAAAGTCAAGTCACTTTCTACATGGAAAAATGACATCGGTATCGGCTGCCATCAGAAGCATTTTAATAGTGAATGTCTTAGAACTTGACCGTAGCCTGAGAACTCACTGTGACTTTATGCATCTGGTAGCGTTAAACCAGAAGACAAATGAGCAGGCCCACCAACTGAGCATCATCAAGAGCCTGAGATTTAATGAGATACCAATACCAAAATGAATGTTTCATGACAGAGAATTTTATTCTAATGAAAGTGAAGAGAATATTTGTTTTCTCAGACTTCCAAGTCTCTCCACCTATAAGAACCAACCTTCTCCCACTCACCCAAAAGGAGATCTCACTGACAGTTACTTCAAAGCTGTTATGTGAGAGTCTAAACAGACCTGAGATAGACCACAATGAATTCTAACAGCAAGGAAAAAACCTCTTTATTCTGTGACTTAATTTACAAAAATAATTTTTTTTTTATTCAGTTGTTTGAGACAATAGTTACCGCAACTTCTACAGGAGACCTTGAAAGCAACATTTAAGAAAACGTGGAAAAGCATAGTTGCCTGAGAATAGTTTGGCTTTTTCTTTTTCTAAATACGTTAAGGTAAAAAGCTTTAAAACAACCATATTCAAAATTCAGTAAGAAAGACTGTCACCACTTTGTCCTAAGCACAGTCACTCCATATTCCGAGATGTACTAACCAGCTGCACTTTAGCGCATTTAAGAGAAAAAAAATTACTTTTACAATGCATGTGCCTAAAGATGAAAAGATAATCTCTTTAGCTGCATAAATCCTTCACTGTTCCATTTAAAGATCAAAAAGAATTCAAGTATTAAACCTTTCCTATTTCAGATATGAAGAACATGACTTTTTTCAATTAAGTCCTGGCAGATGTGGTTAATGGAACAGAGTTCTACTTGCTACATACCTGATGCTGCACCAAATGACGCATTCGTTACCCCTTGCCTTCTCCCTTCAGTACACTACTGAGTCCCTTCTGCCCTTCAGGCCCCAAATTATGCTGCGTGTGGTTCAGCCACGTAGCCTTACCCACATTTGTTTTTCCATTCAGATTATCCCATATGGCTACCTCCAGAATTGCACGTACTGCAATATAAAGAGAGATTTTAAAAGTCACAGGGATTTATCTTTAAAGGGGAAAAAAGGGATTTGGCTGTAGCTCCCTCTGACACTCGGTAAACAGATGGGGTCCGAGACTCCCCTGCCAGTGAACTTCCGAGCAAGCTACAGGATGGTGTGGAGACTGCACAACGGTGCAAAGCGAAGGAATATGACTGGCCCTGCACGAGGGGAGAGGGCAAGCGAAAGAGAAAACGTTGGTCAAAACCAAGGGCTGAGATGGCATTGCTTGGGGGAACGCTCCTTGGGCTGCTTTACTAAAAGGCCTACAGGCCTCTTGCTGCCTTTCAAAGATGAGCAGCGGCCACATGCCAGAGTCCGGGCTCACAGTGCTTTGCTGTCTCCCGAACGTCAAAAAGCCGCTCGAATTCTTATTGCGCAAAGTCCTGCTGAAAACATAAAACTAAGAAAAAAATGAGTGAATGTGGGGAAAGAATAGGAAAAATTTAAAAGTGGCCGAACAAATACATATTTTCAGGACTCCTAAATAGATATGATTTGCCCGAATTAAAATAAGGCTCAAGGAAACAGGGTAGTCTTGGAAGAAAGATGAAGCTGAAATCTGGAACCTCCCTAATGACCCCCCAAGGGAAAATGAGATTCCCATACACCTTGCTTATAATAAAATTTCCTCCTCGAAATCAAATATAGCCAAGTACGCATGCCTCTCAGATAACCACATCCTAAAATATACCATGTTCAATCTAAAAGCCAGAAGGTTGACTTTGCAAACGTCGTTGTCGTATTGGGTTAAATATATTCAAGTACTTCAGCTGAAAATGTTACTGCCTCCCAGTCACAGGTGTGGATTTTGACTGGTTACTGTAAGAAGGATGTTAAGCCTTCATGTATTGCCGCTGTACAGACATACAATGCTGTAAGGCAGACAGCCCAGCTGGGTCAACGCTTCCAGAACAATCCTGATGTTTGGAGACTGCAGTATTTTCAGTGCTGCCACATTCAACATTATTACTGTATCAACACAGTGCTTTGCATGTAACGCATGCTTTAGAGATGACTGATGCTGCGGTTCCCATTCTTCAACAAGGGACAACACTTGTTCTAAAACACTGTCATTTATACAAAAGTAGTCTTAAAATGAGTAAGAACAGGCTGTCAGTCAATATGCAAATTGAATGCTGAAACGTGACTTTTATATGAAATTTAAGTACTTAGCCACGATCACTGATTTCTGTCAAGCTAAGCCATAAAACAAGATATACCCAAAGCGCTTCTGAACCACCTGTGTGGCATGTACATTTTCCTCTCTGCACATAGCCAGCCCTGAGTACATGGCACGATGTTTCTTTTAAATGACATTCAGCAATTAAGTCACAGCTGTCTAGCACACAGTAAGTTTACAATGTCTTGAATAATATAAAATTTTTGATTGCTGCAAAGGGTGAAAAGGTAAAAACCCTACCATGCTTTACATTAAAGGAAGGGCTGAAAAATACAGGATGCCATCTTGTTCCAGATGAACACACAAATGCAAAAAATTAGTTTTAGAGGTATTAGTGTTCCCTAGATAGCTATACCTTTTGGTGACTCGACAAGGGAACTAGGGCACTGGGGCATGCAGGATCCTTGTGCAGTTTATTAGGTCTACTATTCTAATACGTTTGGATTCCCTCATTCTTAAGTTTTTCTTACCTATAAAAGGCACCTTGACTTTCAGCACTGCCTCCCCGTAACATCCTTATGGGCAAACTGATGAAATCTGGGCTAGATAAGCAGCGAGGTGGACAGAAAACTAGGTAGGCTCCAAGGGTGGTAATCAGCAGCACAAAGCCAAGCTGGAGGCCGGGACTGTCGCTAGCTGTGCGCCCCAGGGGCCAATATCGGGGCTAATACCATTGCACATCTTCATTCAAGACCTGGATGATGGGACTGCGTGCACCCTCAGAAGGTGGGCAGGTGACACAGGCCTGGGAGGCACGGCTGGCGTGCCGCTCCGAGGGACTCTGACAGGCGAGAGAAACGGGCCAACAGCAACCTGGTGAAGTTCAGCAAAGGGAAACGCAAATTCCTGCGCCTGGGGAGGGGTAACCCCAGGCACCTGTACTGACCCAGCAGCTGGAAAGGAGCTTTGCAGCAGAGGACCTGGGAGTCCTTGGGCACAAATTGAAGCACAGGAAATACTGCTTAAACATCAGAATTTTATTTTTTTTTTTTTTTTTTTTTTAAATTAAGTCACCCTAAGAGTGACTGAACAGCAGAACAGGTTCCCCAGAGACATTATGAAGTCTCCATCCTTGGAGATTTTCAAAACTTGAGTGAATAAGATTTCGAGAAACCTGCTGTAGCTGAGCAGAGAGGTTGGGTTTAATGATCTCCAGACATCCTTTCCAACCTCAACTATTTGCAATTCTGTACATGTTCCAGTCCACCCTCAACCTGAAAGAGATCCTTTCTCCGAAACAGACAGAAGAGGGAGAGTTTGACTTCTGCCTTTCACCCGGTAGTAGTATATAGTTGATGTTCCACTGCTGTACAGAGCTACCAAGTGTGTATCAGTGAAAAGCAAAGAACATTTAGACAAGCATCCTGCAAAGAGAAAACGTGCCATCCTCTGCCCTCTGTTCCTTCGGCTTAAGGCTGTTTATTTATCTAGTGAGAGACAGAGGACGGCTTTATGTTTGTTCATGCAAATTTAGAGACAGCTTATACAGCAGAGGTGTCCACAAGCTACAAGAATTAGATGGAGACCAACAATCCCTTTCGTACAAGGCAGACACTAGAGATGAAGGGCTCGATTTCTCACAACCACAGCAACTCACAACCACAATCAACGCAGATTGTAGGTCTAGGGACTGAAGCAGACCCTGAAGAATCATGAACTGCCTGTCTGTTATTCGTTGCCTGCTATCAATAGTAAAATGCCATCAGAGCCGATACAAAAACCTGCAGTGTTACAAACTGACCCGCATTTCAAATTCTCTTCCCCTCCTCCCATTCCTATGATATAATGGAACCCACTTACCACTCAGCAGCATTGTAATTAAACAATCAAAAAGCAAACAAATTTCACATCTGACAGTCCCCAGGAGAAAACTGATATACATGAAAAAAGCATTTTAGTTTACTTAGGGCCATTCTGGTAACAACAAGCTCAGAGGGATATAATTAGTACCCTGCAAGCCAGCATATGAAAAGGCTTAATTTAACTGAGATCAGAACTAAAGAATAGCTATAGAAATTAAAAGTGAAGCCACAAATCCACACAGGACTGCCACAGCTAAGCGTTTTTATGATCAGGAATTCTAAAGTCGTAATTCACATGTATTGCATTCTGATTTCCGCTTACCCAGAAGGGTAGGCGTTATTTTGGACCACCCTGAAATAGCTGAGGTTAATCCGAGGAGGTCAGCCCGTGGGTCCTTAGCAGTTCTCAGTAGCACGCAGGAAGAGGCACACAACACCGGGCTGGTTAATTCTTATTCTCCAAGTCTGCTGAATGGGTGCCTCCCTCTTCAACAGAGCCTATGTTCTTCTGCACATTAAATCCCTACAATTGTTTTGAAATGCTTACGGTCAGGAGAAGAAAGTCCTTATGTCACAGACATCCCAACTACATCTGTGGGGAAAAATGGATAAGCTATCATGGTCTTCCTGGGAATGCTATGTTGATACTAGAGACTACTATTAGAGAAAGTAGAAAATAGCCCCACAATATTTACTCTGTTGTGACCAATGGCACATGCTGGAAAGCAGCCTCTTTTAAGCTTAACTCAACCTAACAAGGGAATCCGCAGAAAGAGAGATCCCAGTGTCAGCAAACACAGCTGCTGGAGGTGACAACGTGGAGCACAGCTCAAGGCAAACTGGATGCTACCGCCGTACCGCGTGAGACCGACCCCACCGACAGGCAGCCTTTCCCAGAGCACTGTGGCTGATGTGGAATCCGGCACTAAATTTGTTTGAAGTAAGGCTAGATTTTGATCATTTGCATTATACTACAGGCACGCAAAAAAAAAAATTCCAGACAGCAAGTTGTTCGAGCACATTGCTATTTTTCAGATACAAAGCAAAGGAAACATTTCAAAAACACGACTCATAAAGCTTTTGCTGCTCGCTGTTAAGATTTGCTGTCATCAGGACAGCCTTTTTTGGTTGAAAAATGGTTATTGTTAAAGGTCACAAAATTGTCTCTCTTGAACAAATTAAGAAATAAATGGCTGTTGACACTTCCAGATGATGATTCATCTGTCCGAGAGCTCCAATAATGCAAAGCAACACAGCTGCCTCTCAGGTATGCTGCAGGCCACAGCAGCCACCAACTAACCCAGAAATCTGTCTTCGCTCTCCTATCACTTTGTTAGCCAACTTCTCAACCCTCTTCCTAGTCACACCAAAAATTCCTTACTCCCAAGCTTAAAAACAGACGAAAAACATATGAAAGTAACACCTGTCAGAAAACACACTGATGCGTGCAGTAGCCAGGTTTCCATCCGTACTATTTCTATTTTTAGCAAAGTCCTCTTTACTGCGTGTGAAGCAAAGATTCCCGTGTATGAGAGATGAAAGACGCTGACGGATTGGCACTAACATCACCGCCTACAGAAACCAGTGCGATAGCCAAACAAGAGCGCAACGCTAACAGAACCTCAAGGGCAGCTTGGCAAAGCCCGGGCCGTTTGACCCCAACACAGGTCAGTACACAAGAAATGCTGGCAAGAGGAATATAGTCTCCTTGCCAGGGAAAGCCAAGTTCTTGAAGGTTAGTTTTAAAGAGTTATTAAAGTGCTAGAGGTCTGTTTAGACAACCCTCAAGCAAAAGGCCATCATGAGGTACAGCAGAGTATATCTGATATTTTATCTTGTCAGGGTAACCTCTCGATAAAAAAATTAATAATAGATTTTTATTGAGCGATTATCCTTTTCATCTTTTGCTTTTCACTGGAGTTTATGATGACTATTTACTGATCACTTTGGGGAAGAAGCTGACATTTACTGTTCATACTATGCCTCTCTGATCTCAAATGTGGCCTCTACTATCACTACATCCAACAGTGATTCTATAATTTTAGAAGAAAGATGCTATTACAAATTTGTGGGGCCAGCATTTGAAACAGAAGCACAGCATTCCACCTTGCAGAAAATGCAGAGGACTAATTATTTATGATTTTCAAAGCAAATCAAGAAATCTCTCCTCATTCTTTTTACTGCTCGCTGGTTCCGTGGCACAGCGGTGATGATCATCAGCTCGGACACAGGGATTTTATCACCTGCTCAATTTAATAATGAGAAACAGATAACCAGAGCAATGGCCTAACAGTCCACATCCATGAATGTGCCCTTTTCAAACATACAACATGCGAAGTGAAAGTTTTCCTAGAACCTTCACTCCTTCCTGCAGTTCAGTTTGATGTGTTAAATTATCAGTTCTCAGGTACTGGGTTAGCATGTGTTGGTTTTTTCTTTTTTTTTTTCTAAATACATACAATGGATAAATTAAAACCAGACATTTGTAACCAGCAGCCTTTCACGTCAAGATCACATGTTTAGGCCTTAACAGCCTCCTGAAGACTAAGGATCTATTTAAACCCAGGGAGGGATGTGGAAGCCAAGCCCAGTGTGGTTAAGGAAGAATGCTGACTGCTGGAAAAGGAGCAGCAGCCAGCAGGAAACACTACAGTGCAGATACAGAGCTGACAGCAGTGAAGGAAAAAATGTTTCATCCTAACCAGTAATTGTCCCAACATGCATAGATCAACTGAGCTAGCAGGAAAACACTGGGTTAATGAGGAAAAAAAAAATTAGCACTCTCTTTGCCTGTGTGTCGTTCTCTTCCCTTGACAATTTAGCTCACTGTCCAACACCAGTAGTCTTTTATATCCATCTATAAATAGATACAGCACACGGATTAATCTCAGCTACTTCTTGCAATCTTTGTATGAAAGATGGATGACTGATGGAGAAGAGCTTGCATCTTATCAGAGGCAGGATGATCAGAGAAAGAGCGAGCTGGACAAACGGCACGTGTACAGACTGACGAGGAGCAGGGGTGCGAGAGCCAGAAGTGCTCTCTTTCGCCTGGTGAGAAAGGCACATCGAGAGAACAAGGAAAATGGATCCACAGGAAACCAGATTTCATTACTTCCACTTCTCTCAAAAGAAACTTGTTTGTACAATTCAGCTGTGGTTACAGCATGAGCTTGTCTAATTTGCTTCTAGACTGAGTAGCAATAAAGAGACCTTGTTGGGAGGGTGGTTGGTTTTTTTTCCCCTCCCCAGCTTAATCTGAAAATCCTTTAAAGAAATACTTATTTCATATAACATTGATTTGTTCAAACCAGCATGCCTTGCTTGCAAACTAATTAGAGACATACTTTAGAACAAATACTATAGCTGTTGGATAGTGCTTACTTGAAAGTCAGCATAGGTCAGAACATTAAATACTCACGAGCTTGTTTCCAAGCTCATTTTAGGAGCTTCCTACGTGTCAGATTTTTGGAGGCGTATCCTTTAGTATCTGTGTAGAGAGCTCTTTTCCCCCAAATTGAGTAATTTCAGTGGCAGGACTCAAACTCTGCAGCCGATAAAGCTAAATAGCTTTAGTAATTTTAAAGGAGAAAATAGAGTTGCTAGATCTGATCATAACACCTTGAAGTCACCATGTCCTCTTCAACACAGGAGAACACCAGCTACTTCAGAGAACTTCCCCTGCGATCTTTCTAGCTATGCAATGTCTACGTGATAGAGGCATTCATTCCTCCTTCACTTGATTGCCTTTTCCACCATAGCAAGGGTGCGAACTGCAAGACAAAGTAAACTCTAGTTTAATTTATATACCACGTAGCACTTAAACGGTTCAGAGAAAAAGATCCCTTGCCTTTCTGCTACAGAACAAGTAAATTCAACAACTACATCTACACATTGTTGCTGCAATCACAAGTGGTTGTTCCATTTGTGGTGATGTGTTACGCCAGTGACTACGTGCCTTTGCATGTAGCACTTAAACCCAATCCCCAATGACTACTCCTGGCAACACAGTACAAAGTAAGGAGCACAGTTGCAAGCAAGTCAGCAAGTGAGAGCAGTCAAAGTTTTGGATGTTGCAGATTTACTTTTCAGGAGCACAAAATTCAGGAGAAAAGTAAGCCAAATCATAGGCAGACCAAGATGGAAACCTTTTATCGAGGCTTCTTTTACCATTTTCTGTGTCCAGGAAAAAAAAATGCAGAATGTGAGGAGTGAGCTACTCCCCCCCCCCCCCTTTTTTTTTTTTATTCCAAGCGTCGAACATTTAACCCTGGGGTTAAAAGTTGAGGGCTACACAGGCCCTTAGCAGAATATTAAAACCAGCTTCCCTGTTTATTCACATTATCCAAAATGCAGGACAGCCCATGCCGTCAGCAGCTAAACCAGCACAAACTGAAGATGGAACGTGAGGTTTTTGCTAGACTTTTGGCCTTTAAAATGTACTGGAGCAAGGTTCACGTGAGCTCTGCTGTTGCCAAGTAAAAAAACCTCAAGTCATTATACACATATTTGCAAGTTCATTGACCCCTTCGGTAGGTAAGCATAGGTGGAGATGTTATATACATATTGCCATACCTCTGTCGCTGAAGTCATCCACCAGCACTATCTCTGCTATCAGCTCAGGAGGGGAGCGGTTTAGGACACTGTGCACCGTCCGGAGGAGAGAGGACCATCCTTCGTTGTGGAATGGTATTATCACGCTAGTGTTGGGAAGCTTCTCCAGGTACAGCTTATTCTTGCAGCTGGATACAGATAGAGTAAGTCAAAAGGCCGTGCCAAAACCCACCAGCACTTCCATGTTAATTACCAGCAAGTAACTTAGTTCATTCTTCACTCCTGAAATTGATGCAAAGTGCCTGAACCCCCCCCCCCCCCGCCCCCCGCCAACTTTTAGGCCTTATCAAGCCAGTGTTGACCTGATCTAGTCTGGGGGGGAAAAAAAAAAAATCCCTATGAAGTGGGGACTGTTAATGGCCAGTGACACTTAGTAACACAACATCAGAGGGATCCATTAGGGGCTGAAGCTGCTTTTAAAGGAAACTCCAGTTATAGCTTAAGATACAAAAGTCTAAAATACTTGTTTTCCTGTCCTTATACCTCAAAGATCACTAGGAAGAGGAATTTCTACAAAGTTGTTTCAGAACTTGAATGTATCTCTTCTAGGCATTATCAGTACATTGGTTTAGCTCACTTATTCCCAGTTTTCAGAGACGCAAATCACTCTAATCACATGTATAACTGTCACCCAAATTTTTTTAAACAAAATATGCAGGAAGTAAGGATTTTGTGTGACAGCACCTTCCCTAAACAGCCCCAGAAGTTCAAGACATTGTGAATAATACAGAAGAGAGGATAATTGCATGGTAAAAACTGTTCAATAAAGAAACCCACCTCTCTCGGTAACAGATCAACCTCCAACCTCTACCAAAGGCTTCCTTTGTCATGATGGACAATAACTCAAATCATACTTTTCTAAACAATCAATCTTGTCTTCCCCATTTTTCAGCAGGTCTAGTTTGACACCTGGGATCAGTTCTGCAGACAGAAGTGAAGAAGGCTGCGCTTTGAACACAAGCACTGCAAAACTTGAATAAAGCTGGAGAGTCAGGTCTGCAGAGACCCCATATGGACCCCTTGAATTTGGGGTATTTCCCCACAGCATTAATCATTAATCATCTTAATTTTGAAACAGGGGTAACGCTCTTTTGCCTTGCGGGGGTGTTTTGAAGGCAGCTTCATGAAGAAAATTCAAACTGTAGCAGTAAGTGCAGTGTTTATTTTCCTGCAGGTGTGGCCCTAAGTGGAATTTGAACCTTGTTAAACAGGTAACATCTAAGGCCATACAGCGAACAATTGTAGGTTAAAAGTACCCAGTAGCTGTTCACTAGGGGACAAAAAATCTACTATGTTCCTAGAACCCCATGTGTCCAGTGCAAAACAGAGGTGGTTATGCGAATAGAGATTTTTAGAATATATTCATGACGCTGCCAGCAGGGCAGGCTGCCCTCTTTCCACTACCGGGGAGGGAGGTCCTACTCCACTCCCTGCCCTGCCACAAGACTGGACCTCCCGCACGGCCTGCACCAGAGCCGATGTGCAGACCCTCTCCTGCCAGGCGCTCGGCGAGGCTTTCACAATGCAGTGCGTGCATGCACGCAGCAACTCCCGCCCTGCTCTCCCCAGAAGGGCAGGTGGGAACGAAAGCAGCTCCGGCAGTGGCAGCTTTTTCCTGGTACCTTTCCCAGGGAATGGAGAAGGATGCACCTATGTTATACAAGCTCAATAAATCTGCGGTTACAGGAAGTTACTCTGGTGCCTGTGTGAAAGGACAGTAGCTTATTCTGGGTCTAATGAATTGCCTTGGGGTGCTGCCAAGAGCTTGCAGGCTATAGCTGCAATGCACAGATGCAAGATGCAAAATAAAGCTGCATGGACTGCTTTCATCCAGCCCTTGGCATTGCAATCGTAACCTTCTTCCGAGATAGCTACTAGCTATAACTCCGCTCCAATGTGAAACAGGAGCCTCCGAATCTCTTCTAACTCTTCTTAAACTGGAATTCTCATTTTCTGACTGGCTTTAACGAGTGGAAAACTTTAGCTATTAAGTTTAACCATTAACCATGGAGAGAAATTGTTTCCCTCCAGCTACCACATCTACAATTGCTTTACAAAACCTGCAAAATTAGTATTTAATATTAAAAAACCCAGAAGCACTTAAAGGAAATGTTAGCAGGGGAAGACATGATTGTTGAAACAAACAATTATATGTGTGCACCGGGTAGATCCGGTACATGCCCTCCCCCAGCCCCTTGATTCCCACGATTAACAAAAAGCAGAGGTGACAAACTATTGGGTATACAAAGGTCCAAACAAACCATCTCAGAAGTGAGCAAACACATTGGCTGCTTCTTTGTCCTTCCCCACCCAGGCCAGCTGCTGGCGAGAATCCCAGTTGTGGCCCCAAAGCTCAGGACAGGAGAGATGCCGCATTTTTCCCCAGTTCACCTCCTTAGACGCCCCGCTGTCTGCAGGCACATCTCCAAACGACAAAGTCTGTATTATCTCTTACCATATGTAGAAGGCTAGGTAAAGTAAGTGCTCTAAAACACAGCTCCCTTCTTTCTAGAATGCTCTTTATAGACTTTGTCTCAGCCTAACTTCATTATAAATTGCCCTCATCAACCTCCCAAATAACACAGACCATACCGTTTCAAGTATGTCTTTTTTAATGGGCACAGGGAATGCACAACAGACCTTTTCAGTCATGAATTCCTTTACTGCAAATCTCCGTTATACGTAACCCCACTCCCTGCTCAGCTAATCCTAGCATCCATTATACACACGCTGTTTATCCTCTCCTTGAGACCTCCACAATTATAACTCACTACGCTGGGGGAAAGGATGCATCAAGCAACAAGCAAACCAGCTGCAGCGGCATCATTAATCACAGCTTAAGTTGTTGGTGACCCAGACACTTCACTTATTAATTTTAACTGGGGACTGCAGTTAGAAGTTTCACATTTTAAAAAAGTTTAAGTAGCAGAATTAGCAACGAGGAGTCAGCAACTTTGGGAAACAATGGGGAATGCGAGGTAATATATTAAATCCTCAGATGAGGCAACACTAGCATTGTCTGATATTTAAATTCTCAGAGCCCATGGCAGCCCCTGTAAATGGACGCCAAGTATAATTTAGGTTACCAAACTCAAACTGTATTTCCTAGAACTTGAGTATGGGCTGATCAACCACCATCTTCAGTTACCTGATTTATCTCTACGTTTAAACATTTCAGCTGCATGCGTAAAATATTTATGGAGCTATACTCACTACTCCGGTTTATGAGTATATATTGAGAAAGGGTGTCAAGCCAGTGTATTTGATTAGTTTGCTGTGACAGCTGAAGAGGTAATCTCTCAAATGTGCAGCTAACAAATTATAAAACCCGATTTCTAGAAATTATATCTCATGAATAAAGTAGATGTTGAATTCAGATTCACTAAATTGTGATAAAAACAGCTTTACACAAAACAAGCTTCCATTCAAATGCCTAACAATGCTTTCAGATCAAGAACTGCACAAACAGTATTTAAAAACCTCTCAGCTTTGTATAAACACGGGTTAAGTCCTAACTGAAGCACTTTTGCTAATGAAAAACCCCTTCTGGCTTGCACAAAATCCAGTTTGACACCATCCTAAGGGATAATGTCCAAAAATAGATGAACTCAAAAGTCAGCATTCAATTGGAACTAGTTTCTACTCGTAAACCCTGATGAGGTTTTTATGAAGAAGATGTCTAAAGCTAATCCATAAATCGGAAGGATTTCTGATAAAACTCGTCATACATAGTTGGGTGGAGTTACTCAAGTCTTGCTCTGCTCCTGAGCATTTCATGGTTGTTTCCAGCTACTGGCCAACATAAGAACTGGACAGAGCGTTTAGTGACAAAGTCATCACCTGACTACACTTAGGGCACTTGTTAACTGAGTCAGACATTCCCATCAGCTTCCACTACAGAAAGAAAGAGATTCACCTTATTAGTTGCTAAAAGTCGCTGGCTCTATCAGTAGGCTCAGGAACTGAACTGTCAAGCTGTGAGAGGTGAAGGAAGTACCCACCTCCGGGTTAAGTTCAAGATCTCTTCTGCACAGGGCTGCAAGTTTTTGGTAATTTTAAGTCTTTTGGAATCAAAAGGGAATTTTTTTTCCCCCCAGATTTGGTCTCTTCTATATCCCGTTGCAATTACTATACACTGCCCTTTATTAAGGAGACAGCAGGACCCAGATGCGAAAGGACTGTATTTGATGAACAAAGGTACAAGAGTCCATAATAAAAAAGAGCACACTCCTGCAGATGTGGTAATTTAGGGCTTGTAAACTTTCACTCGTAGAAATGCAAACTATATACTCACTTTGGATGTCTGATGTCTGGAAGGGAACGATTCAGAGAAATTTTATCACTCACAAAGATATTAAAGCCATTTTCCCTGTATGCCTGGTCCACTCGCTCTGCATCAGTCATTGGGTAAGGTTTTCCCTGTTCTCCATTTCCTATAGACAGACAGAAAGTAAACACGCATCATTACTACTAATTGGTGCACAACTGTCCAGAAACTAATCCATATATCAAAAGAAGAGCAGCCATCTTATAGCCCTTTGAAAATTCCTTCATTAGTTTTGTGCTCTATGTCATATTCAGCACTGGGTCAACCATGTCAACCTAACAATTTTATCTGATACGCAGTTTTGTTACAAACCACTCAGCTGTGCAAATCATAGAAGATAAAAGTCTTCCTTCCAACATCAGAAACAGATGAAGAGGCTATGGCAACGCTGTGGAGGATCTATAGAATGTTTTTTGTTTCCCTGCAGGAAGAATACATATGGTTTGAATACCTTATCACTGTTGCTTTTTTCAGCACAGATGGGTATGTATATTTAACAACCTGAGCTCTTGCACAGAGGAGCCAGAGCCCTTGCAGACACACCAGTGTAAAGCTGTGACGTTCAAAATGGGCCCTTTTATGTGATGCAAGGCAAAACGCAGAACTATGGAATAAAACTTGCATGAATGTTATAAACGATAACGTTTTTCTTATCCCTCTTCCTCCTTTCTGGATCTCCCATTTTTGGGAGAGGTACAGGCACGCATTTTTTGGTAAGTTTTTTAAAAATCAATACTGCACCTATCCTAAAAATACCAAGATGTTACCAACATATTTTCACCTCAAAATGGTTATGGTGGAGTTGGGGGGGGGAAAGGCTTTACCTGGGATTAACACACAGTAACTGTTGCGTCATGTCAAGAACATCATCCTGACCCTGAAGCTGAACATGCTGTTCTGCACTCAGCCTACCAAATAAATTCAAACTAAATTACAATCTGTATTAAAACATTTTAATAGTAATCTTACATACCTACACGCTCAGAGTCCCTCCTTATAGCTTCTTTGTTATGCCAGTCCTTTTTCCTTTGTCCATCACCAAAGTAAGGGTCTTTCTTTTGCCTCACGTATGATGCCTTTTAAACAAAAGATTGGATATATTAAATACACAACATGTGAAACCTTTCCTTAACAGCCTCCCCTTCCTGTAAGAGGAGATTGAACATCTTCCTTAAGGTAAGACCATCACAAGCGAGTAGTTTTTACCCTGAAAGGGGTGAGGGAGGAAGCAAGTTTTGCTGGCCTCAGAATAGTACTTATCTATAGCTGTTAAGTGATATTTTTTTTCAGGGCACCATCATGTATGCAGACCGGTATTCTTAATCAGGGAATCTATTAAAACCTCCCATTTTCATTTTGAAAACATCCAATACATCTCACATCCTATTTAATTAACAATAAAGCTGTAATGGGGGACCTATTTCAGGATCATTATTAATGAGCACACTAGTATACCTGAATAAAATAAAAATAAGATTTAAAAGGTCATTTATTAAGACTCTTGCTGCTCAACGTAAAAGCAAATTTTACACAAGGCATGAGCCTGCATTAAACCCAATTAGAGCTCCTCTTTTCATGATGTTGTTCCTGAAATTCAAAAGCAATGGATGCTGTCGGAACAAGTTAGCAAATGAAAGACGGGGTGAATTCAGGATCAAAAAGACTATGGTGTGTGGAAAGAAAACCATGATACATCTCAAATACTGACATCCCCAAAATCCAAGGGGAATATACAAATATATATAAAAAATATATTTAAGTAGGTTTTATGGTCAAGAAGAGAACATCATCTCTGAGAATGAGTTTTCAATTATGTGGTAATATGCTGGTAGAGTATAAATGCAATCATTTGTAGCATCATTACTGCAGAAGTAGTTACACAAAGAACTTAGATGTTTTTTTTTCCTTTGAATTCCTCATGACCTGCAGAGAGAACTCCACAGGCTAGAACTTCCAGGAAAGAAAAAAAGCTTCCCTCCTTGGAGGGCAAGAGGTTTAAAGTCTCACTAATGGGTCAATCAAACCACCCACCCACCAAAAAGCAACGGTTGGCATAGTAACCTTGCAGGGTTATCAGGCATCTTTGGCATCTGGGACACAGGCATCATTTGCCTGACTAGTTAAATTACAAACTCTTCATTTTCATGCCTAGATTTGTCTTGGGAAAATAGGACACTCGGACATTTTCTTTGTTATTCCAAGGCCCTAGACTTCAGCCTGATGCAGTTCACCTCCCTGGAGCCTGATAGATGAGCTCTGGTGAACCTTGCTGTGAAGGTTTTGCAGATTATCCCCCTTGCATCACCCCTCTTCCACACCAGTCAGCAGGAAGGGAGCCCTGTGCGTTAGCTTACAAAACCATCAGTGAAGACAGGTTTCAGCTAAGATGCCAAAGTGAACTAGAGCGGGTGAACGCAGGCACATGCGCTGCTCCGCCTGCTCCGTTATGGGGGGTAACCCCTAGCAAAGGAACTGCGTGAAAACCTTGAGTTGTGCTGCTTGTATTATCATGCCAAAGGGTAATAAACCAGTGGTCTAAAAGTAATAGAGCTCAATTGGATTAAAAGCTGGCCTGTGAACTACTAGAACTTTTTTTTTCCCTCCACATAAGAGATTTTAAATCCATCTAGGTCCTTTCAATCATAGAATGGTTTGGGTTGGAAGGGACCTTAAAGATCACCTGGTTCCAACCCCCCTGCCATGGGCAGGGACACCTTCCCCTAGCCCAGCTTGCTCAAAGCCCCATCCAACCTGGCCTTGAGCACTTCCAGGGATGGGGCAGCCACAGCTTCTCTGGGCAACCTGTGCCAGCGCCTCACCACCCTCAGAGTGAAGAATTTCTTCCTTCTATCTAATCTAAATCTACCCTCTTTCAGCTTAAAGCCATCACCCCTTGCCCTGACTTCTGCTAGCTCGTGCCAGCTACTGTGAGCAGGTCTGGCTGACAGCTGTGTGACAGACAGACAGTAGAAGCAGCAGCTTGGTTATTTTTGGTGTAAAATGGATCAAGTTTTCAGCACCATGAAGCAGCCACCCTGTGCTACTGCAACAATCCAGCACATCTACTTGTCTGGCTACCACAGTGGTTTCTAATTTTTCAGACAACATGCCACCCTCCTGATCATCTCCACTAAATAACCCACAGAGCACACTACTGTTCTCTGAGATTTTTGCCTCTGTTTTGCAAGGTCCCTGCTTTGCCAGGCCTGCTCACCGGCCAGTTTCCTCTCCAGGATACTACTCTGCCAGGAAAAGTCCTGGAAAGCTCTCGCAGACCAGAGCACCTCCTTGGCAGGAGAGTTTTGCCAGCTTTGAGCACTAGACTTGTGCACAAGTGTCATACTGGGCACAGGAACAACTGGCAAGTCTGAAAGCTCGATATTTTAAGTCTCTTTTGTCTCGTTTATAGCACTCTGGACTGAATGAGCGCACCAGGAGAATCGTTTACAACGCCACTATCCCTTTGGCATTTGCTGCGATTCAACAGCTGTAAACCCCTTATCAATAGTTACTCTAGAAATCCCACCCACCGCTGAAGAGGAGAGCACTGTAAGAGTGTCCAGGGACTTGATCTAAAAGGAGAAACACACAGCATGACTCTGAGCCTCACAGCACCCACTGTGCACATGGGGTAACCCAGCACCCTATGCCAAACCCCTGTGACGTGACCAGGGGAAGTGAGGCAGCCTGGAGAAAGAGAGGAGGAAAAAAGAAAAAGGAAAAAAAAAAAAAAAAAAAAAAAAGAGATCCACCAGCAAAAAGTCATCCAAGCTGCCTAACACGGCACTGGTAAGAGTGTTTTAAATCCCACCTCTTATTGGGACTCAGGCAACTTAAACTAGAATTGCAGAGGCACCCCCTTTCCCTCTGAGCTCTACTCTGAAAACGTCCCTTAGAAAATACCCGTCCACTGCTGCAGGTGCCTGTGGGGATTGCTCTCCTCTTGACATACACTAACAGGATGGATCTTGAGCTGCCCTCCACAACAGCTCTCAGGAGATGGGAGACAAGTTCAAAGTATACCCCAAAGGATTCACACCAACACCTCCAGCACCCTCCGGAGGGAAGCCACACCACTGGGCTATCGGCTGTTTCAGGAGGGGCATCTCACGCCATTACAAAGCTGTACCACCAAAGCAGCCAACGCTCATCAGGCCAAGCAGCGACCTAAAAGCCATTAAAAAGCAGTTCCAGCCATCCCTGCTCAGGGTGAGCATGCCCAGGCTCTGGGCTGGAGTTACCCTTGTGTTTGTATGCTCAACATCGGATAACGTGAACAGGGAAGTACATTTTCTGCACAGCTTCAAGCCATTCTTCAGAAAGGTCAGCAACGTGCATTTAAATACCGTCAGAGCACGCAACAACCCGACGTAAGCAACTTAAACACTGCGATACTGAGTGAAAGCAGGCAGTAGCGCTCCATCCTCAAGCGCTGTTAAAAAAAGGAAAAAAAGAAGAAATCACAGAGACTGCCACTGTATTATGTACAGAGCCCAAATCAGGCAGGTGGACAGCAGAAAGTCTAGTAGATAGATGTATTACTTCTCTCAGTCCCAAATAAATTTACAGAGGAAAACTTCTTTGAGCTGGGCTAAGCCAAACCCTGTCAAGGCCACACATGTCAAGTGAAAAACATCGGTAATTTGGTAAACTTTGAATTAAGCAAGAGGGGAGACTATGGCGTACACGCATCAGTTATTCAGACCTTTCCAAACTGTAGTGTTGGACTTTGGAGGCCCACGGAATAAGAGTTATCGATCCTTAAGTCCTGAGGAACAGGCTTTGTACAGCTCTCAGTCTTGGAGACTTACAAGGACCGACTTTTTTTCCTGTCAGCACCAGCAAAGTAGAATGAGGACTGTGTAGGGTGACTCATTATCTGTTCCTCTGCCTGCAGTGCTCATGATGTTACTGCCCTGTACAACTAAAGCCAAATGTGATTCACACAAGATAAACACAACATTAATCTCTGTTGGATCGACATACCTCTCTTTAAGTGGCTTTTAAAATCTTGAAGGGTAGACATAGCTGCAGATGGTCATGACAGACATGCTGCATTCTGAAGCTTTTTTGGCCTTGGGCAGAGAAGTTACATTAGTCAATCCAATCCAGAAATGCTCCATTAAATTTAATTCAACTTGGGTAAATGTTAAGAGGTTAGAATATTTCTAACTGCATCCCTCGCAAGCAAACATATAACGCTTACATTGGTTTTGCAGGTCGCTACTAAAACACCGTATCTGAAAAGTCTGCTGTGAGTCACTGACAAGTTCTGTCAACAATGTCTGAACATTAATTTTGAAGTGAATTTCAGTGCTAGAAAATGAATATCAGTGTCTTTGCCTCTGTGACCTTGCCAGCACCTGCGATTCACATAGCCCTGAAGGGAAGGTGTAGCTGCAGCAGCCTGATTAGCATCGTATTTCTTGTTAAGAATCACACTTTCAAGACCAGCTTGGTTTCAGCAGACTACCAAAAAAAGTCAGTGTGAACGATAAAGCATTGCCTTCCCCCCCTCGACTGCAATTTTTATGCTCATGTCATCGCTATTAGCGGAGCAGTGTGTAAAGCTGCGGGCAGCACACCATCGTGGGCAGAGGGAAGATGCGCACAGACGCGCTCAAAGTCTCTCTCATTGTGAAAATGGGCAAGTTGCTGACATTGATGTTATTTTGCAAGCTCCTTTTGTTCAGCCCCCCCCCCCCCCCCTTTTTTTTTTCTCTTTATAAAAGATGTCTGAGCTCTAGAAATCCAGACACAGCATACAGGGACCAGAATGTTGCTTTTTTTAGTGGTTTCCTTCAGGGATGCTGGATAGGATTTGACTCAATTATGCAAATTACATAGCTTGATGATACCCCTTCAACAGACGCTCTAGACTATGATATCTAAGCAATCTGCAAAACACAGCAAGTTTCCCAGGACTAACTTTTGCTTTAACTATTAAACAAGCATCTCATTCACAGGGAGCTATGTCTTACCCGTAATGCTGTATTTCATGTCAATTTTCACTTTTATCCTAATTTCTCATTAATTCTAACTGCACAGCAGGAGGTATGACATTTTTGTCCAAACCCCACCAGCACATCCCCCCTTACCTGCATTTTAACTGTGGAATACAGTGACCATTGTTTGAACCTTGCAGTTACCAATGCTGCATGGTCAGGGTAAATTGGCATTACGGATCTGGATTTCTGTCCCTATAAAACAGATCAGCAAGGCTATAGCCTTTGCAATTTTCTGTTTTGCTCTACCTTAGCTTCTCATTCTGCAAAAGCCTCTTCTTTTTTGAAATGGTCAGTTGTAAACGGCAATGTAAAAAGGAGATTTCAAAGCATGAAGGGTTCATTACGATCATCTAGTCAAACTATGTAAGTGCACAAGACATTGAATTTTATCCATTAACTCCCACAGCAAGCCCGTAAGTTCTATTTCAGCTCAAGCACATTTTCTTTTCCTTAAGAATTGAAAGTTGTTGACCACTAAGGAGTGATTACTTCTCCAGCAATATCTTAAACTAATCTCCTGCCTCTTTCCATCCTTCGTTTTTTAAAAACTGAAAATGAGTTAAAGTAGAAAGGCATATTAAGCAATACATTGAAAATGGATTTAGACAGATTGCTGTAAATAAGCCCCTTCTGTTGTCTACCATGCTGTTACTTAACATGCCGCCAAAGCAATTGATCAGCATTCAAACGCCAAATGCACAAAAATGGAATTTTAATCTTTTGTTTAATCACTATTTAGTGTGCCTGGCTCCAGCCAGAATAAAAGAAGGGTGGATGGAGATGTAAGCCAAGAGTTTTCTGTACATGAGGAAAAAAAAGATTTGCTGGAGTGCATACACTAATCATAATGCTGTACAGGTCTCAAACCCTGTTCAAACTTTTTTTTTTTAACCTAGGAGCTATGATCAGACCCAAGAAGCTATGATCTTTGGAGACAATGTTAAAAGGGAGCATCTGTTCCATCCTAGGTCTCTTCGTTAATCCCAGCATCTCAGCAAGCATGGCTTCCATTTATATCCTACATTAAGGTGCAGAAGATGACGAAACAATCCAGAAAAACAACAGGAAAAGACAGAGCAAACAGAAACCATTCCTCTATTTATTAGGTGGACTCAGTGGAAGACTCAAGAGCAGGCACTTTGGGTACAACCTAGTTGCCATGATCTGTGCCGCAGCAAAGCAGAAATAAGAAACATCTAGAGCCAGCTTCTCTTCAGTCTTCCAAAACCTGGAGTACATGAGGGGTTTCAGAAGGCAGGAGAAGGGCGAGAAGCCAGGTCTGGCAGAAACCAGGAAGAATTCTCCCTCTCACTGCAGCAAGAAGCCCAGGTTTTAATGATCGTGGGACCATCCATGCTAAATGTCGGTAACCCTTTCATAAATAAATTGATATCAAGTCTTACTGCACCATAAAGTAATAAAACTCTTTTTTAGCTTGTCAGAGATCTATTAGCATGTGTTGAACAACAAATTGGTACAACACCCACGCAGCACAAACAGCATCCATCCTTTGTACTGGCATGAAAACAGCTGAGCATTTCAGATGATCTAATGAAAAATAAAAATATCTCCAACATCAGCTGGAGGCATTCGTCCTAGGTCAAGAAGCTGAGCAAAACCTTGGTCAGTCAAATCTCTTCATTTACTGGAACAGGAGAGAGCATGCTACTAGGAAAAGCAAGCTGCTAAAAGCCTGTCGCAGTGATCTACCCAAGTGTTTTCAAAGGTTAATTTTTGAAGCTATTTCAGGCCATCAAAAATTTAAAAGCTACATTAACATAATCCATACCTTCACCATTTCAGGAACTATTAAAAGGCAATGCAGGACTAAATGGCAGCACATCATGTGGAATAATTAAGTGCTTTCAAAGACAAAAAAGCCAAGCACGTTTTCACAGCTGTGTTGCGCCTCAGATCCAAGCATCAGGTTCAAACCAGACCTAAAAGTTTCCTGCACAATGCCACGATGCTACCATTTGGCCATCGCCCTCTTCTCTCCCACCTGAAACACCAGTAACACTGAAATCCACATGTTCAGTTTTGTGCTTTTCTTTGAGAAAGCCACAGTTTGGGGTATGGACATAAGTTGCCTGCTTCCTTCAGAAAGTAGAGCCGCAAATCCTGCGGGCACTCCTGGATCAGTCCGGACCCCGTGTCAGCTAATTAAACCACAGCTGGACCAGAACCAGCTGAACGGATCAGTGCATACAGACCCAGAGCAGAGCCTTTTCTGCAGAATACCCAGGGACACTCGCTAGCTGATTGCAGAGCTATTAAAGAAATATGTTCCTTGCGGGACGCCAGGCATGCAGCTCCTTGGTGGACAGGACAGCCTACTGCTTAAGCATTACTCAGTTTTAGCTGACTCTGTACTTCTTAACGCAGAAAGCTTTTTGTATCATGTGCAAGAACAGTACTTGCTAGAACTGAAACTTCTCCCCCCCCTTTTAAATTCCTTCAGTTAACAAGTTTTATTCAACCTCAATTGCTGAAAATCCCTTAGCACAAACAAAATTTTATCTAGCAAAAAGTCCTGCTTCATCAGCTGATTAAAGTATAACGACATCAGCTGAGGACAGTGATATGACATCCAGCTTAGTCATCTATCTCTACCAAACACTTTACACTTTGTTCTTCACTTACCTTTAGAAATAATATTATGCTCTTGCAGTGTTTTCTGTTCTAAACTTACTATTTGACCAATTCAATCCAGGCCTTCAAATGCACAGTGCTTTTCCAAAGTCAGCGCAGAGCGCCAAGCAGCGATGTCTTGCCCGGGTTTCAGCACACCTTGTGACAGCACAGCGGTTTCAGTCTCGGGCTTTTCTTTCAGCTGTCAGAAACCCAGCTGGCCTAGTTTTCGACTTCAGAGCAGGACTCGTTGCTTTAATTTGCCTACAACAGCTTTCTTATCTTTTCTGTTCACTAAAATGCTTACAGCCCTTCCCATCTACAGAAATGCTCCATTTCCCACATAGTAGCATGTCTCGAGGATCTGCTGAAAACTGTGGAATAAGCTCCTGCAGGCATTTAGTTGCATCAGAAACCTCCTCGTTTTCCCCCTCAAGGAATAAGCACATTTCTTTGACCTTACTTTAACATACAGCAACACATTACAAAGTTCCCAATCACGATGTCACCCCCTGAGCTACCCTCCAGTCGAGATGGGAGACACAACCCGTTACTCGCCCTGCCTCGGTACGACAGCGAGGAGGGGTTTTGACAGCAAATACGTGAAGTATGAAGATGTAGACAAAAGTCATCTCTGAACTGCCATTCCAAATGAGATTAAAGACTTCCCACCCCTCCCACCTTCCCTTTCTGCCTTACATGCTTTCTGGAAACTTAAAACTAGGTGAGCTCTCCCAAGGAACCAACATACATGTTGTATTTTATTGCGTGTCCAAGAACTGTTTTTTGGCCACAACTCCTGGCAGAAGCTACGAGGATTAAATCCAGAGATATATATATTTTTCTACAGCATTTAGTGCTATCTGAAGCTGTCTTAAATAAAAGAAGCCTGATATTCACAGAAAGAAGAGTGAACAGGCTGGTTTGGAGATCAATTTGAGAAACGGACACATGAAGCAGAACCCTCCAGATGTCTGCATATATCCACTTAACAGCAGCAAACAGCACACATGCTTCAGTGGTTTCCTATCAGGACATACTTTGGAGCACTGTTTCAGAAATTTGATTTACCAGTTAGATTTACAGATTATGCTGCATATCCAGAAATACTTGAATAATCTGCATTAAGATTTAATAAAAATGCAGGATACAAAACCTATTAATTCCATCATTTCCATGAATTCCCTGTACTCGAGCTATGAACTCTTGATCAGATTACAGGAATGTTAAGCCAGTCAATGATTGTTCAGCTGAACACAACTTCAAATATTTTGAATACTAGCAGACAATTGCACCATATATCATACTAGCAGAAATTCAGAAATCTCGTTAAAGATACACCACAAAGAACATCCCATATACCCTCAACACAGAAATACTACGCAGAAGGGAAATTCACAGCGCTCAGACAACCAATACAAGATTACAACTAAGCTCGGTGCTTGCATATAGGTGGACCTGGTAAACACGTGACTGCAAATTTGACTTTGTTCAGTTTATAAAAAATACTACAGCATTTGTAAATATTTGAATGATGAAAGAACTATGACAATTTATGCCTTTCATCAAATGGAATCTACCTGGATGGGCACTGGGCTGTTGGGAAACTCTGGTTTAACTCCTGGTATAAGCTGGTAGAAAATAGGAGATGACTGCTAATGCTCCAACAATCTTTGGAGTGAGGACAGGACAAAACCTACCCTCTAGACACCCAGAGTCTAAATATTTTCTGTAATACTGAAGAATCAAGAAGAAATCACTCAATTTTGGGACATTCCAATGTGCAAACTATACTACCAGGATGCCTTGCACTTTGTGATAGAGAACAGCACAAGTAAGACAAGAGCCTGCATTATAACGTGTTTTCTGAGGTAAGACGAGCAGGGCAGTCTGAAAGCGTGACAAGTTATCGTTCATAATAGTCAACAGAAGTGATCTGGGTTTTGCCTGGAAAAGCAGGCAGAGCACCGTGAATTATCCGTAAGCAGAGCTACAGCAGTCTTTGGAACAGCTGACAGCACAGATCAGGTATTTACCTTTCTTCATGGAAATTGGGCTGATGCCAAACTTATTCAAGGGCACATTACAGAACTTTGATGCCCTGGTGAGGGGCAAAGATTTGTCAGCATGTGGAGTATACTGGCTTTAGAAAGGCTAATAACACCACTATTCTGAAATGCTCCAAAAGGTAAAACACCCCTCCACATTTACTGCTACTGAAAACTATATACAATCCATATGAAAGCTATGTGACAGATATGACTCAAGAACTGGAATAAGAACCATAATTCCCATTTAGTTGTGTGCCAGGTACCGAGATTTGTGTTTTATGTCAGCAGACAGAGTGCTTCCCATAGCAAGCTGCAGAGCAAGCTTAAAAATTGCTTTTTCCCTAATGAATTCTGAAAAATACTGGAAAAAAGTCTGTATTTTAGCTTTCTTCTTGAGCCCTTATCCATCCTTAGGAGTTACACATAAAATTTTAGAAATATCTCCTCTCAGAAATTTGAAAGGAGGCACAATCTGACGGAGAACGACGATGTTATCTGCTGAAAAGTCAGACGTAAAAACGAGAGAATGTCAAATCATCTACCAGCAGCATTCACCTGCTAGTACTGGAAATAATCCCCAGCCACGCTGCGCCGGCTCGTCTTGCTCAGCCGGTCACAGTTGCAGTTCAACAACAAACTGTTCCTGGAAATGTGGGTGGCTGGGTGACACAGGACCCCCCTGCACCTCCCCTGCTGAATAAAGACCCAGGCCAACAGGATCCTAGGGAGAACTTAAGGCATCACGAGGCTTACAGGTATTTTCAGAGTACTTCCCCTCCAGTTATCCCCTGCTACCAGGAACAATACCACGCTCACGTAATAATTAAACATCACTTGAACAAAATAGTTCCTGCTAACTCCAAAGAGAATCACAAGCATTTTTCTATTTTAGTTTCCACTCTCTTCACTCCGTACCTTCAGTGCTGACGCTGCTCGCTTTGTCTTCCAGTCACTGGGCAACCAACAGTACCCGTAACAATCACCCTGACAGCTTTGGTTTAGGAAAAAAAAAAAAAATCATTGTTTTCAATTAAACATTTACTATTACTTCAGGTGGTGCTCTGAAGGAGCCTACCTTTTGCTTTGCTTCCTGGGTCGCACTGTTACCATCGGTCTCAGCACAGCTTTTTGTTAGCAGCAATGCAGCAAAATCATATTTTTCTGGTTTTCAGCAACAGAATACCACTATTTTCCTTTTAGCTATTTTAAGGATTTTAAAGTAAATTCTCTACCAACTTCCTGGCAGACTTGATGCTTCTTGACAGTGTTATGTTAAACTGAAAACATCAGCACTAAAAAGCAACATTTAACACGCCTCTTCTTCCCAAGAAGTTATTTAGCTGCTGCTCAGACAAGTCGTACGTTGCAGCCAGCAACAGCAAGTGCACAGATCTATGCCAGGATTAATCACACTCCTCTCAGAATCAGACTTACTGCTATTACCCAGTTACTCAAAAACATTTGAGCCATGCTACCTCCAGTTTCCCCTTGTTTACGCTGTCAGTTCATTTGATGTATTTGTGCTTTGTTTGCATCTCCAGATTCTCCTTGTACAGAAGGCAGCACACAGAATTACTGCCCACGACGGTGAGGAGGAGTCCTGCTGCACGCTGCAGTGCGGAGCAGCTGGGCAATAGCTGTAGAAGACCCTTGTACCGTTACGATGACCCTGTAAGCAGTTCTCCTCATCAGGAAGCACGAGCCGCTCCTTGAGACCAGGCGGAAGCCACATTATTCCACTGGGAACAAAAAGCCAAGCACAAAAATCCCAACTTCAGTCTTTAACCTCTTCTAGGAAACCAAGCCACCAGTGATGGGTTGCAAAGATGACTTGCAGAACATGCACATCACACGATTAAGGACTAAAACCCCACCATGAACCATATGGGGAAGGTTATCCCATGGAAAGTTCTGGGCACCCTAAAAATAAATTGCGTTTACAATAACGGATAGAGACTTCTCACCAGTTAAAAGCTGAAGTGCCAAGTACGCGTACCCAGCAAGAGAGCGTCTACCACACTTTTGCCACTCCTCCCTCCGCAAGGAAAGCATTGGCAGAACTCCCTGCAGTACTCGTGCGTACCGTACGTGCCATCTGATCACACTTCCCGGGTTTAATACTTCTCTCCTAAGCAACCTCCTCAAGAGGTCTGCCTCTACCCCTTTCAAATACAGCATGAAATTGTGAACATCACACATCTTTATGCCATCCCAAGGCTTTTAATTGCCCATGCCTCCACCCTGGGCTGAGACGAGGCCGACCCAAGGCCAGGAAAGGATCAAGTAATCTACACTGAAATGCTGAATCTAGAGGCTAGATCCTGCGTAGGTACACTGGTCCCTCCTAGAGATGCTCTCTAGCAGCGATCACCACTTGACATGGGCAGCTGCAAGTTGTAATATGGCAAAAAACCACCCGAATGCTCATAGTGCCAGCGTAGCAAGAGTGCACACTAAGGCTGGTTAGGGTCCAACAGGGAAACAATAGAAACTGGTAAGATAAATTGGTTGGGTCAGGGCAGAAGCTGGTTGACAGTCTCAGGGCCATTATCTCCGAGTGCCTGTGGAAGACGGATGAGATTTCCAATAACTGCAAGACAACAAATACTTCTGGGGAACTGAGGAAAAGCAGGGCTGGGAATGCAGATACCAAAACATTGCACATGCCTAAAGGGCAACAAATCACTTTTAGGTGTCACCTTAAGAGTGACAAACTGCTACTAACTACAGCAGTGTCAGGATTAAAAACTAAGAAACAAGCAGCTTCTCTCTGAGAGAGGTAACAACTGGGCAGACAGGAGAGAGAAGAGATGCATCACTCAGTGACGCAAATCTGCATATCCCGAGTCTTGTTATTGCTAATATCCAAATTGGAATTCATTCAAATCTAATAAAAACTTACACATTTTGATGCAAACATTCAGGTCATGTCAAAACAATCTTTGCCAGAATCTTTCTAGACCCTGTAAAATTATCTATTGATTTCAGTACTGGAATGAAAAGCGTGCTTGTTAAATCTGCTGATGTTGCCAGTTAAGTGGAGAACAGGATTAAAATTCAAAAGTGGTCCTGACAACAGAAAAACATCAAAAAATTTGGGATACAATTCAAAGGGTGAGTAAGGAAGGTATTAACTGTATAAACGCAAGACTTGAGTGACTTCTTATACAGCTGTTCAGCAGTTGTTTTATCATCATTTCTGGGTGATGACAGATCACCGACTGTATGAATCTGTCTTCTACTGTTTGGGGAAAAAAAAAAGCAAGTTTCATCCTGAGATATTTACAGAAATATCATACACAGAAAAATGCAAAATAATGGGTGCTGACTAGGGCAGAGATGACTGGGCAGAAAGGAAGGGCAAGTATTACAAATAGTCCTCACACTTTTCCACACTGCTGCAAAGCAGAAAATGGAAAGACATGAAATTAAAAGCACAACACATGAAATTATGGAAGAGACTTTTTAACTACATGAGAAATGAATATGTTCCATCTAGGGCCAAGAGGCAATTTGACTTTGAGGAGTCTCATTTTACCGCAAGGGTCTTAAGGGAGGTCTCTCCCTTGAGAGTAGACTGAAAACATCGAATTCCAAAAATCTTCACCGTCTGCTTTCTGGAGGCTTAAAATAAGCGAGGGCTATGGGAGCTGAAGAGTCTCACAAGCATCCAGTAGGAATCACATTAAAATGTACCACAACATTTTCTATTTTCCTACATCTACTCTAGCTCCTATAGCACAGTAGAACTATATTCCAAAGAAACTGAATTATTTGGAGCATTTACTGTCCTTCAGGGTCATTACAAGAGCATAGAATTAGCCTTATGATAAAATATAAATTCTCTTCTCTATGGCGCATAGGCTGACCTCGCTATAATGAAGCTCCACAGGACTCAGAAAAATTGCTGTATGGCAGGACATTCTCCGAAATAGAGGTTTTGTAGCTTGTTGTACCAGAATAAAGTAGTACCCAATTTGACTCGAACATGCTATATCTAGTATTTTTATGAGTCTCACTTCATATTGAAATAATACTGTTTAAGCATCAACAAAAAAGAAGAATCAATAAAGAAATAAAACGCATGGCTGTACATAAGATACAGCAGAGAATGACCGATACAAACTCCTCACATTTGCTTAGGTGTTTGTTCTACCAAGTCTTATTACACAGGCAAAAAAAAAAGTTCACACTGCTAGGGCTATTTCAAAGAGGGTAGGCTATTAGCAGGTCTTGCTACAGAGCATCCGAGTAATTCATTGTATGCATGCTCTCTCTCGTGTCCTCTGAAAATTTATGGTGTGACACCTCACGGCAAAAGCAGTGCTGGCAAAACAGCGCTATTGCACAGCTTACACAAAGTACGCAGAAACACTGAACTCCATTTCACTTGTTTGGGTGAAAGTTTTGAAGGTGAATCTCTGTTCAGTCTTGTATAGAAGTAGCTTAAACTATTTTAAAGCCTTCTCTTAATGAGAGCAGGGAGCGAGACATATCCTGTATCCTAGATTTTGGATGTTCCCAGAACACAAGGTCAGTTCTGGGGAGTATTCAGGAGATGCTTGCATGTTCCTTTTAGGAGCCACATTCACTGGCTTTCAGGACAGACAAGGATAACTCCACTGAACGGGGTTATGGTTAGGGCTGTTCAGCACAATGTGAACAAAGCAAGAAGTCCCGCTGCCTCTGAAGAATCATGTCCTACAGAAAAGCAATGGGAAGATCACGGATGTAACATGCAGGACTTTAAAAAGGTTTTCAGAACAGCCTTTGTGATGTTGGTTACATTTTTATTTCTCTCTTCCTGAAGCATGGACGTTTTGAAAATGGAGCGCTCCAAGCCTTAAGCACCATTTACAACTGTGGTGTGCAGAGAGGAAAAGCTGCCTTCACTTTGAAGTTTGACTGGACGCTTACATTTAGCATTAGTCAGACTTACTAAGTTCTGTGACGTGGTTAATTGCAATGGAAGAGAATTTCTTTTACAAAAAGTTCATCTACTTCAAGCTCAGTGGTTTTTAAACGTTCTGTCAGACACGCACATCTATTGAGTGGGGAAGTCACCTTGAGGGAGTAAGCAGGCTGAGGAAATCGGGAATGAAGAGATGCAATTAGTGATAATGAACTGGTCTTATTACCATAGAAGACTGAAGTTCAAGACTTGATCTGTGTCATAAGTGAAGAATCAATCTGATTAATTTTGCCAATACCTATTCTTTGGAAACAGGTTTTCATCGCTGCTCAAGAAAAAGTCCTGACCCGATGAGTGAGAGCATTGACCTGAGCAGCGCAGGACAGCCAACACTACCTGAGACCTAGTGGCCCTTTAGACCCATCTCCTGGCCACAGAAAGGTTTCAGAGATCCCTTTTGTTCGCGACGAAGGCCTGTTTCACAGACACCTCCTGCAAAGTCTCTTAAAAAACCCTGCCAGAGTACTACTAGATAATAATTCAAGGCTAAGATAATGGGAAGGGGGGTGGGTGTGTGTTTCCTCCCCTATTTCTGCAAGTCAAAAAAATAGTTTTCCATTCAAGAAAGATTTTGAAGGAACCATACCACATAAACAGATACAGCAACACAGTCTATTACAAGGTCTTATCAAAAGTGACAAGCTCAAGGCATGAACATTAGAACACCTTAAAACCTTTCAGCATAAACGAATGGCTAAAAAGTTCTGAATGACTTTGCTCAGGAGGTGGACATCACTATGTGCTCCATCTGACCTTACTAATAATCATTCAAGCTTCAAATCTGCTACTAAAGTCTCCATTGTAAGCAATTATTTGCCTCTGTGCAAAAATGTTAATTTCATGCTCTGTAAACACATCTCCTTGTGAAAGACCGACCTGCCCATAAAGATTGCTTTGACAGCCTGGTGCCCATCTCCTGCAGCAAGTGCCTGAAGCATCTTTCCATAGGTAGCAACATCTGTTCTCCCCTCCATAAAGGAGAGGACACACGGGGATGATACGTTTACAGGTGAGCCACGTACAATGACCTCTACAAAAGGGAGATGGAGAGTTTGGGCATTTACTTAAACCAGAGTAACTCGACACTGTAAAATTAAAGACAATAGCAACTGCTTTCAAGTAGCTGTAATTTGTCATAACATTTAATCAATTAACTTGTTGTGGAAAACATCATCTCTGTAGTGCTACTCTTAGGGAAAAGATGCATGGAAGATAAAGGCTGTGGTAAGAAAGACTGCTTTTTAAGTAAAAGTGGAACTGCAAGAGGAAGGCTGGTTGTCAAGCTTCAAGAAAAAACAAAAACCACCATGCTGTTTACCAAAACTAGCAGTAAAAAGTAGGCAGATTATTTAGCCCAAACCAAAAGTCAGCCACACCTAAACCTGTGAGCAATCTCTCCCCATGAGATCATGGAACATGATGCTACACGTCAAGCTTTTTTTTTGCCCAAGAATGTTAGCCTGAATCCCAAACTAAATCCATTAAATACATACAATTCTAGTTTTGGATGTCAGCACATGCAAGACTGCTGGGAGACAAGTTACATATTTTAAGGCAATATAGAATGCAAGGAAAATGCTACATATGAAAGTTACCACCTTTGCTAGAAAGGCAAGAGAATCATAAATATGCCAGGCATTTAATGCTAGGAAACAACTCAACTTTGAATAATTTTATGCTATTAAGAGATGCACACTGAATATGGACTCAGATCACTTCATAATTCATATCTAACACATACTAAAAGTCAGCCTTGGTATTGCATAGCAATAGAGTGGTCTTTCAGATGCATCTAAATTCACTTCAACATGCATAGAGCAACAAAATACTTCCACCTCTCCTCAAGCTTTTACTTCTCTCTCAGTATAATTTCACAGATGCCTTCAACTAGACCTATTTTCCCATACCTCATGTTATAAAATACTCTAGGTGCCACACGTTAAGTGAACTAGTCCTTTTTACTTCTAAGAACATCTCTTGAAACTTGAAGTAACAAGCAAAGAGACTTCAAGATTTAAGTGTCCATATGACACTCCCAGACTAGGAAATATTTATGCATTTCCATAAATTTACCACTGCGCAGAGGCAAGACAAGTTCACCGTCCTAAAAAGCATAAGCCAGAGCAGTTGGCTATTATGAATTATAGAAGTAAAAAGCTCAGATAAATGTCAACATTTCAGTAATCCCATTTAGGACAGCTGCTCAGAGGCAGCCTACGTAGGACTGGATTTTCACAAATTACATTAGGAGGAGGAAGGACCATAACACTTACTGTGACGATGAGATGTGAATCTTGCCAAAAGTAAGGTTCTTATTACATGCAATTTAGTGGAATTACTTTCCAACTCATGTAACAAAACAAAATCAAGGCTGCTATGTACTTTCAAGTAAAACTAATCTTGGATTGATAAATCCTGACACTTTTGTCCGTGGTCTGAAGTCAATCCTTGCAAATTCTTTGAGCAGGTGAGACCAACAGTCTCTTTCCTCCACACAGCTCAGCAAGAACAGTTTGCTGAATTACACTGCTATTCTATACTCATCATCTTTGGGAACAAAGCTCGGTTAAAAGGCTTTTTTCTTGTTTCAAATCCAGCTCATCTCATCGATCTAGTTTACAGTAGGTCCCCATTCAGAGCTGTACCAGCACAACAGAGGGGGAAGCGAGCTGCAAAATTGGGGCAAGATCATCAAATTGCCTCTATCACTGAGACAACTCGTGTCAAATCCCTCCTTAACACACACTGTTCAGTTACTGGGTCGTTATTCATCAGGCAGGAGAGCATATTTGGCAATTAATTTACTATTCTTCTTGCTATCTCTACCACTTACAAAGTCAAATTCACACTTTCTTACTCCCACACACAGGAACATGTATCAATCTCCACTTTCCCCCAACTTTCAAGGCTTATTGAACCAAAGAGGCTAAAAACCTTTCAAAGTAGAAAGCTGCTTATGTAAAAACAGAAGGGAAACCTCAGTGCCAGCCTTAAAGGAATCAATAAATGCTTATTAGTAGGTGGGAAATTCAACACATTTTTGGCTGCTTAGTACACCCAGTTTTAACATCTCCAGGCAGCTGAATTTAATTGGTTGCTGCCATTTAAACCACCTTCCCTATATAAAACTTTAACCAGGCACTTGCTTTAGTTTTCAGAACTACATCAAGCCCATATGAACATTTTAATCTCAGTGACAGCCAAAGAAGATCCCGATTAAACAACGACTCCACAGCAACACCGTTCTATTTAAGCAATCTTCTTTGCAAGCTTCAGAAAGATCACTGCATGCAAAAAACCCCAATGCTCATGTAGTTAAAAGCCTTCATCACTTAATCCTCCATCCTCAGTAAGAAGTATTCTGACTGGAACAATTTACGTAGCAGCTCTCACTACAGTAAACTAAACATTTCATCCAAGAAGGGAAAGTATGAAGAAACTATAGTACGCGGTGGTGATGTGGGAAAATCAAATACTCGAACCTCCAAAATCCCTTTAAATGCATTTTCAAAAAGCAGCGGTTGTTTCGGACAAGCCAAGACATTCCACTTAGACCACAGGGAAGAGAAACCACCCCAAATTCCTTTAAGTTAAATAGAAGCCAACTTTCTGCTAGTTTCCATTAAAGGTAGGATCATTTTCTGTTCCTTACAAGAAGATGCAAGCCAAAGTTCATAGCTACTACAGATTTCAGAGTATTCAGATCAATCTTCCAAACACTGCATAAAAATACTGCATGCTTTTGATTGCTGTTTTGGAAAATGAACTGTGGCTTGTCTTTTAATCAGAAATGTGAGGACTTTGGGCTCCATACACAGTGCAGAGAAGGCACCTCTGAGCATTAAGTACGTTAAGACAGCTGCAGCTGAGGGGCACGTACTACCTTTCAGATTTTTCTGATGAAGTCATGGCAAGAAAACAGAGCAAGCTCTAGAGGGAGGGGAAACATCCTGGGTGACTGGGGAAAACACTACTGTGTGGCTCAGGTGAGCAACCACTTAGAAAAGATTCATACTATGAACAGCAATCTTCAATGTAAACTTTCTTAATAATTTAGAATCATAGAGTCGTTTAGTTTGGAAAAGACCTTTAAGATCACCAAGTCCAACCATTAACCTGGCATTGCCAAACCCACCACTAAACCACGTCCCTAAGCACCACATCTCCCCGGCTTTTAAATACCTCCAAGGATGGGGACTCAACCACTGCCCTGGGCAGCCTGGGCCAGGGCCTGACTGCCCTTTTGGTGACGAAATTTTTCCTAATATCCAGCCTAAACCTCCCCTGGCGCAGCTTGAGGCCGTTCCCTCTCGTCCCATCGCTTGTTCCTGGGGAGAAGAGACCGACCCCCCCCGGCTCCAGCCTCCTGTCAGGCCGTTGCAGAGAGCGATGAGGGCTCCCCTCAGCCTCCTCTCCTCCAGGCTGAGCCCCCCCAGCTCCCCCAGCCGCTCCTCCCCAGCCTTGTGCTCCAGCCCCTGCCCCAGCCTCGCTGCCCTGCTCTGGCCACGCTCCAGCCCCTCCATGGCCGCCTTGGGGTGCGGGGCCCAGCGCTGAGCACAGCGCTCGAGGGGTGGCCTCACCAGTGCCCAGCACAGGGGGACCATCACCTCCCTGGTCCTGCTGGCCACACTATTCCTGATAGAAGCCAGGATGCTATTGGCCTTCTTGGCCACCTGAGCACACTGCTGGCTCATGTTCAGGCGGCTGTCAACCAACACCCCAGGTCCTTTTCTGCCAGGCAGCTCTCCAGCCACTCCTCCCCCAGCCTGCAGCGTTGCATGGGGTTGTTGTGACCCAAGTGCAGGACCCTGCACTGAGCCTTGTTGAACCTCATACAGTTCACCTGAGCCCATCGATCCAGCCTGGCCAGGTCCCTCTGTAGGGCCTTCCTACCCTCCAGCAGATCAACACTTCCACCCAAGTTGGTGTCATCTGCAAACTTACTGAGGGTGCACTGGATCCCCTTGTCCAGATCATTGATACAGATATTAAACAGAACCGGCCCCAGTACTGAGCCCTGGGGAACACCACTGGTGACCGGCCGCCAACTGGATTTAACTCCATTCACCACAGCTCTTTGGGCCTGGCCATCCAGCCGTTTTTTTACCCAGCAAAGAGTACGCCTGTCCAAGCCATGAGCAGCCAGTTTCTCCAGGAGAATGCTGCGGGAAACGGCGTCAAAGGCTTTACTAAAGTCCAGGTAGGCAACATCCACAGCCTTTCCCTCATCCACTAAGTGGACCACCTTGTCATAGAAGGAGATCAGGTTAGTCAAGCAGGACCTGCCCTTCATAAATCCATGCTAACTGGGCCTTATCACCTAGTTGTCCCGCATGTACTGTGTGATGGCACTCAGGATGATCTGCTCCATAACCTTCCCTGGCACTGAGGTCAGGCTGACAGGCCTGGAGTTCCCCGGATCCTCCTTCCGACCCTTCCTGTAGATGGGCATCACATTTGCTAACCTCCAGTCAACTGGAGTTCTAGCTGGGCTTTGGCCCTTCGAATTTGCACCCTGCATAACCTCACAACATCCTTGTAGTCCTTCTGTGTTGCCTGCCCCTTCTTCCAAAGGTCATAAGACACTTGTAAGACAAGAAAACATGTCCAACTAAACATGTGCAACCAGTAGCTCTACAGCAACTTAGCAGAATCCCCGCCCCCCCCCCCCCCAGTATTTCACATACACATTTTCCAGAGTCACCACACAACTGGGAAGTATCAAATCCAAACTTTTGGCTGAATGTTTCATTTGTTATAGCCCATCGATACAAAGAACCATTTTATGCTCCTGTACAAACAGAACCAAACATGAAAACTTCTCCTCTTTGCCAGGCATCAGTGAGAGCCTTTGTTCAGCTGCACAAGAATTCAGTATAACCAGTTCATACTTAAAAATCAGTGTGCAGCAGTGAATGTTCGCCATCTCAAAGCATGGAGAGATTTGCTAGGAGGATTATATCTAAGCAGTTTTAAACACTAATGTGAAGTAGCAAAATCCAAATCATTAGACTTGCATTTGCTTGATTTGGCTCCCCGCTGCAGGGCAATGTGCCATGTCCCTTCAAGCAAAGCAGGCAGGTCTCTGCTCAAGTAGTTACCCACTGATGCTTGCCATCTCTAATCTTCTCCTGGAATTGCTCCCCAGTGCCAGGCAGACTCTAGGGATTTCAGCGAGCACAAGCTGGCTTATATTTAAACTGGCCCAAAGCTGGAGAAAGGCTCTCTAGGGGTAACACAGGTGGGCAAGGAGATTCCCTTTGCTTACCCTGTTTGGGACAAATTAGATACATCCTTAACCTTTATATATAAAGGTACTTACCTGGTTCAGAAATACCTTTTTACCAAAAAAATCCTTGCACAAAAGGTACTAATGACACCTAAGCAATCCCCATTTCCCTTTAAAACTCTCTATAAAGATTTTCGGCAAAACCCTCAACTCCTTGAAACAATTAGGACCACCATTACTCGATGAACTGCTAACACACAAACAATCCTTATCGGACACATTGCCTCTTTGGCACATCCCTGCCTCGGGGTACTTCCACTACCCAGTTCTGAGCATTCAGGCTTTAGGCACTCAGCCCATCCTCTCAGGACGCCTCCTTTCTCTCCTCCTGCGCTGACCAGACTGAGAACTCGGGGTGCTGCGTACTGAAGCACATTTTAATGAGGTGTCTACAGCACAGCACAGCAATTTTCCTAATGTCTCTCAAGGTATGGAAAAAATGAGTGAATGGTTTATGTGGTGATGAACCAAGCTGTCCGAATTTTGAAAGTCAAGGACACGTGATGCAATTCCCAAGTCAATAATCATACAGTCCCTCTCCACGCCAAAGCCATACATTTGAACATACAAGCAACATTTTGTACCCCGTATACACATGAAGATGCCCTTCTGGGCAAAATTCAAAGCTATACAGCAAAGAAAAAAAGCATGGAAAGATCTTTATTTAAAGTCCTGTACTTTAATCCTGAACAGAGTAATTGAAATATCACAGAAGTTTCTGTAGTAGAGGGCCCTGCCATTGTCCCTGGTGCACAAAACACATTTCCATATGTTCAAATACATCCTTCAATTTTTTTTTTGCCTCAACGCTGAAAAGTTGCATACCTGTTACAAATTTCAGTTCAGCATTTAGATATATGTTGAAGTACCCTTTCAAGCAAGTGTCCACCTTCCAGCATTAGCGATAGAGGGCCAGTAAATAACATACCATGCAAAACCATCCAGGGCAGTATTTGTTGCAGTCTCTGTGTCCTGACTAACACCTGTGCACGTCTTGCAAAAGAATGTTTTCAGCTAGCAAATCCCCTGACAAGGGCAGAAAGTAAATTTTCTTGTGAATCAAGACACTGAATGTTTAATTCCTAAAACTTTTATTTTCAACATTTCCTCAGAATACAATGCATGTAATATTTAGAGCTGCTGGCTTCCAGGAGACATTTGTCAAAGCCCGTTTAGAAGCGATAATGTCTAAAACATCTGCAGCTGGTTATAATGCATCAGGAAAATAAAGTTGTCTGGCCTCAGTACCGTGCCAGTGTTTGAAGGAAAAAAAAAAAAAATCAAAACCATATGCCTGCTCTTAGTTTAGTCTCAAGTGATCTATATTTTATAAGGTAACTTACCATTAATTTTTAAACTCCTATGAATCGAATTCTACTAATTGGACTTCTTGGGCTTTTTAAAAAAAACCTTCAAATTCCCACAATCCAGCTGGTTTTGATTGCACCAAACATCCAAAATCTTCCTGGTAAGAGGCATAAGCTCCAGAAGTTATCATAAAAGTGCCATGCCCAGAACACCTCCCTTCACTTCTCCCCCAGAAATAAGTTTCCTGTGATTGTTTTATCCAAGTTATCACCATTACGGGTACGCAAAATTACATCCCTTCCCAAGTAACTTACATTGTGGTTTTTAAATTTAAACTCCATCTCAAATAAGCAGTGGCTTACTGCTTCAAATGAAGTGAATGAGAGCAGGGATTTTAATCCAGTCAGAAACTCAGTTTTGACCCACATCTTCCATTCCCTCTGAATGAAAACCATTCAAATAAGGTGATAGTGTTTTCCTGCTCCAAAGGTTCTTGAGCTATATAAATAAGCACAGATATGGGGTACACAGAAAAGCACGGTAACTTGCACCACAGGTATAGCTGGGCCTTACAGGGCTGTGGACTCACTCCCAGCACTACGACACAGGGGAAGTTGCACTGCTGTGCACACAACCAGCTGATAACAACACAACCCTCTGGAAAGCCTCTCCCTTCCTTTAGGGAGTGCTTCTATACAAGCCTTCAATGGCCACCAGCTCAGCACGCTTTGCTTAACTTTGCATTTGCTCATGCCAAATTACAGTATTAAAAAGCCTTCCACGGCTTTGGCTTTAGAGACAACTCGAGCATAACATTCTGGAAAACCAGCTATTTCAGCTGTTCCAATGGCCCAAACAGGCATTCCTGTACGGAAAGGTTGAAGCCAACTGAAATAACTTGCCCAACAGACAAGCAAGCGTGTCTAACAACACAAATAGCAAACGTTCAGTACAACCTCGTGGTCTGTGAGCAAAGAGCCTGAGGACAGTCCACCGTCCAGATCCAGAGAGAACTGGGAGAATGATATACTGCAAGTGGAAATCCTCTGAATGAACACATTAACTTGTGTGTCAAATTGCAGTGAAGCAGTCCAAAACTGTGTAAACCTTCCCCAACCAACCCCAATATATGTTGTTTTGTGGGTCAGAGAGAAGCAACTGTCACACAACTATGTCACTGCCCTGCCTTTTCAATGCAGGCAGCTCTACCCCTCTCTTTACCCGTGCTGCTCTGGAGGAAGCACCTCTCTCAAACAAGGCAAATCTGCAAAATGCTTTCAAAAACAGAGGAGCAAGGTTTGCGCTAGAAAACTGACCTCTCTGGGTAAGACATTTTATAAAGAAATTATCTAGTACGGTGATAGAAGAGGCTGAGCACAACATATTTTGGGTTCACATCTCCTGGGAAACTTAAGGGAGATAAACAGCCCTGTCATACTTTGTTCTCTTAGGAAAGAAATGTTTTTCTCAACCCCATAGATTAATGCAGTCACTTATTGCCTTCACTGCTTAGTCTCTGATCTCAGTGCAAAGTTTGTAAGAACTGCCTCCCATCCTTCCTTCAGAACACAAAACACTTCAAAATTCATCTTCAGCTTTTAAGTGCTCAGTAGCCACGTAGTTTCCCAGTAATGCTTTTGCTGACTGACCGCTTAGCGGGCTTTCCTGTTACTTAACAGTAATTGCACAGCAAATACGGAGACAGTCATCCATTCCCACTGCAGAACCTTTAATAAGGTTAATTACACAGCTTTTGATACATCAAAAGATTGCAAAGCAAATAGAAAACAATTAACATTTCACTTATTGTAAAAAAAAAAAGGGGGGGGTATGATGTACATGACAATAGTGCTCTCTATAGCCATGCATTTGTTTTCAGGCTGAGTTCTAGTCTGACATGCTCTTGCAATTTCCAGTCACAAGCCGATCATCAACTTGATAAACAGTTTCACAGCTGCTTGTGGGCCCCAGCAGAAGCAACCTAAACTGACAAGGTTCTGATTTTATTTCTTTAAACCTTTTGCAACTTTATAGAACTGAGCAGCAAAATGTCAAAGGCCGACTGCAAGCTCAGAAAGACACCTCTGCGCTGACTTCATCTTCAAACCAGCAGCCAAGTCTTCCTAACGCTGGTTAAGGGGAGACTGAATAGCATCTTCTGCAGAAGTTAACTGCAGTCACCAGGAAAAGGTGACCACTCTACTGAAGCCACTAGCTCCTCCGAACTACTTGTAAAATGCAAGGAAGAACATAATCTGTGCAGAACATGGATTTGGAAAGAGAGCAGATCCAGAGCTCTCTTACAAACACATCTTTTAAGCTAAGAACTCTGCTTTACTGTTACAGAAATTCACCTCCCTCCAACACACAACCTTTTCGGTTAGATACATAGAATACAGCTAGTTGGAGTGTGCCTTTAAAATCTTAAAACCCTAATTAAAAACCCAAAACACCACCACAGTCCAACAGAAGCACTCAATCCATGTTGGTACACGTATCTAAAAAAAGTCATGACACGGTTTAGGTTTGAGGCTCCAATCACTATTTTAATGGCAGAAAACCACCTCTTCTCACAGATCTTGGTAGGGACAGGCCCGGGACAGTGCAACTTGTCTTTAAAGGCATATCTCTTAAGCACTTGTTATCTTCAAATCACCTAAGCAGCGTATTAAATACTTGTAGCACCACAGGTGTGTGAGCTGCCAACAGCTCCACACAACGCAATTTTTCTGTAAAGTACAAATCCTATCATGTATGATCACCCGGTATTTTAGAAGCAGTCACAGGTTCTGCAAAACAAAACAAAAGCATTTTAGATGGCTGTTGGTCTCTTGTCTTATGCAGCGCTATCTAGTCTGCCATACCCAGGGATTTTGGAAGTGCCCTCCCAGGAACACTAGACATTTTTTTCCATTACTGCTAAAGGACCACAACTACACAAATGCAAAACCCTAAAGAGTGACTCAATGGCAGCGTCAGTTCACAAATAGGAAAACTGCTGGGGAAAAAAAAAATAAAAAATCATACATTTATTGAACTTATCTGTAACCCACAAGCAGCACAATATTACTTTGTAACCCATAACAGGCAGTAGATCAACTCTGAAAGGAATGTACAGTCAGCTTGCAAAGACTTCTAGAAAATGCCTGGAACATTTTAATAACTTAATTCTGACTTAAAGAAATCTTTAATTAAGACAGCATTTAGAAAGCATTTTCAGAACAATCTGGAATCCTGTGGAATGTGTTAAGGCCTCCAAGGAAGCTTGCTGTGGCTAAGAGCTGAGACCAGTCGTGACTTGGAGAAGGAAAGCAGCAGTCAGAAGTAGCCAGCACCATTCCAGTCCTAACACGCAATCTGCCTGTTTGTCGTGTCAGTATTTGGCACCAGGATCACCCCTGCCTACCCTTTATCACATTTATTCAAGGCATTTGCCATGTTTTTTCCAAAAAGACGGCATTACCCAAATCACAGTCATACAGGACTTGACTTACAAGAATTAACTGCTGCTTACTTTTACACTAGCAAGCCACTGCTAATCAGTGCTCCAGTAAAAAGCAAGCGAATTAGGTCAAGGGAGCTTAAGTGCTACTAAAATATGTTGCATAGCACCTTATATCCACAGCTCAGACAGCTCTTCCTCACCCACAGGCAAGCAGCAGGCAACATCTACGTCCAGACAGCCAAAGGGTCTTTGTCTGGATACCAATGAACTTTCCTTTACTCTTTAGAGAAGGCTTATGCCTTGAAATGTCTACCAAGCACCTGCAGTTCCCAAGAGATTACACTCTGCTGGGGTGCTGTTTTGTAACTTCTCTCAACTATAACCTTTCCGAAGTACAGCAAGTCTCCTTCTAGCAATAGAAACTCAAAGATGGAGCAGCAAAAGCCACAGCAGAGACACCTTTCTCTCTTTCTGAAAGCTGCCCAACCAACCGACATCACTGTTTCTAGATAGTGCATTACACTGCAAGATACCAAAACACCTTAACATTTACAGTTTCTGTTATACATACACAAAAGCGTTTACATGACACTTTCTTTCAATCTCAAGCCATAGACCACTAGAGACACCAGAGCTATTCTGACACGTGAAAGCAAGAGAGAACTCACAATCCGTCACCTCCAAGACTGCTGCTTTCGTGCAAGCACTCCCTGTGCCAGCCGCACATTAACCCGCTGCGCCAGAGCGCGGTTCCCACCTTTGAGCTGGGTGGGTGCCTTGGGAGCGCATATTCAGTCCTGCAGACTTGAAGCATCCACCTTGCTGACTCCACAACGAAAAACAAAGGCCACTCAAGCAATCCCGTTAACATAGATTAATAGTTATGTCAAGCACTGTGTCAGATCCACGGGATGCCAGCTGTCTAGTACTACAAAACCGCCAGCCTTGCTACAGTCAGTGCCAAGCGTTTTGCCCAATGCAGCCCATTCTGCCAGCTGGGTTTGGGATAGGATGTTGTCTGAGGACAAGATGAAAAAATGGACGTTTACTTCCTCTTCTTCTTGATGCCCACTGCTCCAGAGAAGTGCATTCAGTCTCATTCCCACATCAGCCTATGGAGCTGGAAAGGGACACAGTCGGTGACTCTCCTGCGGGCAGTGGATATGCAACTGCCAAGGGCTACATCAGTTCTTACTGGCCTACGTTGGGCTTGATTGTAAGCCACCATGAAGAGCAAGAATCACTAAAGTAGCATCCCATTTCAGACTGGGCACACAGCTTTACACCAAAGGTGTAAGAGAAAAACGTGTAACAGTTTGACTATCCAAGGCATAACGCAACCTCCCCCACCTACCCTTTCAACCCCAAACAGATGAATTACAAAGATCTCGTGTGCAGTCAGAGGATGAAAGGCTCAGCAGCATTCCTTGTGTTCTCTTACTCTCATCTCTCAGCTAAGGCAGAGCTGGTAAGCAGAAGCCAACAGCAAAGAAGCAAAAACCTGTAATATTGCAGGACTGACTGAAGTGATGGGGCAGCATTACGTGGCAGGGATGTACCTAAAGTAACTCTTGACTAACTCCTGCTGCAAACGGTGCCATTTCTCAAACATTTCAGCTCTCCAGTGACACAAGCCAGCATTTGTGGCTACTGGTTGAGCTACAATAAATCCCTTTGGGAAGCTGTTCTGCAGCTCCCTTGCTAAAAAGCATTGTTTAATGCTCCCACCATTTTGGCTGCAGATCACAGTAATGTCTTGCATACTTGTTGTAGGTTGTCCAAGCCATTCTGCAGACTAGTAAGGAGAAAATTTTCATAATGTAAGCTAAAGCCAAGATTTCGTTGAACCACAAAAGACCCTTAAAACTTGAGGAGCTTCAAGAAACCAGGGGATATCTTTGCAACTGCTGCCCCTCCCTCCCTGCTTTTCCCAAGTATTAGTATTTCTTAAGATAAGATCTTTTGGAGGAGATTCATTGTTACACAGAGTTTAGGTACTAAGCAGAATTGCTAAAGTCAACATTAAATTCATAAGCCCAGACATGCAATTAAAATGTTGGATTATATTTCATTAAATTTTAAGAGTACTTTATAACCAAGTAGCTTTCAGGGTCTTGTCTGCCAACTGGCTTCCTCTTTTGAGGAGCCGCTGAGAGTTTTTAGAGGCTTTAGAAGCTTTGTATTCTTTGATTTCAAACAAGATCCAGGTGCATGAACCGATCTCCTCTTTATTTAATTCTTGACCCTTTTTGCTGACTGCACACAGCACAGAACCAAGAACACACTGAATGGTGATGTTACACATTGTTCTCATTTAGGAAGCCAGAACAGACTCCTAACTGCATAACCCAGCAGCACTGAACACATGCCCAAGCTCACTCATGTTAAGCTGATAAGGTTTATAAATAGGATGGAAGAAAAGTTTTCTTTGGTATTCTTTTCCACCTCCTGAACGGAGGAGATCGCTGGAGTCTGCACACAAGTTTACTTTAACAGTGCATCACGACACTTCACGAGCAAGATACACAGTTTTTCATAAGCTTCCACCAGAAGAGGAGGGATGAACACCGTGCCTCACTGCCGATCTTCCAGTCAGAGCCATTGCCTTTCCTTTGTTACCCAGAAATAGCAGCCTTGCAAAGAGCCATATACGTATATTTCTGCTAAAAAAACCAGACTGTACCTGGAGATGCAGCCAAAAGCCCACGTGAACCCATTACTAATGGATCCAACTTCAATGAGCTTGAAAACATTTTGCCAAAGACACCCTGGTATTGTGAAGGTGTGACTCACAAATGAGGTAAGCTGGTGCTCCTCTCAAAAGTTTAGACCTTTAACAGTTGTAAGGAATTAAAAAGAGATTAAAAATAACCGAGGTTTCAAAGTCAGATCCTTTCACAGCTCTGACGAGCTAAGGAAGAAGAAACTGGATCCAGAAATCTCATGCCTGAGCCAGCAGGTTCAAGTATGAAGCAATTACAAAACCTAGAGAGACACGACACATCAGAAGACTGAAAATCATAGAATCATAGAATGGTTTGGGTTGGGAGGGACCTTAAAGACCACCTGGTTCCAACCCCCCTGCCATGGGCAGGGACACCTTCCCCTAGCCCAGCTTGCTCAAAGCCCCATCCAACCTGGCCTTGAGCACTTCCAGGGATGGGGCAGCCACAGCTTCTCTGGGCAACCTGTGCCAGCGCCTCACCACCCTCAGAGTGAAGAATTTCTTCCTTCTATCTAATCTAAATCTACCCTCTTTCAGCTTAAAGCCATCACCCCTTGTCCTATCACTACAGGCCCTTGCAAAAAGTCCCTCTCCAGCTTTCTTGTAGGCCCCCTTCAGGTACTGAAGGCTGCTATAAGGTCTCCCCGCAGCCTTCTCTTCTCCAGGCTGAACAACCCCAACTCTCTCAGCCTCTCTTCATAGGAGAGGTGCTCCAGCCCTCTCATCATCTTTGTGGCCTCCTCTGGACTCGCTCCAACAGGTCCAACCTGGTCCAAAATGCCCAAGATCTTTAACCACTAGATTCAGTCATCAGTGAAAACCCAGCTGTCTCTTTCAGAAAGCTGCGCAGTACTTGTGACACAGTATAAAACCAAATTACTGCACTGCTGAGAAGCTGCCTTTTTTTGTACAAGTACCAGCAGACAATCTAATTTTTAAGGCATTTTCTATAGACCAACTTTAGGGAAGGAAAATAAATATACTTTCAGTTGATGTTACTTTATGGGAAGCAGTCTTCCTTTGGGTGTTTTACTTTCTCCTTGCAGATTTCTGACTGGGCCTCCTGCGTGCTACAGAAATACAAATAAATCCTCATGAAGCCATCACTTTTCCCTAAAGGGCCCAAAGAATTTAATTCTGTTTTTCTAATTATCTCAAGAGTTACTCAAAAGCAAGAACTTTACAGGCTAGCAAAAACCAGACCTAAAATAGCTTTAAAAACTCTTAAATGTGAGGAAAAATTCTACACAAAAAAAGCAGAAGACAGGTAAGTCACAGCTGTAGTGAGCTCAAGACAATTATTTCATAACTTGGATTTAATTGGAAATAACTTGGCTTCTTGTGTTATTTCTTTAAATATTAATAGCCAAATGTCTACTTTACAAAAAGTAGCAGTCTAATTTTGGTACTAGCAGGGTAATGCTATGCAGCAGTCTAATACATTCTTGTTCTAGTTTTCAGGGATTCTCTAACCTCTTCTGACTCCCTTAATCCGAGTTCTATTGAGCTGCTCTGACAAAGATTTCAGAGGGGAAAACAAGCAGTTTTCATAAACAAATATTGGCAAAGTTCAAATACAGACATCAATTGTAATAAAGGGAGCAGGGCATTTTCATTTCACTCCCATTTATATTGAATAGAAAAATTTTGGGTGTACTCCAACATAACTGACAAGACATGAAGAATAGGGTAAGGCAGGAGAAGATCTTTTACAGCACTTGAGTGATGACTATATCTATGATGTTGCAGAGCTAAATCCACAAGAAACTTTGATATTGCAATGCTGTGCATCTTGCAGCTCAGCTTCCAGCTTCACTGTTCCCACAGTGGGGTCTGTGTCCTTAAGTAAGGTCTGTAAGCACCTTCAGGATCAAATTCAAAACAACTGGCTAAGACAGGCTTCTGACCTCTGATTTCTCCAGGTCTTAGGTACATGGCCCTTATGTACAAGGCAGCCTCTATATTGCATAAGAATCAAAACACTCATACCTGTTTGCATGCGTTGATGCCCGAACTGTTCCTCTCAAACACAGAGCAGGGGTTATTGGTTATTTTGCACGGTCAAAGCAGGGAGGCAAAGTCAATTGAGCGCTGTAGCTACTGCACTTCTACTCTTGAGTAAAAGCCATCAATGATCCTTGTGGAAGGGCAGCAGGGCAGAGTCCTCTTCTCCTCTCCTCCCCAGGGGTTCGAATGCAAGTACCCCAAGTCCCACAGAGCTCGTGCACAACTCAGGTCTGAGAGCTGTGCTCTGAACTCAGCGTCCTTGACAAGGAGTGGTCAATGCCACGGACGGCAGCTGGGCTTCAGGAAGGAGAAGGAGGCGGCAGGAGCCACTCAGAAACAAAATGTGAGCATGCACCCCAGGGGCTTGACTGGCAAGAACTCTGGACCCAGGACGTCAGGTCTGGAGAGGATCGGCTGGTTTCTGAGGATCTCTGCCCTGAGCCCTTAAATCCACTTAGGCCTAAATCCACAAAAAGAGTTGGGTGCCAAAGTCTCTCACTTCCTAGGGCTTTCAGTTCACTCTGGCATAAACAAAGCATGCAAATACTTGTATTATATAAACAGTGATAGTGTCAAAGAGCAAAGAGTTTTCTAAATGAAGAAGAAATTGAGGGAAACATACAGAGAAAGGCACCGGTTGTCTCAGTTAAACCTCAACTGATTGGGAAGACAGCACGTCAGTTACATACAGATAACCCTAAAAATAACTATTTTCCATTCCTACTGTAAAACCAATCCATAAACCACTACATTTCTCATGTTCTGTCCATTCAGCTTTTTCTACACACAACCACATTTCTCCAACTTCATCCTGCAGCGCTGGTCCCACTAATCACTGACATATGCTCCGGCACCGAGCATTTCCTCTGGCGTGCTTTAGAAAGAAGCACTGTCACCAGAGCAATGTAAGCGCTGGCAAATACGGTCTGTCAGGTTTTGTTTTCAAGGACTATAAAAATAGACTTCACTGCGTTAGGCTTGAAAACTCATACCCTCTAGAAATAATTTTAAAAAATAAGTTTTCAGATGGCTTGTTATTGTTTTCAAATATCCAGAGAGAAAATATGTAGTTTTATATTTCATTTAACGTTTTTGGGTTAAGCCAACATTTGAGTTCTTTTACACGACTGGCACTTCCCAACTAATTTATCGGCAATGCCAGTGCTCTCTGCTCACGTGCATCAATTCACAGCTTCTCAGATGCGTTTCTACTATGAGCAGCCTTTTATTATAAAAGTATCAGCACTTGGAAAGCCACAAGACATCACTTGTTTCCAGAGCTTAGGCCTTTCACCCATGGTAACCAGTATTATTCTATGCTGATAACAGCTTTGGCTAAAATGCAAGGAAAAGGGTCTTGGCACAGACTGAGGTTCGAGACGCTTTCTTGTTAGTTTGTAATAGCTTTGCCAAGGACTCTTCTTCTGTAATCAGCTGGCCCAAGTTCCCACTTGCAGAAAATATGCAACTATGGTGAAAGAAAACCTATTGTCTTTTATACGCAGATACTACACAGCAATCAAAAATCAAGGACAACACAAGCAGAACCTTTGCACCTTGCAGCTAAGACTTTTCCAATCTTCAACATCCCCATTCGTGGAGCACGCAACCTGCGTCTGAAGATGGGAAACAATCTGGGGCAGAATGGGGAAAGAACCACACTTTCAAAGAATCAGCAGCAATAGCAGGAAAATGGCAACAGTGATAACTTGAATAGTCCTCTGTATGTATACCCAAATACACTTCTGCCAGTTTCTGTATCACAATCCCAGATCTTCCTATACTTTGCAGATGTTTTTGCAGCTTACTTCCATGCCCTCAGAACCAGGCAAGCAAAATAATTTTGAGAAGTCTCATTCCAAACACTTTAATTGTACCAATATAACTTCTTCACTGCTGTGAACAAGACCTGGGAACAGATGCTAGTTTTTTTTCAAGGTAGATTTTTTTTTTTCCCCCCAGGCTAAATTAGTACCTTGAATCAGATTCCAAAACAGTCACAAAAAAAATTAGGCAGCATGCAACAGCAAAACATCAATAGGAGTTTTAGATACTTCCAATACAGTAAGCTGCAGCCTGAGAATCAAAGAGAAATGGTAGTCCAGAGTGTATTTGGTGGATCAGCAAAACTAACACATGCAGGAGTGGAAAGAAAGGGTTATTCCTTATTACTTGGCTATCACACACTAAACCCTGGCAGCAGGCCACCTGGAAGATCACTGAGAAGACAGAAGATAATCACAGGGTTCACTTCTTTTTGAGATCCAGAATAATCCTGTTACATAGTGGCTAACATGAACTGACAGCTGGGCTAAATTTAAGTGACCTTCTGTAATGTTACAGAAAATAACTTACTTTCCTAACTGAAGCCCTTTACAACATAGTTATGTCTGTATTTATCTAGCTCTTGGGGTTCTGATTTTCTTTAGTGAGAGAATATATTTTGCTTTTACTTATCTGAGCTGAAAGTACAGTCTCTGAAGAGAGCCACTTTCAAGGAAGCAGAGTTAAGATTAAAGTCAGTCTGAGCAGAAGTGAAGGAGCTGCTCGATCTTTCAAAAATAATACTATAAAAAAAAAAAAGAGAAAACCAAAAAAGTTGCGGGATGCCAGACCTGGTTACATGGTTATTTTTGTACCACACTCTAGATCAAAGTCACTAAGACTCTTATTTTTCAAAGGAACATCACACTCTAATACATCTTTGAAAACTTTGGTCTAAACATTAAGAACACTCAAACTCTGTTTCACCTGTTTTATTTATTAAGCAACAGCTCATGCTTACTAGTCCCTGTGAAAATTTCTTCTTTGGACTTCATCTGAAGGCTGAGAAATGTTAGGTAAGCTCAAGAAAGAAAAAAAACCTACTTTTCCATCATGGAGAAAAATCGATTTGTTGCTAGTATCATGAAGTAGGTAAAAGTGACTTCCCAAATGAACGTGAACACAAGTAAAGGTAATTTATACAAAGACAAGCTTACATGACCTTCCACTGAGAAAAAAACAAGACTGGCTACTAGAGGTTTTAAATGTTAGATCTTCCAAATAACCATAAGCAAAGATGGAGAAGAGGATGACTTTCTTTGGTAAAGTCACCTTAGCTTGCTCACATCGCTGCAAGCAAAGGATTTCAGGCTTTAGAGATCAAGCAGAGCAGAACTTTTCATAACAACTTAATCTTGTAAAAACAGTTGCTCAAGAGGGCAGAAGCAAAGCAGCTCTGCATGTAGGAGGGACAGCTGACAGTGTTTCCAGATAAGATCTGATAAATCCTTAAAACATCACAAGACTTTGACTAAGAAAGACAAAACATCACTCTAATTAGATTTTTGGAAAGGGATCGGAGTCAAACAAGGGGATAGATTTCATTCATCCAGAAAGTTCTTGCAGGAGACAGACTGATTTACTGTTATTCTGCAAATCCTTTCTCTTTACAACCCAACAGCTCTACAGCAGGAAGACAAAGTTCATTTACAGACATCCAAGTTTAAGACACAAGTACAAATATTTGTACCTGGAAAAACACCCTTCAACATTTGTTTGAAATTTAACCGCTTGGTTGGTCATTATTTCAGTAAACAGCTGCAGTTTCTGTGCATTTAAAAAAATACTCTGAAATGCCTTTTGGAAGTTTGACTTCAGCAGTCACCTTGTGAACTGCAACCACACAGAACAGGCCAAGTTCTCTATCTGAAAGCTACATCAGGGAAACATGTCAGGTCACTGCTACATCACCGACACACGACATACACGCAAGAAATACATATTAGTCTTGAGGGGAGAGACTTTGAAGAGAAATTAGTTACCTCGCTGGAGAGGCAATGCTCAGCTTAACAGGGGAGGATGCCAGCATTCGCTATTTTGAAAGACAGTTTTTAGAAGCTGCTTTCTGCTACTTGTTGTGCTAATTGGGAAAGAAAAAAAAAGTATTACAGCTGAAAAATTAATAAGGAGTTGAGACTGGAAGACACAGTCACCGAATAAACATTAAGAGTGAACTTCTCCACCAGGCTGGGCGGCGCTACGCAGTCAAGCCTTCACTGACTCCATCCGCTTCCCCTTCCTTTGATTTCTGTTTCAAAGAAAGAATCATAATACCCACAGGAGTTACACCAACTCACTTAAAATAGGGTTTCCATTTTAAACACTACATATGTTTAAACTGCTTTTCATTTCAGTTTGACTCAGTAATACAGAAAAGCAAAGGATATAGTAATATAAACCAAGGTTTGTAGGGTGCAAATTTTAAGCCATCAGCTGCCATTTCGTAGTTGCCTCTAAGTGTGCTCTTGTCCCCTGTAGTTGTAAGATCTCCGAGAGCACCTAGACTAAGTCAGGAATTTCATCCCCAACTCGCGTTGGTGGCAATATGTTCATGTGTTTGTATCGTGACCTCCAAAAGAGGTCAGTCTGCTGAACGCCACCAGCCATCGGTACAGATAATGAAAGCTATGTTCTAGTTCAGATGCCTGGACAGAGTTGCAGTAAGACCCAAGGAAGTCAGACCTTAGAAACGAGCTGGATGACATTTCCTCGAGCTTTCTGAATGTACCCATGAGAGACACTACTTGCAATAGCTGGCAGCCTGTGTTTCCAAGAAAGTGACAGGCAGAATAAATTAAATATTTTTATTCTTGTGAGCTACAGAAGATATGCCATTAATGGTCGTCAACCTTAGAAAGATAACTTATCAAAGTGGGAAGGCACGAAGCATCATCAGAGGGAACTCCATGACTAGGATAGCAGAGTTCTGTTACAACAACATCAACAGCTTTCCTACTGAAGCAAGTTTCTTCCCTGGGTATCGGCAGCACTGGCACACTGCTTATACGCCACTGTAACTGTGGTTAAAAAGCCTTAATTATAGGCATATGCTCTAGAGAGCTCTCTTTTAACCCTGGAGCTAAGATTAGAGAAAATGGAGGAACTGCAAAAGGGCAGAGAAAAGAGCTAATTATTTAGACAGAAAAGCAAACTTAAGAACCAAGAAATGGTAGGCCTCCCTTCTTTGAAGATGCGATTTAAAGCTTTATCAAGTTTATGAACAATAAGGAGACATGTCTAGTGACATATTTCTGTTATTTTAGGGGGTGCACAGGACTTTGGATGCAGAGCTGCCAGCAGATCTCAGACACAGCAGAAGTTACTCTTCTACCCAGGCATTTGAAAAGGAGGGGCTGTCTGGCAACTTATTGTGCTACATATTGATTTACTTATCTGTAGCTTTCTCCAATCGTTTGCCAGACCCTTTAAATCTAACAAAAGAGGCACAGTCTGACAAGTCAGCCATAATTTGATATCCAGTACTGCTTATATTCTTAACAAAGCTGTGTAGATAAACACTCCCATTCTTGTTACCTATCCATCATCTAGCTAGGGTAACACAAAATGCAGGAAATACCACGAGTGTGGGTTACACTGATAGGAAAGATACCATTACCACTGAGAGGCTGTGCTTCACGTTGAATAAAGCAGGACCAGTAACACTGGGTTGTAAGAAGTCATGAGCAGCATGCTAGATCTGCAGGTAAAGCCACAAGTAGACTCTTAAAGAGATAATGGAGAATTTCAAAGTTTATTCACTGCAAACAAGACGAAAGGCAGTCCAAAAGTAGAACATAAAAATTTAAAGTTAGAAAGGGGGGGGCTATTATCCCTGGATTTGGAAATAAAGCATCACGCTGTTATACTCCCGAAAGTGACTCGGGCATCAGGATTTGTTCAGGAGCCTGTGAAATCTGATAAACAGATTCACACTTTCTGTTAACTGCTAAAAATCCCCACCAACAGCTGTCGGTTTTGCAAACAATCTGGGACCTGAAGTCAAGTCAGAGTGTATTTATACTTCTCTCTAGAAGCAGAGGAATCCCAGGCCAAGCTCTATCTAGAAGGAATACATGGGTGGCCAAAGTGCACTAGGACTGACCCAAACCGTTCTGTCCAGGGACAGGAGCTCAGGTTAAGCCAAAGTGCAAAGGTAGGGCAGAAAGGCTGGTCCCGATTTGATTCCAGAATAGGAACAGAGAGATACAAAGTTAACAAAAAGTACTTATTTAGCTTTAACCCAAACTACTTCAGTCCGATTTAAGTAACATTTAAATGAATGATTCAAATAATTAATTAATCATTAATTTCTCATTGCCATCGCAGTGTATCCCATCAGAATAGCCAGTTTTTAATCCATTCAGCTATGGAAAAATTCCTTTCCAGTTTTCTAGTAAAGGTGATCCAGAAGAAAATCTACACATACACTCAGGTCACTTAACCTGAGAGTACCTATTACTATTAAAACATTTCATATGCACAAAGTCACTGAAGCCACCTCTCTCCCTGTGTCTACACAGTATCGTGCGTTATTTGTGCTACTATCAAACAATTTAAAGCAGCGTAACTTCGAGGTTACTCTACAGAATTAACAGGATGGAAACCATGAAGAATGAGGGACAATAGCGAGAGACAGAGTCCTCCGACGGTAAATATCGCAGCAGCTTTGTTTACATAAGCATTCACACCATCCTGAAGTACCATGAAACTCAGCACCGTGCGCTCCAGCTAAGGTGCGCTCCATAAAAGCCTACGCCGACAGCTCTGCTGAAGTCACCATGATACCAAGCTAGCAGGTTGAAACGCCTGCTTTCACAGTGGATCAAAACAAATTTCTGCAGTGCCATTTTTTTTTTGCTAGTGATATTTCAAGCCCACAGCGGAATACCTCCTACAAACTCCTAGCGCACCCCATCAGCTCTTTACCTTGCAAAAGGAAGCTGAAAGCTACCTGCCTGGGTCACCTGGGGTAGGAAAAGGTTGCAAAGAAACAGGAGCAGCGTGCAGATTGCTTTTACACCTGGATAACAATCTCAAAGTTTAAAGTTAGACAGGATCTGTTCTTACCCAATATAAGTACGGTTACTGTTGGCTCCACAAGGAAGCTAATACAAGAGCGACAGGAAGGTTAACTGCAGTTCTTTATCTTTTTATAGTGACGCCTGTAACTGTATTTGAACAGGGAGTGGAAGATGATACTATATAATTGAAAGTCTGTTTGATAGCACTGTTCTGTCCAATTTCACCAACACTGCTCACTGGTGGTAAGAAACTTTCCATTAGTTTATCAGTCCACTTAGTCAAATGCATGGCAGTTATCTGCCAGGAAATTTGTAACTATAGTTGCTCTTAGATCTTGCCGTCTCTCATGATTTGATCCATATTCATACAGAAAAAACACACACCTCTGGAGATCACTGTATGATTATGGTTTTCACTGGTGACCTAAAAAGTAGTCCAGATGCCAGGAGCCAAAAAGTTTTCCTGCTGAAATCCTCCTTCCATGAAGAAAGGTAACCATTGCAGCTATTAAGAACTGCATATGGAGCATGTTTGAATGGTGAAACACAGAACCACTTGTCCAATAAGAGGAGCACCTGCTCCACGATAGAGATAACCTCCCCTAAAGAACAGCACGTATAATAAACCTTTTATTTTCACACAGCATAGGAGACCTAGAATACAGCCCATTTGTTCATTCAGCTCTGTGTTGCTGTTACAGCGAAGGTCACCAGAAGGAATAATGAAACCCTGAGTGATGACCACTGAAAGCTCCAGTTTCTTAATAAACATATTTTCCAAATTTTACTTTGCACTTCTCAGCTGTGAGATGGTTTAGCCACTTCATGTTCACTTCAGCTCACTTTGCTAATCAGAAGTGCGGTCTACACTTACCTAGTCCAGGAAAACCTGCTTGTTTCACAAATGCACTGAAGTGATCAACTTTAGAGCAGCCCACACTGGAAACCAGTCACTCATATTAAAACAGGCTTGTTCAGCTCTAGCACTTGCATTTCAGTCCTTAGATGTCAATTGTCTCACACTATGCTTACCAAAATAAGCTTTTCAAAGTTTGCTTTTATATTAGCTGATGAGTGACTAGCAAATATGACTGCCAACACGGCAGTCTCTAAGAGGCCTGCAAGGAACCCAGCCCCAGCATTCAATGGCAGTAGCAAGGTCGAGGGCACAGCCAGTCTAAGGGCCAAAGAAATCTGCCTAGGAAGCATGGTAAGTTGTTTTTTCTATTTATCTCTGGCTGGCAGAGAGCAGAAAGGTTTTCCTCTCACTTTTCCCAAGCCCTTTCTTTCCCTCCCCGGCCTTGGCAGCACAGAGTCTGCCAAGCCACCCGCTTCCTCATTAGCTTTCGCCATCCGCAATGTGAAGCTGACAGTCCTTGACAGCTTCATAGCTGCCCCCAGGTCAGAATGGCAAAGCCGATCATCTTCCCCTGCTGAGGAGGACACGAGCAGCAGCAGTCTGGAAGCAGCACAGCATCGCTCCCCACTCAGCTCATCATTAGAGCTACATTTTCAGCAATACTGGCTGGAAACTTAAACTTTGCCTTTAGTGCAATTAAGCTTAACGACCCCAAACTTTCCAAGAGGACCATTCTCGCAAACCATTTTTCAATCACAAGTTTGCAGTTGGTTTCTCATTCACAACCTACCAGCAGGCTACCTACATCCCACTTCAGCCGGCTGGCAGCAGAGGGCACCACACAATCACCTATGTGATTTATATACTTCCATCATGCTCGCGAGTGAATTTATAGAGCACAAATTACTACTACAACAAGCTACAGGGTGACTCCATAAAGCATGCATCATATCAGATAAAAAATGCATGCAATGAAAGGCAGCTAATTTGCTACAATGCTTTTAGCCAGCAATTCAAAGAAAGAGACTTTCAAGCTCAGTATCTCTCCGAGTTCAAATGCCACATTCCCATAACAGCAGGTATCACGCAGAGTGCGGATCTCCAGCCGGCTACAGAGTAGTATCTCTGCAGAGCATCAGAAGTCACATAAATACTTGCATTAGCCCAAGCATCAACCACTAGCCCACAAACTAACTCATCTGTGTTTTACGTACTGCAGGACTACACATCGGTTGAACATTTCAGCTGAGGATGTCCAACAGCCTCTGAGGCAGACAGCAGAGATTCACAAGACGAAAGGAATAGCTGCAGTTCTCTTCTTTTTCCTACTCCCACACCTACAGATCATATGTTTTTACCTATTGAACACTTGTTAAGAAAAAAGAAGATTAAAAGACACACAAGTCATCTGCATTACATGAGCATACTGATATACACATACGGGTGAGCAGAAAAGGTACATGGATGAAGCAGTTACTAAGCTAATACTTTTGCTGTCACCAGAAACACTTCAGTACCTCAATACCATCATCTCCATTTAAAGCCACGACACCACCCAAGCCTGTTAAGTGCACCATGAAAAAAGGACTTCCTAGTTCATATCATCTGCCGAGCGACTGTACATACACACGGATAACGGACGCTTCTGAGCGTGCAGCTGTGTAGTGAAGAGTAACTCAATGCATCAGCTTTTCTAAAGAGATCTGCAGCACGACCTTGAGGCCAAGACCTTGATGACTTAAGGCCATCCCCTCTCTGCAGAGCAAGAAGCACCCAACAGAGCTGCAGAAGAACAAACCCAAAGGCATAAGGAAAGAACACAGACCTAATCCACCTTATTAAAGCAATACATTATTTTCAGCCACCATAATGTTTCCCCTGAACATGTAAATACAGAAGCAATTAGCTGCCTAGGCACTTCTGCAGAAAGCATTTAGCATAATCTTTCCTAGAATATATTTACATGGCTGCTGATTGCTTAATTTTCTGACACGTTTGTTTCAGGCACTAGAAAGATCAAATAAGGCAAAAATCACCTACACTGATACATTGCCATTTTGAAGGTAACATGCAGCGCAAGATAAGACAACAGAACAAACTGCTAGCCTGTTTTGAACTTCAAAATTTTAACATCACAACTCTATGTTCTAGGAATGGCTTTATAGCTTTAATTCAGCTGTTTCTTAAAACCTTTTTCCCCCTTTTGCTGTTACTATGAAAGATAAAATTACTGACTGAAACAGCAGACACCATTTAAAGAGAAAGAATGAGCCTGGACAGAGATTTCATTGAAAAGCTCAATTCTGTATCACATCCGAAATGTCCTCAGTTCAAAGATTAGCCTGCACAAAAAGGCAAATTAAAGCCAGAAACAGAACAAAATCTTTTCTGACTGCTATGAATATAATTTTTTATGATATAGCCTCCTATCATCTAGAGTTTTGGTATTAAGAAATCAGCTCTTCCGAAGGGCTTCATGAGCAAGCAGACAAACAGCATATTCGTTTACAAGCTGGAAGTTGATTAGTAAGTACAAAAACCATGAATACTTGTCAGGACCAAGGAAGAGAGGCTGTAAGCACTGAATCTGAGGATGCCCAAAAAACTCTGCAGTCAGCTGGCAGAGAACTCTATGACAACAGTAAAAAAAACCCAACCAAACATTTGGTTTGTCTTTATTCTGCTTCATCTGAAATTATTTTTACCAAGACAGCCAGTTGTCCTTCAGGGTATGTTTTTCTTTGCTCAGCGTAACAGGAGCTATCATTTCAGGGCCCAATCCTTCAAAAAAATAGGCAATAGATATACAAGTATATCTTCACTCACAGACTCGCTGCAGCCCATAACTCCACGTTAATTAGACTGGAAGATGAAGCCTTCAGCCTAAAACCCAGTAACTCTGATTTACACAAGTGCAGAGAGGTTTTATTGCGAATTCTCCTGTAAGCTGCAAAGACGTTTCCTGCCTAGCCCAACACACCATCAAAACAAAAGCAGATCTCAATTTACTGACAGCTGCCATACTTTAAACAGACATAAAGAAAAATGGAGTCAACGTTCTGTACAACACGGGCAATACGGGATATCTAAATACCGAGAACATTGAACATACACAGAAATCATCAGTGATGTACTGCACCATAGGAACTGCCTGACTTACAGCTACCTAAAGCCCACAGTACAAGGACAATTTTGGAAGACCAAAGATAAAAAGTCAGCTTGTCACTGTTTTTTCACCCCTTATAGATTTAACCAGAATTAATTGCTACCTCCAACAAGGAACTTGGAAGCCTCCTAAGAATAATTACCAGCTTTCTCCCCGTAACCTCTGGAAGACACACGATTTTACAACGGTCTTCATTTCGCCATAACACCATACCATGTGAAGCTATGGAGCAGTGGGCTACAGGGCTTGATTTTTATCAGTCATGCAAAATAGATTCCCTGCATCCAACAGAAACGGAAGCATAAGGCAGTAACATCAGGAACTCCAGGCACTTATTGATCACTGTGTATGTTAAAGGGATTTCTGTGCAGGTTTGGGGATCTGCTACAAATTTATGTGTTATGGCAGGTAACAGCTGACCCCTTTCCCTGCCACCATGGGACATTACAAGGATATGGCCATGGTTATACCTAGACTTGCACTAAATGCTTGAATTTGAAAAAAAAACAAACAAACATTTCTTCTGGGAAGGAAAAGCTCAGCCTCAGTTTGACTACACCTGTCTTTGAGAGCCTTCTCTCACTCAGAACAGAAATTGCCACAGTAGGTTTCTCCACCTTTACGGTGCAGTCATAGCAGCAAGTCTCCAAGGAGGGAAAGATTTAGATAACTAAGAGTTTTAAGTGGTTTTGAACAAGCAGAGCCTTGTAGAGTGGCAGCTGAACTGATAGTTACACAGTGACATTTCAAGCTTTCAAGTCCTAATCATTCTTAATGATACAAAGCCAAAGCCAGAAGGGGATAAAGCAATTACGTAGCCAAAAGTAAACGCAGCTAAACTGAGCTTCCAAACGTCTAATTTGGGTGATCTAGCCTTCCTGTCTCGCACACTAAGCAGAAGGGTTTGTCTGTTAAATTTACTACTACACCAGTGGGACAAGAAAGGAATGCAGTCATGTGCTGCGATACCGTCAGGCCACGTATCCAGCAGGCATCCTCTGCCTCTCTCAGGAAGGGTTACCCACTCCTCTTTTCCCAAAGGAGAATCTGTGCACAGCCATAATGTTCAAGCTCCACCTGGTACCTTCTGCTAGCCCTTGCCTTAAGCTCTGCGGGAACCCGGAGGTGACTGATGGATGTCCGTTCCCTGTACCTTTCCAAGGCAGGTGGAGAGAAATGGCACAGAAGGCGCACCCTTGGGAGACAGAATTACTGTCCTTTCCTTTCCAAGGATGGGACAAGCTTCTCTTCCTTACTCCTTGGAGCAAGGAGCTAAGACCTCGCTTTATTCCCTTACCAAGCTCAGCCAAAAAAGGCAAGCAGACCCTCCGGTTCCCGCATCTGTGAACTGCCAAGAAAGTACTGGCGCTCCCCCTCCGAGCCAGCCATATGCTAGAGAAAAGCGGCCCCTTCCTCAGGGGCAGGGCCCCCCCCCCCGCACTCCTCTCCCTCGCCCCCTCCTCTGTAACGGGGCGGCTGCCGCTCCTCGCCCCGCCGCCGGGGCTTCCCTCGGGTGACACGGGAGGAGGAGGCACCCGTCCCCTACGCGAACCCTGCTGCCCTCAGCGAAGGCGGCTGCTCCCGCGGGAGCCGCCCCCGCCCCGCGTCCCTCACCCACCGGCTCCCGCCTCCCCCGCCGCGCACACGACGGGGCGGCTCAGCCCCCACACCCCGTGCCCCCCATCCGCCCACCGCCACCACTCACCGGCGCTTCGCCGACCGCTGCCCCCGGCGGCCCCACGGCGGCGGCGGCGGCGGCCCCCTCCCCGCCGGCCGCCCCGCCGCCCTCCAGCTGCCGTTCGCGGTAGAGGGACCAGAGCCCCACGTTGGGCAAGAAGACGAGGGCGGCCAGCGCCAGCCCCACCGCCTGCAGCAGCCGCTTCTGCTTCCGCCGCATCGGAGCCGCCGCCGGGGACGAGGAGACGGAGGAGAGCGGGGGGAGGAGGGAGCGCGGCCCGGCCCGGCCGCCCCCGCCGCCGCCCTGAGGGAGCACAACTTTCCCCCGCGCGCGCGGCGGCGGCAACGGCGGGCGGCAACTCCGGCACTTCCGCTCTGCTCCGCGCGCGGGGAGGCGTGGCCTCGGCGGCCCCGCCCACCGCCGCCGCCGGGGGGGGCGGCCCCGCCCCGCCGAGCCCGCGCCCCCCCCCCCCCCCCCCCCCGACTCTCCCTTAATGAGTCTCTAATTACGGCACCGGTGGGTGCTTGGGTGGGCGCCGCGGGCTCCCAACCGGCCGTCGGCGGGGGAAGCCGAGGCGGTTAATCGCTCCGGGGAGGCCCCGCGATGAGCAGCCCGGCGGCGGTGCCCCTGCGGCAGGGGGCGGCCGGGCTGGGGGTGGGCGGGCGCCGGGCGCCGGGCGCCGGGCGCCGGGTGATGGGTGATGGGTGATGGGTGATGGGTGATGGGTGATGTTCTCCCTACAAAATATAAGCGGTTTGGAAGGCGGGGAGCACGTTGGGATGGGGCCGGCACCGGAGGAGACCGGAGGGAGGGAATGGGGAGAAGGAATCGGCCCCCGGGGGTAAGCGGGGCCCAGGGCTTGGGCTGGGCTCCCCACAGGGGAGCGGGTGCTCCCCAAAGGGCTGCAGCTCGCCCCACGGGCACACGGCAGCTGGGGACGAGGCTGCTGTCCACGGCGCTCCGGGGATGGAGACGCCGTCAGCCCGTCGGCCGGCCTGATGCACCCACGGGATTGCTCCAAATCAATTCCCCAGGGATGGCTCCCGTTAAAAAGGAATGCTGTTCATTCGGGTACCAATTAAGTGGCTTCAACTATGCGATAAACTAGATAATTTATAGGCACGGGATGGTGCGGTTTTTTAAGAAGAAAACGACGGCAGTACAGCTTTTCCAAAACTGAGGAGTGGATTCGTTTCTTAAACGAAGAGCAAACAGCCCTCGTGATTAGGAAGACGCTCTGCCAGCAGAACAGCCGTGCGGCTCGGCTGATGTCAACAGCAAAGCTGTGACAATCCAGTGCCCTGCTGGGGGGACCGGCAAAATAAATATTAGGTCTCTTCCAACGTAAACCCCTGCAGGGAAATTTTTATTTCCTAGAACAACAACAAAGTCTACAAAAACCATTACACACCCCAGCATTTGCAGTTCTTGCCACCCTCGCCCCACACCAGCAAGTGGATTTAAACTTAAATAAACTTCCATAACCCACTAGATGGCATCTTCCAGCAGATTTCAGTGCCTGCTGTGAGACCCAAATTATCAATGAAAGCATTTAATTTAGAGAGCAGGTTACAGTTCCTAAGTCTAACTACATGTTAAGGCAGATTGTACTTTCATTTTAATTATCGATGAGAATTTGTCACCAGCTGATTTCTTTACTAGAAATGTAAATGCTTCCATTGTTCCTGTGTGGGTGGAGAAGATACTGACCAACAAAATCCCTTTGCTCCTGCCTTTAGAGCAAAACGTATTCCCTTTATCATCACTGAATCACCTCCGGCAGAGCAGAGACTTTGGCCGCTGTTGAATAATGCATAGCCACTAAAATTGTGCAACAATAAAGCTACATATACGTTACCTGGTACTGTGAGAATCTAGGCTGGAAAGCTACAATACCTCTGATTTAATACTGCAGTGCCATCGTACTGCCATATGGACCCTTGTAATAACATCCACATCCCCCTGCCTCTGCAAGAGCTCTTTGAAAAGTGGTTGTGAAATAGCAGGTGGTTTTGTAGGTATGCACACAGGATTACAGTCTGCCCTTGGCAGAACATCCTCATTTATATAAAGAAATGACAGGCACAAAGTTTGAGAGTTAATTAAAACAAAGCTACTAGCTGGCTTGACATATGTTTAAATTTAGGATTGTGAGCCTGCTTGCTAAATTAAATGTTTGCCTCATAAATTGACTTCAGCAGAGTTGCACAAGTTTTAACTGGGAACAGAATATGGCCGGTGCTGTGGGTAGATCAGTATTTTGTATTTGAGAGCATCCTGAACAATCAAACCCTCTGAAGAGCCTTGTAGGAACTGAAGTCTGGCTGCTCCTCAGTGGTCATGCTGGAAGTGGATGCTCCAGGTCTTCCCTTCCCACTTTAAGACAGTGAATTTTCTGCTGGGGTTACCAAGTAAAATCATTTATACCCTATGAGCTGCCTCGGTCCCAAATAAGTAGATGTGTTTCTTCTGTTAAAGGTCCAGCATTTCTTCTTCTTCTCTTTCTCCTGAAGTGTTTTGGTGGAGATGGAGCTCTGATTTTGGCCAGTTGGATACAATGCCTTAGGGATTAATTAGGTACATGCAAAATAAACATGGAGTTATGTTTCTGAGAAAGAAGAAAGCCTGTGGCTGTTAAGCCTCTAACTGGAAAGGGAAATGGTGTACCTTCCCAAGGCATCTTTTCAAAACAAATATAGGATAAATTAATGGCAGCTCAATCCCCGTTTGGAAGCTCTCTTTGCTAGCGAGCTGGGTTGCCCGGTTTGCAGCTCGTGTGTTGAGATGCTGCAGGGCAGAGGGCAGCAAAAGCGGGTAGCGGCATGATGAAGCCTTGCATGAAGGATGAGGAGCAGGGGTGCCCAGAGGGACTTGGTCAGCAGATGCTGGGAGAGGGCAAGAGAGCATTGCAAAATGCTAACGGGAGTGGATGTGACAGGAGTTCCTGGGATAAAGCCCACAGATGGCATGACAGCATGGAAACGAGATGGCGAAGACACAGGGAATTAGTGCTCTCCTGCTTTCTGGTCTCCTCTGGCTGCAGCTCCTCAGGGCAAGGACGGACTCATGTGAAGGGCTGGATTCTGACCTTGGGAATCCTACGGGGGTGGGTAACGGAAAGCAGTGGGTCCTCTGCATCCCTGCAAGAGAGCTGAACGGTTATGGGATCCCCTCTCTCCTGCTGAGCGGGCATGAGTGAGACAAGACCTGGCTTTCTGTGCCTCCAGCTGCTCTGCCAGGCTAATGGCACGGGTTAGAGGGAGAAAATACTGCCAGAGGGATGGCATATCTGCCTCTAATAGCGAGGGGGAAATGGGGACCAAAATACCACGCAAGAGCCTGTTAGGGTTTTTTTTCTCGTGTTCACGGATGCTGCAGGTACACGTTGCCACTACGGGGGATGGAGTGGGAAACTCCAGTCCGGGTCTCTGTGTCCGCACTGTGCCCTGTGTCAGACGGCTGCACCCGTAGGGAAAGTCAACTCCTCCACTTATCCTTTGGGTGGGTTTTTGGATAGATGTTTGTACACTGGGTGATGCTTTCTCTTTTCTGCAAATCTTGTTTTTAACCAGGAGGAGAAAAGAAAAAAAAAATTAAAAATGAATGAATCTCAGCTGTGGCTGTGTCACAACAGGACTTTTTTTTTTCCCACGGCCTTTCTTCATCCTTCCAGCCCAAATCTCATGCAAACAGAACTGATTTGTTGGGGGTTTCCCCCCCTTTTTATTTCCCGATAAAAGGCAATGCCCGGGAACCCACTCACCTGTTGGCAGGAGCACAGCCCTCCTCTGCTGCTCCCTGGGGGGGTGCCTGCCAGCATGGCCCCCGCCGCGATCCTGATGGGCTCCCCTGAATCCTGGAGCTGCTTCCAGCCAGCACTCGAGATGCTGTGAAACAATGCAAATGCTTGAATAGCCCACAGAAGTGAGGATGATTATATGCTTTTAAAAAGAAATTGCAAGCCCTGGCACTGCAGGAGGGCATCCAGCCCTCTCCCCGTCCCTCTCGGGGATGGAGAGACAGCACCAACATCCATGAATCCTCGTCCCCTGGCTGGGAAGCAAGGTAGGGAGTTATCTGTGGCGTGACTGACCTGGGGGTTCATCTGCATAGGACAAACCTATGCACAGCTTTTAGCAGAAAAATAAATAAAATAAAAATGCTGATATTCCCAGCCGATCCACCTGAGCAAGCAAAATCCCCATGGTCAACAGGGAAATCTGCCTGCATTTAGTTTGGACAAACAGAGCCCAGCAGTGTGGGGCAGGAGAAAGCAGCTGAAGCTGGATGCTGGTGGAGGACGCTCAGGGTCTTGCTTGGAAAGCGATGCCATTGCCAGCGGTTGCTCCTCCAACCTGGTGCAAAGTGGAAGGAGAAGCTGGGTCTGTCTGTGGCCTGGCGAGGTGCAAAACAACCCAGCTGTTGGAAGAGATTCCTGGAGTGTAGCACTCTCTTAACTTCTCTGGCCTTAAATCAGGTGCGTAATTTCACTGATCGCCTGTGGCAGGGGAAATTGCTGATGTCTAAGTTGAAGCACAGTCCTGGAGACGAGGCGGTGATGGCTTGCTGGGAGGATAAATACTGGAACAGAGCGTGAAGCAAGGAGGGATGTGAGCCTGATGCATTCCACATTGCAAACAGTTGCACCAACATATCCAGAGATTTGCTTTGCCTGGGAATGTGCTTTTCCCCAGGAGTAGCTTGAATCCTTTGCCCACCTCTGGGCCAGGCTGCCCAGCCAGCAGGACCATTAGTAGTTGAGGATAAAAAGCCCTTGCTGCACTTTGTAGTGACTGAAGGGTCCCAGTTCTCCCCTCCGGGCTTTCCTGGTCAGCAAGGATCCTGATTCTCCAGGCAAAGCCTTGCACAAAACCACGTCAGGCTGCTTTAGTTCTAGCACTGTTTTCCCAAAGCAGCCCTGATAGTTTGTGCTTAATTATCAGCGGGGCTCGGTTTGGGGATGAGGAGACAGAGGGTCTATTGCTGGCCATCTACTCAAGTAACGTTATTTAAAAAGAAAAGAAAACCGCAACTGTTGTTGCAGTCTTTCTGGCTGGAATAGGCAATGAGCCTTGTCTGCTCCCTCTGCTCTGAATTCAGAGCTGCTGCAATGAATCGGACTGATTCCAAGTCTGGCAGAGCCAGCCAGGCAGACTGCAGTCAAGATGTCCCCAAAACTCCCTGGCTCCCACTTCTCTGAGCACACCGTGAATTTTGAGGCCAATGTTTTCTGCTCTTCTCGAGGGATTTGGAAGCTCACGCTCTAATAATTAAGGCAGCTTTGAACGTCTTAGCCTTCAGCCTCACTTTTCTGACTGTTTCCCGTAGCAGCCGTTAGTGCTTGGAAGAGGTACCAGCTTTCCAAATGTGCTCGCCATGGGCTCACATGGTTTTAGCAAGGAGGAACTTAAAGCAGATTCTCCATATATGAGAGCAACATAGAGCTGATTTTGCGGGAGGTTTGCAGCTTTCCTATGAACATGGGTAGTTTGTGCATTATTGAGCTGAACCTGGAGGAGAGGTCTGCTCTTCTGGCAGCTTGCTGGATGCACTCTGGGATATGAGGAGCATTGCTTTGGTCTAAGGTCTTCTTAGGGGTGGATCTGCAGTGGATCAAGAACACTTATGTGCTCAACTATCCTTTAACAGGTTATTCGCTAAGTGTGATAAACTCTGCTTACACCATTAAAAGATAACCTTATGGAAAGGGGAAAGAAGGATAAAGATGCTTAACCCAGCACTAAAATATGTAGTGCTGAAGATAGCCAGGAGAAAGGGAAAAGTAAAGCTGGTTATGAGAAAATTTAAGTGAAGTACATTAAAACTTAAGTGATACAGATAATATCATCTCGAGTTACTGCACTCAGCCCCAACAAAGGGAGAGGAGCAAGGGCGGCAAAATGTAAACAGAGGAGAAACAAATTCAGAACAGATGTCAAGAAGCACCTTCCCAAGTGGAGAATCAAAAAGGCAGGGAATGACCTACCAGGAGTGGACACGCCGGGGCTTTCAAAGGTGAGACATGTCACCGGAGCACAAGCCTGAGGCTAAGCACAGAGCAAGATGTGCCGAATGGCCTCTGCGGGATCCTGCCCTGCCTTCTGCATCTGACATAAAGTCAACTTCAGGATTTTTCATACTGACAAAAAAATGACTGCCATCAGCGAGGGGAGCCTGGGCAGCCCTTCTCATCAGAACCTCCTGCTTCTTCAGCCCCGTGGATTGAAAGCATGAGACGTTTAGCCTTGGAGGGGGTCCGAGCCACCCAGCAGGTGCCCTTGCCCATCGCCCATGGGGTGCCCACCCCTGGCAGAAGGTGGCATTGCTGCCACCCGAGCGGTGAGCCAGTGCAGGGGGTGTGCAGTGGGGGCTTCTCCCCAGGACACAAATCTCCCCACCTTCCCCATGAATCCTGCTGGAGCACATCTTGCAGACTTTGATTTCTGCCACTGCCGGATGAGCATTTGGCGGCTGAAGTGGCTGCTAGCAGGTGTCTCAAGTACCCAACTGGAGGGCACGGCGCTGAGCCTGCCCTTGCTGAACCGCTTTTCCAGCAGGGGGAAGGTTCTTCTTTCTTAAAATAGGTCCTCTCCAAGGGCTCTTGTGTTCAAGAGCCAGAAGGAAACCAGGTCCTTTGTCCTTCATTTTCCGTCTCTAAAAAGAAGGGTGGAAAAAACAGCATTTGAGAAGCAGAAAAGCAGGCAGATGTGATGTGGGATGGGACAAGAGGATGAGATTGGGAGGGCAGGCGCCCGCTGGCGTTGCGGTGCTGACCCGTGGTGATGCACCGGGAGAGCCGAGAGCTCTGTGCCACTGCTCAGGCCCACGGGATGAGTTGTGCCAGGTCAGCTCAGCACTTCTGCTGTGTCTCAAAGACAATTGCCCTCTGCATCTTCAAGGAGCTTCACAGCTCCAGGCTGCTGTGTGGCTGCAGTCAGTGATGGAGTTGCTCAGCCGCTTGGTGTATTTTCCCAGGTTTTTATCTTTTAGAGATGAAATCATAGCATAAAGCTGGAGGTTTGGATACCCTGCCGTTTCCTTTCTCCTGCCGTGTCCCCAGGGTTCTTTCTGTCAATATCACTGATTGCTTCAGAGTCTGCTAACACTTCTGACCTCCGAGACGCACAGAGACATTGTGTAAGGGATTGTACAGCTCCCCTCCCATCAGCTGAAGCTTGTAGTTCAACTGAAATCCCATTATTCTTTAACTCTAATATATGGAAGTACATATGGCCTTTCCAGAGGTCAATGAAGAGGCAGTCGTCTCTCCAGAAGGCCCTGTCCTGACAGGCGTTTCTAACAGGCAAACACTCCTTTGGAGGTGTTTTTCCCTTCTTTGACTACAGAAGATGCTGCAGTGCCTCGCTTGGGCCAGACGTTTGCACTCCGAGAGCTGAAGCTCAGCCTGCAGAATGCTGCCCTCATCCTGAAGGTCCCAAAGGTCCTTTCTTCTCCTCCCCCTGCAGTCTGCAGTCCATCCCTCCCACCCTCCTCCTCCTCCTTCCTCTCCTCCTGCCCTGTGAGGCAGCCCAGCCGGTCACCGGTCTCCTGGGGCAGCGAAGAACAACCTTAAGTGGCTGCAGGCATGCGGTGATTAACCTGGAGCCATCAGGAAAACTCGTTGTGACAAGCTGTCAGTGCTGGCAATCTGCCTGCGCTCCCCAGGCTCCTTCTGCAGGGAGGAGGACATGGAGGCCCCAGCGTTGGGCTGGGGTTTGAAGGGAGGAGGGACGATGCTGCCTTTGGAGGAAGCCTGGGAAGCAAAACTCCGTGTGTCCCATACCTGTCTTGCTTAGAAGGTGAGTCTGCAGGGCCGACATGAGACACTAGAGACATCCCAGGCTATGGCTGTCGTATCACATCGCTGTGGCTATTGCCGAGGATTCGTAATTGAGCAGCCCCATGGTTAATTTGTAATTCAGCAGCCCAAAGGACACCATGGTTAAGACTCGAGCCTATTGAGCAAGGCACTGTACGGAGGTTTCTGCCTTATTCCCAGAGGATACAGCAGGATGAAAGATAACTGGCAGCTTCTTCGAGTGTGCTAATAAGCGTCATCTTGCAGTATATAACACCGCAAGACAAAGCACTTCCCATGGGGTTCCCCCAGACTCTCCCTCCTGGGAAACACACCTAAAAGCTTCAGAGGAGTCAGGAAAATTCATCCTCCCAGGGAGACCTGAGGCTGAGCCCTGTCCGTATCACAGAGAGGCAGCAGAGGGGAAATAACAGCCACAAAAGTCCCTTGGCCTGAGCTGTGTGGTCACCATCACGGCGGGCCTGGGTCGGAGGGGTGGTATCAGGGGTTTTTTACCTATTACCAAAGTAGAGGCAAAGGGGAGGCATTCACGGTCTGCTGTGCCCCAGCATGCCCAGCTGCAGATCTGGTGCTTGCTTGCTTGCTTAATTTGTTGGAAACTTGAAAAAAAAAGGTCAGTTCTGGGAGTCCCAGATTTCAGCCTGGAGCTGACGCGTGGGTTTGCCCGGGAGAGCGAGCGAGGGAGGAACCGGGTGAACCAGAGTTCAGAGAGCAGCATCTTGCTTTGCTGCTGGGCAGTCCGAGAAGGGGAGAGGAATTGCTGTGATTTATCAAGGTTCGAGAGCTGCCCTGGGTCCCCGCCAGCTCCTGGCAGAGCCCAGCACTGCTTGCTCCCACTGACGCAGAGCTGGAGATATCTGCCCTTCCTTCTTGTGGAGGGTGTTTTACCCGCTATCGACAAAGCAGGACCTCACGAACACACAGTAAATGTGTCCAGCACCGGAGAAGAGTTGCTCTCAGCTGGCAAATCATGTGTCCCTGCTCCTCACACAGGGATTACAGCAACGTGGACTATCCTATGGACTTACATGGGCTGTTTCTCCAGCCACTGTCATGTCCAGCTCCCTCTTCCCTCCCAGAAATAAATAAAGACAGACTGAGAAAGAGCAGCGCGACTGCAAATCTTGCTAGAGACCTGTGTCAGAGCCACTTGCTCTCGTAACTGTGTCTAACTGGGTATGCAACAAGCCTAATGAATCTCCGTCACGAGCCCATTGCGTGTCCTGGCTGAATACATCGTCCTCCAGCACCCTGAAAGCAGCCGACAAATAACCAAATTAGGACAACACCAGGTCGGTTGGCAGCGGGTCTGCCAGCTCCTGGCACGGCGGCTGCCGCGGTGGGAGAGCCCTCCCCACACCGCCCCAGTCCCCATGGGACCCTTTCCCTCGCCGGGCTGGGATGGAGCCGGTCCCTGCCACCGGCATCAGGGACCGTGTAGGAAAGGCTGCCCACTTGCACATTGCTGGAAATGCTGACTGTTGAAGTAACTAACTGCCAGAGCAATGGTGACGGACCGCAGCAGGGAATAACGATGGAAATGAGTCAGAGAGGAGGGAGAGACGCAGGAGAGAGGGGCCACCCTGGAGGACCTCGCATGGGATGTGCTTCTCTGCCAACGCATCGGTTCTTGAAAGAAAAATACGGTGACCACAGAGCTGGTTGGAAATGCTTCAACAGAACATTATTTTTTTTTCCTCCCAGAGACTGCCAATTTGTTAAACCCCAGTCATTTTGCACAAGCAGGTTTCAAGGACGCTGTGACAAACCTCAGGCAGGTGACGGGCCCCAGCTCTCCCCCCAGCTCTGAGCCTGGCAGACCTCAGACCTCGCATATGGGCTCAATCCTGGAGCTGTTCCTATGGGAAGGAGGGGATGGCAAAGAAAATGTGATACACTGAAGCTGCAAAACCCACTGCTGTTGTTGAGAGCTGAGCACAGAGCCAGGAGTCATTCCCGGTGTCACACAACCGATGGGCTGATGTGCTGGTGCAGCCCCAGACCTACAACCACCTCTGCCCCCCAAGGTGCTTTAGGGGAAAAACTCAGTTATTTCACTCTTGCTGTTCTCTGATGGCTTTCCAGGATCTCCTGTGTGCTCTGCTGGGCTGCAAACGGGGCAGAGAGTGGGAGACATCGGCTGCCTGGTTACAGCAGGCTCTGCCTGACGTCCAGCTGGGGACTGCGGGGACTCTCAGTACAGAAAGCCACCCCTGTCTGTGACATTTTCCCCTGAGTAGCACATATTCCAGGTTGGACCATCATGCCAAGGATGGCTTTTGAGCTTGCTAAAACCATGCACCTTCCCATCCCTCCTGCCTGCTTGAAAAACCACCCACCCCGCCATGGTGTCCTGTGTTGGGGAGGACAGGACACCCCAGTGCACGGGCAGACAGCACAGAGAGCAGCTTTTCTGCTGATGTAGAGCCTTTGGGAGTGTCTCTAGGAGCATCTCCACCATCCCAGGCGCAGCGATGTACATGATCACTTGAGGGTTTCCCAGCCCCAGGCTGAAACATGGCAGAGCCAGGAGAATTGGTGAACTTCTTGCCCAACTGAGACAGCCAGCCTGGCTGTTGGTTGGGAGGGCTGGAGCTTGTTTTCCCAAATGAAATGCCCTGCAGCAGTGCAGCTCTGCTAGAAGTGATGTTTCTCACTGGATCATAGGACAGTTCCTTTACTTTTACTTCCTAAATTTGTGCCTCTTAGTGCCTGGCTTTAGGTAAGCACAGAGACATGTGGCTGCTGGGCTTCGTGTGCTGCCCTTCAGCTGGTCCCGTCTCCTGGGAGGTGAACGCAGCCGGAGGGGCAGGGAGAACCCGGGGGGAGCCCGAGGGGGAACCCAAAGGGCTACGCTGAGCTTGCAAAGTACGGACGGTACCGTATCTGGGTGAGGTGTGGTAACTGGAGACCACCTGAGGTTTTGCAAGCTAAAGAGAGCCCAGGCTACCTCCCCTGCTGAAGAAGAAATCAATAGGCTAATTTACGGTACCCAAATGAGAGCTCTGCCGGGAAGACACAGGTTGTAGGGCTGGCAGAGCCTTTGTCAGGAGGAAGCAAGGGGGGACTGGGCTTGGAAGGGAAGAGTCAGGCATAAATAGTCTCAACCATTCAAACTAAATAGCCCTGAGAGAAACTGAGATGTAAGAGAGAGATGGCACTGTCTGGCATGCGGGAAAATGTTCAAAGGAGCAGATTCCTCTTTTACGCTCCAAACAAGCCTTCTGCTCTGCACATAGGTACAGTCTCATCGGCACGGAGTAAGTCAGAAGAAATCTGTACGCTGGTGGATGGATGGTGTGGCCCTTGAGCCACTTACAGGCAGGCTTCAGGGACTTCTGGTGCCTGTGCTTGCCGGTAGGAATATAAGCTGTATATTTAATATATGCATCCTAAATAGGCTGTTTTTTATAGACCTGAAGTAAGCGTGCTAATAGCTTTCTTCTGCCTGTCTTTGAGGGCTCTTGAGGCACTTTAGCAAAGGGAAATTATATCTTTTCCATTTCTACATGGTGTCAAGGGACTTGCTAACACCTGTGCAGCCATTCAGCAGCAGACGGGCTGAGAAGGAGCTGTGGTGCCCGGCCCCGGGGCTCCTGCACCCAGAACCCGAGGGGGATGGCCACAACTGCATCCTACAGCAGGTACCGTGCCCCGTGTGAGCCCCGGGGACTCTGTAAGTCCCTGAAACACAGGGGAGTGACTTAAGGGGGGATGCTGAGAGGAGGTAGATAATGCTGGACAAGAGGAAAGAAATTATAACAATAAAAAAGCACCTGGCAACATTCCTTCGGGCTTCCCCAGACAGAGACCCTCTGCTCTGCAGGCACCTGGGTGTCTCTCGTTGGCTTGCATTGGTTTGTTCCTCCGTACATTTTAGTTCTGTGGATGAAAAGAAAAGAAATGTCATGACAAAGAATAAGAAAGATAGAAGAAGACTACAAAAAACTGTGAGCTGCCAGTGTGTTTTGAGTTGCTTTATTCTGAATCAATATTGAACTGAAGAGGAATTATAAATCTAGCAGATTACAGCTGAAGCAATGCCAGGGCATCTGTTTCCAGATATTCTAATTTTTTTTACTGGCTAGAGCAGCTGTTTTTACAAGAATCCACAGTAAAAGAGTTATTAAAACAAAGGGGGGAAAGAAATAACAATAAATGGGAGATATATAGCAGACAAGGAGTAACAGAGACGCAGCGCTGGGAAATAAATGGAAGAGAGGAGGAAGAACCCAACAATCAACAGTTTGTAACCAACATCAGGCACTACAAAATCTGGAAGATATTTGTTTTAGAAGACAGTGATCCCCAGCTCCAGGATTGTGCTCAGTGATTTATGGCGCCTGGCAGCTGTTGCAGGGGTTGAAGTAAGAGCAACAGAGAGAGAAAAGTGGAAATCACCCTTAGCACTTGCCTGTGGTTTCCTAATGGGAGGAGATTTATTAGTAGGAAGCTGATGGGGGTGGCTGGGGGTACTTGGAGGCAGATTCCTGGCTCTATCACTCCCCATGTCTAGGATCAAATTAACCTTTGATGAAATTCAGGTTGTAATTAAGGCAACAGGCACATAACTGAGGGCATTCATGGGGCTTAAAGCCTCACTGTGCTTCAACCGAGATGACATCATCGGCACAAGCGTGCTCATAGCCTGGCCGAGGATGCAATAACATGTTAGATTAAAGCACTGTGAGGTCATGAAGCCCGTTATCACGGCCCCGGCTGGCCACCACAGCTCACTGGGAAGGCGTGAACCTGCTCAGCCCAGCCAGGCCCATCAGCACTGGTCATGGGGCCAGGATGGTGCTGGGGTGCCCAGTCTGCTCATTGGTCTCCAGCGAGCCACACAGCCTTCGCTTTCCCAAAACCTTTACGCAATGTAACAGATTTCTATAGAAACTATTCTAAGATAGATAAAATTAACCAAAACCTGGTGTCCCTCCCATAGTTAGATCTTTCCCTGCACACCACCACGCTTTCACAGTCTCTAGCTCTCCAAAGGGTGGCTTGCAAACCTTGAAAAGCCTTTGTACAGCGACATTTTGCAGGCTTTACCCTGGTGCCCCTCTAGTTAAATGGTCCCTGGTGTTTGGGAGCTCCATCCTAGCGCGGGGCGGGTTGGCACGGGCTTCCCCCACCTGCGTTCTGCTAGCTCAGTGCTTCGCAAAGCCCTAGAATTGCCTTGAGCAGGGAAGGTGCTGTCCAAACACTACATCCCGTGCTTGCTCAGTCTCTGCTGTGTTTAGGTGCTGTATCGAAGCATGCCCTGTGTTATGTGCTTGTCTTGAAGTCAAGCAAAGAGCCCTTTTCCAAGAGTAGCTTATCTCGGCAAGCAGGGGCTCATATTCCTCTCGTTACTTTACTGGCACCAGTCACCATGGCTTGCAGAACTGAGAGGAGGGTTTTGACTCGTATCTGAAGTTGCTCAGAAGTCAGAAAAGAAAATCAGCTGTCAATAATCCATCATGCTTAACTTTCAGTACCGGGAAGGACCCTGGCGTTTGCAAACACCACTTACCTGAGAAACGCAGGGCGGGTGCAGGAGGCAGCACCCACTGCAGCTGACACAAAGCCGCCTGCTCGAGTGGTTGAGGATTTGCCCTCGTGTTTGCTTCGGGTTTATTGATTCATTTTGCAACAATGCACCGTAAATAGATTTATTCTTACAGTTATAATTGAGCCGATGAGAGCTTGGGAAGTGGAGACTGAAAGAAAACTGAATAGAAATCAAGCCCGAAAGAAGACACTCGTGGAATGAATGCGTCTCCTAGATGGTTGGAAAACGGGATGAATGTTTCTCTCTCTGTACACCGCACTGGGCACAGCCCTGCACGCATGGATCCAGCGCTGCCCTTCTCTGGGGCCGGCTCCGCTTGCCCATGGGAAAACCCCCAGCCACAGCCCGTGCTGAGTGCTGCGGTGCGTCCCTGGAGGGTGCCGTAAGCCCCATCCCTCCCTCCCTGTGGCATGCCCTGTCTGAAAACCTGATTTTTAACGTCTTTTTAACCTCAGCACTCTCCATTAAATGAGGAGAAGCAGAATTCTTTTCTTTCCCCTTTTTCTCTAGCTGGTGTCTTTAATTGCTGAATCTTCTAGCTCTTCTAAAGCATTCTGGAGCAATGGCCCTCCAGCCGCTGCTGCAGCTCCAGGATGCGACCCAAAGAGAAATTATTCGTGGAAATTTGCAGTCAGCTCACAGATAGCTGCTGAGCAGGAAGGAGGCAATCTTCCCCTAATCCACAATTTGATGCAGATTATTCATATGGTGCTGCTGAACAGTTAATATACTTGGCTGGGACAGGGTAGAAATGATGCCTACTTAATACGACAGAAAATAAATAGAATCTGCTTTCGAAGGATGCATTGACCGAGCTGTCATGCCTGATGCCGGGGAGACAAGTGCCTACAAGCTTCAGCTTAATGTGGCGTGGAAATGTATTGGGTTGTATTTATGCCCATATACAATACTTAACCGGCTATTGTGCTGATTAAATATTTAATTGGCTGTCTGTGAGGAGAAATGCACCATTAGTCTATAGGGAATTACACTGTTCCTTGTGCCTGCTCTTAAATAAAATGTGTAATTCGTTGTCACTTAAGCATAATGTTAAGTGCCAGTTAAGGAGATGTTTTCAAGGGAAATAAATAAAAACCTTGCCTGCTGGCATTGTCCCGGCTGGACCCCCACCAGCCTCAGTGTGGTCACAGCCCTCGGGGGCATCCCGGGGCTCAGGGGACAGCAGGGATGCTCAGCCTGTCCCCTGCGTGTCACTGCCGGCCAGGGCACGGAGCCAGGGAAGGGCCTTTGGGGTTCCTGCGCTGCCCAGCGGCTTTTGGAGGTGCTGCTTGAGGCAGATGGTGATTTCAGCCCCTTTTCCCCTGGTCTTTCACAGTACAGCTCATCCAGGTGCTGTAAGGGGGGGGAGAAATACAGAAAGCCCATCAGGATGCTCCTAAATGCAGCTGCTTACTGGAGCCAGGTGAAGGGAGCGGGCTCGGTCGGTGACCATCACGGGAGTTTCTTTGCCTGGTTTTGTCTGGGAAACTGAATTCAGTGGGGGGAAGAGGAGGAGGAAAGATGAAGGGAGGAAGGTTTATGAAAGCAACTGTTGCTTTCCTTCCTCAGGGCTACCCTGGGGTACAGCAAAAGCAAAGTACACAGAGCAGAGCTCGCTTACCTTGCAGACTGCACTGTGCTGCAAGATACCTGCAAGAGAAAAACCAGGAATGTGCTGAATTTTATTCCTTAACATTACAATTTAATGAAAACCCCGGACCTCATGATGCAAAAGCTAGTGGTATTTTATTGGAAAAACTCCCTGCTCTTCGAGCACAGCATCACGCTGACAGCTTCCAGCAGCACGTACCCCGACGGCTGCACAGCCTCTGCCGGCGGCGCGGGCAGAGAGTCCCCCCGCCACGGGCAGACGTGGCTCTTTGATTCATCCCAGCAATGAAGCTGCCATCTCTGTTGAATAACTGATCCTTCAGCAGCATAAGTCTTTTTTCATTGACAATTTGGCAGCCTTCACCAACTGGCTCCCTCTCTTCAGCAAACTTTCATGCCCGTGCATACGTGCCTGCTGCAGAATTGGCTCCAGGGCAGCATCCCGACTTGCAGCGAGGTGCCTGCTCTGTTTGATGCTTCAAAAGTGCTGGCCAGCTATTGGGATTCAATAGCAAAACCTGATATTCTGAATAATGCAGCTTCATCTGCATCCTTAGAACTGAATCTGGGCTGAACTATCTGATAAGTGCGGCTCTTTGCCGCTCTCCCACGCTCCCTGCACTCAGCAGGGTTTTACTCTACGATGAATGGTCCCGACCTCCAAAGCTTCTCTTAACAGGGCTGACCTGAAGACACAACTATCCTGGGACAGATAATAAGGAAAGCCTTGCCAGGAGTGGTGCAGTGAAGGCACGGTGTTAATTTTACCCAGGATTCCCATCCTTGTTAGATGTGGGCAAAGCAAATTAACGTTCCCCTGGGTGGCACGGACAGCTCAGCTTGCCTGGCACCAAGGGAGGTAGCTTTGTGCCTGCAATGTGCTGTGATGTCCCCAAACAGGGGCAGCTCCCATCAAAACCCCCCTGCGGCTTTACCACCCTGGCTGCTCGGCTGTCTCCTCTTGGCCTGTGCTGGAGCTGGGAACTCTTCAGGGTGTCCAGCCTCAAAACCTGGGTGCAAAGGAATTGGCTCGTTCCTGGAAAATTCCCTGGGGACAGCAAGGTGGTGACACCGGTCATGCAGGACCAAGAGTCAGAGTTGCATGCAGCAAGGTCCATCCTCCCAGTGTTGGCCGGGAAAGCTGCTCCGCTGCGAGGGAAGGGGAATATTTAAGTGCCAGCAGCCAGGGCTGCCTTTGGCCTCTCCTCCGCTCCACCCCGGTGGAGAGGACAGCAGGACCACAGAGCGCACGTGGGGCTGGGGCAAGCTCAGCCCGTGCTGCCCCAGGGACACTGCCCGAATCTGGGGCAGCGATGGTCCGTAGGGAAGCTGGGGCTTCCTGGGTCGCTCCGCAAAACACTGACCAGCAAAATGCTGGAAAATCCAACCTGGTTTTGCTGCAAACAGCTCCAGGACAAGGGACACAGCTGGGAATGAGAGATGCACCTCGTGGTGTCTTCGAGTGTCTGAGTCCCCTACAGCCGTGCTGGGAAGTGAGGAGCAGAGGGAGGGTCCTGCCCTCCACTTCCAACGGCGTCACCTGCTGCCAGCACCCCCATCCCACCCCTCGCCTCCCCTCCTGGTGCACTGCGAGGTGTGACACCGGGTCAGAGCTGCCACCAGCCCCGTGGGGACCAGCGCTGCCATGGCTGGGACCTTTGGGGAGATGTCAGCACGGCTCCCTGGAGGCATCGCTCAGCTCTGAAATACCCCGACACGAGCCGGGTCCCCGCTCCCCAGGCTCCGGGACCTCGGGGGAGGCAGAGGCGGATGCAGATTGCCTTAGTCAGGTTGGTTGAGTTTTCTTTCTTTTTCTCCCTTTTTCCTTTTTCTTTGCTGGCTTTCACACCTCCCCTCACACTCTATTTTTGATCAACTGAATCAACCCTGGTTTTGGCACTTGGGGAATGGAAAGGTGATCCCGCTCCATCAGTGGGGCACAGCCCACGCACCTCCCCTCTGCACCGCTCCCTGGCCCACCCCGGCTCTGCACCGACAGCTCCCCACCACGAGCAAAACCACTAGAATACATTTTTGCCTCTATGAAGGTGGGGGTTAAAGGGCTGAGTGTCTGAAACTCCCAGTATGGAGCTGCACCAGCCCTTGGGAGATGCAGAAGAGCATGGGGTGGGCATGCTATCAGCTCTGCAGACCCCAGCCCTAAGACTGGGACACCAGTGGGACATCAGATGCTCTGGGCAGGGGACAAGGGCTAAGGGAGGTGAGGGTCTGGGGGAAGAATTTGGGGGGAGATGACAAGGGATCAAAAGCCCCTCACCGGTCCAGGGACACATCTGGGTAAGCAGGTCACGGGGGCTGCATGCCTGTGTCAGCCCCTCCGAGTGCCTGAGGCATGTCTGGCTTTCACGTCCTTGCTCCAAGCTTGGGGGTTTGAGCCATGCAGGATGTGTGCGGGTCCAATTCTGGGCTTTGCTCGGCCACCGGCAGCGGGCTCGGCAGGACCCCATCTTCTCTGTCACAGGGCTGAGCCCATCCCTTGCAGCCTGGGGAGAGGGGGCAAGTAGAGGCATAGGGTTTTAGCTTTTCTTTAGAAAATTAATCACACTTTAATTACAGTGAAACCTGGAGACACGGCAAAGGATTAAGTGGATTATCTTCAAAGTAATTTGTTATCAAATATTTATCCTTCTGGGAAGGGAGATGGAGCCTGGGAGATTCTGCTTTATCCGTGCTGCTGGCCAAGGGCACGCCGTGTCCTTTGTGCCTCCCCCTGCCCCTATCCCGCTGCCGGCTCCCTTGGTTCAGGCTCAAAATGCAGAGCAGGGTTCTTCGTGCCCCAGGGCCAGTGGCTTTGAAGGTAGTGGCTTCGAAGCCAGTGCTGTGTCAGGGCTTTGCCCGTGCAAGTCCATGACACTGCAAGAGGGGAGATACCCGTGCCTTACTGGTGGTCTCTGGTCTGCGAGGTGACTCAGTGGGAACAGCCAGCATCGCTTGCCAGCTCTGGCAGCGGGATGGATGCTCCCAGCCCCGCTCCCTGCCAGTGCCTGGCTGCTGCCTGCATCCGCAGCGGTGGGGAAGGGGCCGGGGGGCTGCCGGCGGCAGCTCCATCGCTGCCAGAGGAGCCAGCGAGATGCGTTGTAAATCGGATTCAGCCTGAGCTTTTTATCCGTTCGGCAGACTGTGGGTTTAGTGCTTGGATGCTTCATTAACTAATAATAATGAGTCATTGTATTTGCCTCCTGGGCATTGTAAATGATCCAGTGTCAGGAGACGCCACAAGGACGTGGAATCGCAATGAGGTTCAAACGGGCTGAGCCTTGGAGCGCAGATAAAACCAACACAGATGGACCTCTGTGCTCCCCACCTGGGGACACGGTCCCCAGGGAGGGGACAGCCGTGCGGGGACGGGGCCTTGCAGGAGCTCGCAGCCGGTCGGACTCATGGCACCAGGGTGCTCCCACATGTGCTGGGACCGCTGCGATGTTTCTCTCTTTTCCTCCGCTCACGTGCCTTGAACAGAAGCTATTCTCTCCATTCCCTTCCCATTGATAAAGGGACTTTTCTAGCCTGCACTGCCCTGCAAGCAGCTCTCGCAGTCCCCTGCCGGTGCTACACCTCAAGGTGACGCGCCAGCTGCATTGGGACCAGCTGGTGTAGCACATCTTTGTATTTTCCTGTAAGGATCATTCCTCCTCTGGAGTGAAAGCGGAGTGATGTGCAGCATGCCAGAAATGTGCAGTTCCTGGTAAACCCCCTGCCCATGGAGGAGGTGTGGGAGCGATGCCCACCCAGTGCCCACCAGCGCCCCGTGCACCTTCACGCTGTGCTGGGAGTGAGGGAGCAGCCCAGCTACAGGATTACCTTTCTGGGCAGATTACCAGATGTGTGTGGCACTACTGGACATGGCACAGATGCCCGTCCCCTTCGCTGTGCCTCATCTGTAATTTGGCTGTGTGTGCGCTGGCGGGTCAGGGAGAGCGGCTGCTCGCGGATAGACATCCTCTGCCACCAGTGTCACAGCCCTCATCCCTGAAGACAGCACCCATTTGCACCCCAGCTCCACATGCAGAGAGGGAGCACTCCCCTCTGGCCCCCAAAATCCTCCTGCGCACCCCAGCAAGTGTGGGGAAGCATCCTTCTGGCCTTGATGCACACACAGCCCCTTCCCCTGGGACAGGCGCCTGCAGTATTTAGTTTGCCTCCAAAATCTGACCCCAAGAAGCTACTGATTAAACCAAAGGGGAAAAAAGAAATCAAGGCGAAAGCAATAAGGGGATAATGAAGAAAAGAAGAAGGGGAAAACAAGCTGGTGGGCTGACTATGCAAAGAGCAGGAGGCGAGCGGAGGTCATTTTGGCTCACACATTGTCAAGGGGGACAGCAAGCGTCCCTCCTGCCGGCTGAGGCAGCTGCCAAGGGTCTTCTTCTGCCTCAGTTAACACGGGAATCTCCAGCCCTTAAGAGCTTACGGGCTGGCAGAGCAGCGGTCCCTGTGCGTGTCACCGTGTTCATGCCACAGCCCCAGGCTGCCAGCGGGGCCAGGAGCCCAGGTGAGCCGGGGCTGTGCAGGGCGAGGGTCCCTGAGGTGCTGGTAGCCCAGATTTCATCCCGGCCACGTGCCCTTTGCTAACAGGCATTGCATCAGTTTTGGGGGACCAGGACACCCTCCAGGTCAGAGCCAGGGCCACGCAAAGCGTGTGCTGGTGCAGCGCATGGTCACCTCTGCTAACCCGGCTCATCACCCCATCACGGAATGAATCAGCTTTGTTTGACAAGATATTGTTTTCCATAAAACATGTGGACTGGCATTAATTAGATTTCTATCCTTTAATTCTTTATTAATTGAATCTTACACCAGCTTCTCTTTTATTTTGCCTAGGATTAAAGCCAGGCTGAGCCAGCAGCACTGATCTGGGTTATCCCACATCCCCTCTCCACAAGCCAGCTCACCTTTACCCCCCCTTTACCTCCTGCAGCATCCCCGGCTCTGGGCTTCACTCCAGGACCCGTGATCGCGGCTCGGGCAGGGCACGGAGCCGAGGCACCCCGGCCTGCCGCTTCTCCAGTGTTTATTCCTGGCAGATGATATTTAATAAGACCACATCATTAATGAACTAGAAAGTGCTTCAGCAGCCCGACGTGAGACAAATATAGCTGCCTGCTCATTTCCAAATACCAAACAGAAATATTTGCTGCCTGTTTCTGCCTGTTATGTATCATCATTAGCAATTTTGCCATCTCTATTAAGCATTTGTCTGTAATAATACAAAGATAATTTTAAAAACTCCTTTCTTATTGCCCTTAGCCCTTCCAGGCACAGTTTTTCCCTGGCATTTTCATCTTGCTTTTTGCATTCTTAACATTTCACAGCTTCCATAACATAACGACCTCTATCTAGTCTTCCTTGGCTATAATTACATTTTCCTGTTGTAATTGCAGCTTTCATTTCACCACCAAACCACGAGAGCTTTAATCGTTTCCTTCTCTGACTCTGTAGCCAGGCTTTTTGGTCCCTCTGTTTGACTCCGAAAGCTCCCTCCTAATTCCCAGCCATATATTTTTTGATCTGATTTTCTCCCCTTACAGCCAGGCGCAGCTTACGAGCCTTCCCAGGGATGCGATGGCTGTTTACACATTCTCCTCTCTCTCGCTCCAGGCAGGTTTATTCCCCGCCATGGCAACGAGGTCTGCTGCAGGGAGGCACCCCGCTGCACCCGAGCCCCGGTTCGGTTCGGAGGGGGCTCCTCTGGCCACGTAGCCCCGGCTGGGCCAGGCTCGCTCGCTGCCCTCCCTTGTCCCCCTCCAGCAAAGCGGGGGGACAGACCCCGACCCCCCACGCCGTGACTCAGTTTCCCTTCCTGAGGGCGCACGTTACACAACATCCCACCCTCGCTTGGCTGTGGGAGGTGAAGCAGCAAGAAAACTCCCACTGCGGTGCTGGAGGTGGGAAAAATAGGGAAGAGGGAGAATGTGTCAGCACGGTTTCTCCAAGCAGCAGCGTGAAGACACTCGTGTGACTCCGGTTGTATTTTCTCCCGCGTGCAGATGCTCCGCAGCCTGCCTGAGACCCTGCGTGGGGCGGGATGCTGCCGGCACAGATGGGCCGTGGGCTCCTGGTCCCCGTGAGGGGAGGCAGAAGCTGTTGCAGGGAGTCAAAAGCAGGCAGAGACCTGGAGGAAACACCCCGTGGGATCTTGTGTCTGCTGCGGATGCTGCCCATGTTGCACACAGGAGATGTCCAGCTGGGAAAGGGGCTGGTGCTGCTCTGCTGGAGCTGGGGCAGATGTGTCAGGGTGTGGGAGAGTGATGGACATGGCGTTGTCCCCCAGGATCCCCATGGTGGGAGCCCCGTATTGGCTTTCCTCCCACAGGGATGCCCCAGCACGTGCTGGCTGCTCCATCGTGTTTCATCACCCAGAGCCCCGCTGTGGACAGAAATTCCTTCCCCAGGAATGGCGCATTGCAATCCGAGTGCTCACCCATCCCTCTCGCTGCCACAACGCATCCATAGGCCAGCTCTGCAAAAGTGCCTCCGGGCCGAGGGGCTGCTGCTGTGCTCTAAAGCCCTTCCAGAGCTCCTCAAACCAATGTGGAGGTTGAGGCCAAAATACCAGCCGGACAGGGTGATGGGGAAATGGGAATGTTTGTGGTCTGGCAGACCCAGCTGGGTCCCTCGCAGAGCCACAGCCAGCGAGGTGTTGGGATTAAACGCTCTGCACACAGCTCCGTGGCAGGGCAGATTTGCATCCTCCATGTGCCATACTGTCGCATTGCCCCCAAAAGCCCTGCTGCAGCTGGCAGCGGTGCCTGGCTCTCCTGCCTTCCCCTGAGCCTGCCATTAAAACAGAGAAAATGAATTGCAACAGGCAGAGCATCACACACGCATCCCTCCCCACCTGTGCTCGTTACCTGGGCTGATCTCCCAACCCCATCTCCCGCTGCACTAATTAAACCACAGTGCCCAAAACTTGGGTTTTTTTCATTTGCCATGTGAACCCGAGGACATCTGCTCGGTTCAGCCGGGTGACAGTGGCTCCAGCGGCCCCGAGGCTGTGCCTGGTTGGGACCAATTTACTGATCAAGAAGAAAGTGAGTTTTGAGGCCGTGGTGGTGTGGCAAGGGAGCGGGTCCCGCGGGACCGATCGGGCAAGCAGGAGCTAATTGCTCATGAAGCACCTCCGCCCCCGGCATTGCCCCGGGGTGGGTTTCGGGGCTTGCTGCCGGAGTCTCCATCTTTGAAACGGCTGTTTCCACCCATCTGCTGAGCAGGGGCTTACATCTGCCTCCCCCCCCGATAATGAGAGGGGAAGAAATCTCCAGGCAATGAGTTACTGCCTCTTTGAACCTCCCTCTCTGACACAGTGGGTGCTTGCACAGCTCACTAACCCTTTCGCTCTCCCTCCCCTTGCCCTTCATCACCGGCATTGGCGCAGGGGAACAGCCTTTTCTTATTAGATGGGCCGCGATCTGTGAGCCCTGCGCTGGGTAATTGGCACCAGAAGATGCTGCGCAAGGACAAATGCAGGAATCAGCTTAGGGAGAAAAGTAGAGACTGAGGAAGTGATCCCAGCAGAAGCTGGTCCTGCCTCTGGGATGTTTCCTTGTGTATGGATTAAAAGAGAAACAAAGTGGGTTAAGGTCCCTGTACGTCCAGCTGGAGGCATTTGCACCCATGCAGAGCACTTGTGCTGGTGCTTGAGCAGCCCTTTGGAGAGGCAGGAGAGGGAAGACCCACGTGGGATGAAGTTTTTTGGGAACAGAGGACCTGATGGGGCTGGACTCTCCAAAAGCAGCATCCACAGTCGCCAGGGAGGAGGTGGCCCAGCACTGCTCCACTGAAGTGAGGCAGAGCATCTTGTCTCCTCTCTCAGACTCAAATGAAACAGATCATGAGCTTCTATGTTTTAATCCCATTTGTTGTGATTTCAGTATTTGCCTTTAGGTTTCTGACCTTTTAGGCTTGTTTGCGACGTGATTTCCAGGCCTTCTCCGCAAGCGTGAAATCTAGAAAGGTGCTCCCTTTCTGAAGGAAAGTCATGAGCCGGGGATAACCAGCGCTGGAGGAAGGCAGCAAACACCACAAGGCTGGTGGGAATTAGCAGTTTCACAAAATACGACTTATGAGCAAATTCACTGCTGGAAGCTGGCTGCAGCTCGCCCCGAGCCAGCTGCCTGCACAGCCTGCCTGCTGCCCAGCGCGGGGAAGCACACACACACGCAGGCATGCTTGGGTGAAGCAGGGCTTGGATTTGGAGTCTCATTTGGGCACTGCAGGAGCTGGCTGCCGAAGCGTTGCAGTCAGCCCAGTAAGGAACCTCTCCCCAGCCAAACCCCAGCAGTGCCTGTCTTGAAGCTGTGGGTTTTTCACTAGCAAAGCCCTGTCATTAAGCTCCTGCCCCATACAGGGTGTTGCAGGTTTGGGTTGACGATCCCCTGGCAATCAGGAGGAGCCTGGTAAGCACACAGCCGTCCGTCTGTCCTGTGAGACCCCATTAGCCTTGCTTACTTGCAGCCAAGTGAGCGGATCAAAAGGAAAATATCAAGCTGCAATGATGGTGTGGCTGGGACATGAATTTGTGTCACTGCACCCCATTCCAGTGTACAGGACTTCCTAAACTGGGGAAAAGCTACAGCGGGATGGGATGTCCCAGAGCAGGGGGACCGCACTTTGCCCCTGGGGCAAAGCTGGGAGAGCTGGTTCCTGGGCACACAGACACTGTTGTGGTGCCGGGAATAGGGTCCATGTCTCTGAGAGGGATAGACCATCCTTCCTCAGGAGCCAAAATATCATCCAGGATCCAAAGCAGGTGGTCCCCATGGCAGTCACAGGTTGGGGGGATGCGCAGGGCTTGGGAGCTCGGGGGCAGGTGGGGGAAAGGGGCAGAAGAGGGAATCAAGGCCTTAAAATGAAGCAGAAATGCAAAAGAAAATTTTTCTTCTGTCGTTTAGCTGGCAGAAGGTGACACTGGCCTGTCACCCCCTTTCATTACGTCTCCAAGGCTTTTCATGCAAATTCAGGCAAACAATTTCTCGGTTCCCTTTTAGCACTCCGGGAGGGCCGATTTCATTTCAGGAGCAGTGGGGAACAATAATCATCTTGAAGTGTCTTCCATCCTGAGAGACACAGATAAGAGCCGTGCAGTGGACTAACAGCACTAATTTGACGTTTTCAGCTGATAGCTTTGCAGATGACAAAAATCAGGCACCATAAAAGGCTGGTAAACTCTGTAGCGGCAGGGTGACTCCCTCCTGCACATCCCTCCCGCTCCCCTCCTCTACCCCGAGAGCGAGATGAAACCCTGTCCCTGAGCGCGCCGCTGCTCATTGCCGTGGGGAGGTGGTTTTGGCATGGATGGAGCAGGTTTAGGCGGTGGCTGAGCCATGGGAGAAGGAGCAGGACACAGTTGTGGAGTGCAGGGAAATGCAGGTCAGCCTGGTAGATGCAGTCCTGCCCACTGGTGCTGCTCCTCTTCTTGGAAGAAAATATCCTGGCCATTTTCTACTGTATTTTTGGAGAAGTCCCTGATCATGTATCCAAAGGGAAACGGATCACTTTAGTGCTTTGAGATACCAGTTGCAGATTCCTGATCTGGTTGATGGAGCCAAACAAAAAGAACCTTGCTTCATCAAAACTCTCTGAGGTATTTTCGAAGTCCCCTCTGCTGCCTGAGCCCATGCAAAATTTGCAAGTCGATGTCCTTGTCCCCACTCGCGGCATCCGGCTGTGTGTGCTGCCAGCCCCCTCGGCTCACATGGGGATGCGCAGGTTTGCAGCTCAGTAAATCCAGTTCCCTCCATGGGCTCCCACCTGGGTGCCCAAGCCTTCGGTGGGTGCTGCTATTGTTTGGGAAAACCAGTGGTAAAGTGACAAAAAGTGGCTGTAAACTGATCCCCCCGGGGAGACAGGCAGGGGCAGGCCCTGGGCTGGACCAGCGGAAAATGGAGCAGCAGAAACCTCAGCAATTTGTCTAGCCCAGAGCCTGGCATGCAGGCAGGACCAGCTCTGCCTGCATCTCTTCAGAGAGACACACACCTGGTCTGTTCTTCACGCTGACAGCGTGTCTGTCTTCTCCCCGACCCACCCACCCCACGTTTCATTGCCGTCCTTAAAAGGTTTCCCTGATGTCTAACCCCAAATGTTCTTGCTGCTGTTTCAGTCCATCCCACCTTGTCCTAACCAGCAGAGGATGAAGAACTGACACCTCCTTGCCATCACTTTTCCCATTATAGCTTTGTTACAACCTGCTCTTTTTGAGCCTAAAGCCCGTTTTTCCCAGCCCATCTCGGTGTTTTCTACCCCCACGTGGCCCTTGCCACCCCTCTCTGCACCCTCCTGTGTCTGGTGAGGATGCTCTTCACCCCCATGAGCGCCCATGATGGGCATTAATCCCACTCCCAGACACCAGCAGCCTGGAAAGCCGCGCATCAAGGCTCAGTGGAGGATTCATTTCCCATAGGTCCCTTTTTTCCTATTTTCCTTCTTAGATAAAAGACAAGATTGAGTGGCTGAGGCAGGTGTGAATCCACCTGGGGCCATCTTCTGAGTTTTAATTTCTGCCAGGCATGAAGTCTTGGGTAAAAAATTGGGGAGAAAGGCACTGATTTCTCACTGGTGCAAGCAGGATTCCAGCTTGGCCAGCACAGCGGGGTTTATTCATGTGAGGTTAAGCTGAGCTGCAGGCACTGGGAATGGCAGCTAATTAAACTGGTGACACTGGGACAGGCTGGGCAGAGCATGCTGCAGAGAGCACAGGTTTTGCTGATGCAAGGTAGCCACTGCCAGCTGGAAATTCCCATCCCATGCTCGAGAATGTGATTTTGAAGCCATTTTTTGACCTGAATTGGGGCAAAATGTAATATTAGATTTTTTTTTCATGGGAGGAGACATTCAGAGCGCGTGGAAAAAGCTTTAGGAGAGCTCAGTGGGGTTTCTCAGCTCAACGCGTGACTGCTCAACCGGTGCCCATTAATTTTGTTTTCTCCCTGAAAGCAGAAATGGGACTAGGTGAATGTCTCCGGTTCTCCCGCCCCTTCTCCCAGAGGAAACTCATAATTTTTCATCAATCTTGAAATTTTCCCAAAGGAAAAATTTTCATTTTTATGAGAGTGGCATTTTCAGCCGGCAAACTGGTCTCCTGGGAAATTCCTACCTGGTTTTAAATTCACCTCACTCTCCTGGGCTTCGATTGCATTCTGCCTCCTTTTTTTTATTATTATTTTGACCACAGGCTGCTGAGGACAGGCGTTGTTCCTCCTGGAGCTGCTATCAGTCTCCTGTGGGACGAAGGATAGAGATGCCCAGGTCAGCCTGAGTCCACCAGCAGTTTGGGAAAGACGAATGCTGAGCTGTGCCTCCACCAAAGATTTCTTTTACCAGTGTCTGCAGCTCTGCTTTTATCCCACGTCCTTGCCCCTGTTTCTTTTAGTTGCCCCCTTTTTTTTTGATTGCTGATAGCAAGCACCCCTTTGAGCATCTCATCTCTCTGCTAACTCCTCCTGTCGAGTACACTCTCTCTGCTAAAGCTGGAAATGTCATTTTGCTGATATCATTTCTCTCTGATTAACAGATTGGGTTTGGGTTGCATTGCACCAGCCCAGCCTGGCTCTGGTCCTGCAGCAGCTGGGTCCTGCAGACGCCCAGCGTGAGGAGGAGACGGCCTCAGCCACGCTCCATCAGCATCCACGGCTCCACTGCCGCCCCGCATCGCCCAGTGCCGGCAAAGCCTGGCCCCCTCCTCCTCTGACATTTATTGTGGCTCTGCCAAAGAAACCAGCCTTATTTGCTTTGTCCCTTGCAGGGAAACCATACAAGATTTCTCATCTCGTTCCCAAGTATCATGGGATAACGTCTTGCTGGCCTAACTGGTTCCAATGCCGGGGAGGGAGGCTTTGCTAATGCGGTGATAGTGCCTTGTTGATGTAGGTTATATGTTGCCAGTGAATCTTGGATGAGTATAGTTATTTTTCTTTTCCACAGGCAGATTTCATAGGAAGGGATCACTAGAGATCACCCCTCTTAGCTCTGGGGCAGGACCAGCTCTACCAATGCCATTTCTGATCGATATTTGTCTCCCTGGCTCTTAATCCCTTCCACCTACCCTGCCCTTGGAGCTGGGATGCACATCCCAGCATCTCCCCTCAACCTCCTCTGCTCCAGGCTGAGCTCTTTTGTTTTACCCTTGCCCAGGGGCTGTGGGCAAGTGTCTCCAGCCCACTAAGGCCATGTGTGTCCCTGCAGTGGTTTCTAACAGCCCGTTGGCCACTGGGAAGCCCTGGAGGTCAGTGCATGGGCAATGCTTTGCCCTGCTGCCAGCCTGGACAGCTTCTGATGATGGATAGCCATGAGAGTCATGGTGACCGTGCCCAGGGACCTGGGTCTATAATCTCCACAAAGGTCCAGCTCTCTGGAGATGCAAAGATCAAGGGTCTGAACACACCACCCCGGCCGTGCCTCCAGAGCTGGCTTCGGAGCAAAGTGCTGCTCAGCCGGTCACTTCATCCTGGCTTGTGCTCGCTGCGGTTTGCCCCAGCTTGGCCCCAGCTCCGTGCAGAGTCGAGCGATTCACAGCCTAGCTGTGAAGCTAAAGCATGTAAAAGCATGAACGTAAAGCATGAACAAGCTCACTTTTTTTTGCCTTTTCCTTGAAGACTGGCGACAATTTGGCTGCATTGTTTTGCATCGGTTTTGTTTCTGCATGGGACCCTGGGGAATTAGCGATGAGTCCTTGGGAGTGGACAAGGCACTTAAACATGGAAGATAACGCTGCTGAAATATTTACACTGCCCAATGAGCAATTTCCCATCCTGCCAGAGGGCAGATTCAGCCCTGCCATGCCCCGACTGCTGCAGGGAGGAGGGGAGGAGAGCTCCTGCTATGGGAAAGGCTTTCTACGCTGAGGCAGTTGGATCCTCTATAAATTCCTCCTTTCTTTATTTTTTTTTGAGTGGCAAGGAGAGGGATGTTGGTGCGAGACGTGCCGCTGGAGAGAGCAGAGCTGGGGCAAAGCAGCCCCATCCTATACGGGCTTGGCCGTGCCCGCACGCTGCCTGCCAGGTGGCTGTGCCAGCGGTGTAAAACCCCCAGTCATTCCTCTGTAGTCTTTTCCAGGGAAGGACTTGCAGGATAATGATCTTGTAATTGCTAAGCTAAAGCACAGGTCTAGGAAATGCACCCTTGTAAGGGACACCTCCAGTCTCTGCCCTTGTCTTAGCACTGTCGTGGACCACATTGCAACTGGGATTTTTCTCTTGAGGGGAAAAAATCCAGTATTTGGCTAAACATGTGGGGCAATATTTGCAAAGTGTATGCAAAAGCATTGAAATGTCCTCATCTCTGCAAATTGTCAGAGATGAGGGTGTGAAAAGGCAGCTGTTGGCCCTTGTCCTTCCTTGAGAGATGCTGAAGGAGCAAGCCTGTGGCGCTGGCATCCCCTGGCCCTTGAGTGCCCGCTCTGGGGCTCCGGCTAAAGGAAATCACAAGACTCAAATGTTAACTCTACAAAATCAAGGGGGAGATGATTTTTGCTGGCTCTTTATCCTCACACTCTTGCTGGGTGGGTGGGCAGGCTGACGGGGTTTTTAACGAGTGAATCTCATTAGCCCACTTAAAATAAAACACGGTCGATGCTGTGTTTTGAGTGCCCTGCTTCTGAGATGGGGCTGGATCAGGAATCAGCCTGCAAAGGCTGCTGGCTGCCTGGCGGGTGTTTTCCCAAATTCTCACCACGATCTCAGCTGAAGGATGCTCTTTGCTCTCCCTTCATCACCAAACCGCAGGAGGGTTCATCCCCGCTGGCCTCTGGGGATTCCTCAGCCTTCACGGCCGCTGCCCCCAAAATCACAGCCCCAAATTCACGGGGCAAAGGCAGAGCCTTTGCTTCCTTGGCCATGGGGCAGCTCCTCCCAGAGCAGCTTGGGCATAACTGGAGCTGGGTCACACCTTCCCCACCTGGGTCCTGAGTTTGGCATCATTAAGAAATAACACCCCAGTTCTTTTTATCCCTTTGCCAGTTTATAGCTCCTGGCTTTGCTGCAGCACTCAGCTGCTTTCTCAGTCCCCAACCGGTCATTCAAGACTGCTGTGTTAGTCCTTAGCCTTCCAACCGAGGATGCTTTTTGCCGCTGTCCCCTGTAAGCAGGGCTTTGCCTGAGCTGGTGTTAATGGATGACAGCAGAAATCTCTCAGAAGACTTTTAAAACCCTGCTGTTCTTGAAACTTTTATTTAGCTACAACAGCTCCTGTGTGATCACTGCTTGGGTTGCTCGAACACCAGCTGGAGACTAATGTGGGCTGTGTCTCTTGGGGACCACCAAAGCCAGAGAGAAAGGCCAGCAAGGGTAGTGACAAAAGTGATGATCTTGCTAAGAAAAGCTGTAACAGAAAACCCAGAGTGGCCCATAAATCCCATCATCTCGTTATGCTACTGAGCAAAAACCAAAACCAAGATAAAAAAACATCACAAAAAACACCCTGCTGTAAAGCCTGTATATTATAAAACTCAAGGCATAAAAATAATAATAAAGCTGCAGGAAAATCTGGAGGCACAAGCTCTGACCGAGCAATAACGGACCATCCAAGGCACGTTGTGGGCAGGAGAAGGCAGCCAGCGAGGTCTCGCCGCCAGGCTGCAGGGTCCGACCTGCAAAACTTCTTCTGTATTTTCAGCTAATTAAAATTCCTTGGACTAAGGAATAATCATGTGCATTATGAAATGTTTCCCCCCTGCTAATATTTTAATTGCCAGCCGCTCCCTGCTCAGGGTGGGGAAAGGGAAACAGAAGTTGAGAAGTCGAAGCGAATCATCCGAAGGAACAGATGGAGCGAGGAGGGGACCGGGCAGGGATTCGCACTCTGCACACGCCTGCACGCACGCACGCACACACACCCGGGCACAGCAGCGCTTCTCTCTCGGCACGGCGAGAAGAAACCAGTTCAAACAACAGGTCTTGCATTAATATCTCATTCTCTATAAATAAATCAATAAAGGGAGTGCTGTTTTGCTGTTTGGCTGCGACTCCTCTGAGTCGCTTAGGAACCCCGCGACACTTTAGGTCCTGCTTCATCCCTGCGCTTTCCCTCCCTGCTTGGAGATTAGTGGGAAGGGGACATCACCGTCCCCCCTCTTGCACAGGCTGGCAGGGGCTGTGGTTACAATGCAACCCCCTCTGAGCCCCCCCGGAGCTCTACGGGTGCCCCACGCTCTTTTGGGGGAGCAGCCTGGCTCGGGAGGGGTCACCCCCAAAGGAGAAGCCTCTGTCCAGAGGTCTGAGGCTGTTGCCATTTGTTTATAGCATCAGTGCTTTATAGTAATGGAGCCAAAAAGGAAGAGTTTTAAGCCTGTTTCTAAGTTTCTTAGAAATAAATGACTTGGAAAAAATATTGGGGGACTGGAGGGAAGTGCTGCTGTGTATTTCCATAGAGGTTATAGAGGAAACAGGAGCAGCCCTGTGGGAACAGGGCAGCATCATCCGGGACACTGCGATCCTGCAGCCAGGGTCACCCCATCCTAACGTGCAGGCTGCAAAACCAAAGAGGGTTTTGGCGAATGATGAAGGGGCTAATTAAGAGCCTCGAAAGATGAAAATGTCGTTTGACAAACTACAGCATGGGGCCGAGAGCAATTCCCGCTGCACGGCTGTGGAACAGCTGGGCTTTGGATCGTTCTGCCTCTGGTTGGTTTGCAAATTTAATAGGACACTCAAGAGAGCGTGGATGGGAAACCCAAAACTTGCTTTGCCTTTTCTCCATATGTGCTCACAGGCTCCCTGTCATTTCTGCAGCGTGTTTGCTCTTTTTTCCCAACAACTTATGTCTTATTGAGGAAACATGATCTAAACCACCAAGGCTCTGATGGACTGGGGCTCTGCGCGGAGACATGCCACGTAATGCCTCCCAGGGCAGCTGCTGGCAGATAATATACCAGAACAAGAAGTTCAGCTGGTTTGAGATAAATCGTGTGTGCTGGCTTTTAATGCATATGTAGAGCTGCTCTGGTTTTTGACGAAGGCAAGAAACTAGCAGTTCTGAGTCTGCAGCTCATAAAAACAAAAATTACCTACAACAAAGATTATTAATATAACCTATAGGAAGCTGGTGCATGCGGCTGAGCCATCAGCATGGTGTCCCATGCTGGAGGATTTCTGCTGCCTTGGAGGATGAGCTCAGGTGTCCAGAGCTGAGGAGCTGCTCGAGGCAAAAGCAGTTTTACCCGTTGACAGACCAGCTGCTGAGCTGGGTGTGAGCCCTGCCAGGAGGAGCAGCTTTACAGGGGCGTCCTTGTCCCAGAGCGAGGAGAGCCAGCCCTCCTTGTCCTCTCCCTCGTGTCTCAGCTTGCGGCAGGTCCTGTGAAGGTATGACAGCTCTTGTAACGTAAAGAAACTCATCACCCCTCTCAAACCAGTGGGTCTGTGCAGCAAACTTTGCAATTCCCAATACTTTCTGGGGACCTCAGTGCAAGCCCCTTGTCTTACGGGGCGTCCCTGTTCTGGCTGTCCACGTTTGGCATCCCTTCGCTCCCTCGTGCACTCAAACATCGCATGTCATCCCTCTTCAACTCCAGATTTATCTTGCAATTAGCAGGGGGTGGCAGGGAGGTGGTGTCTTGACATGTCGGGAGGATCGAAACCACAATATTTCAAGGTGAGGCTTTTGGGAAAAGCTCCCTGCTGTGTGCAGAAAGTCCTTCAGGGTAGGAAAAAGTGTAAGAGGAAAGGCAAAGCCAGGTGAGGGGGAATTCAGTGGGGGGAAACGCTGCTGCTCACGGCTTGCTTGAGCAATTTGATCTTGCCCTTGTCCTGAGCCCAGCCTCAACTCCTCTCTTGCCTGTCTCAGGGAAGGCCGCCAGCTCTCCCTCCCTCTCCCCGGCACAGGGACCCCGTTAGCGGGTTGGGGACACCCTGGTGTGCTCTCCTCGGGGTGAGGAGCCATCATGGTGCCGTGGGACACAAGTGACAGCCCTGGGGCTCTCGGCGCAGGCTGCTCCCCAGCACACTTCAGATGCCCTGGGCAGGAAGCTGTGAGTGTGCAACATCCCTGCCATGACCTGGACCAAGTCCTCCTGTCTTGCCTCTGCCGCTGTCGTTAGGGCTCTGTGGCCGCGGCTCCGCGTCCTCCTCAGGGATGCTCTAATTGCTGCGACTGGTCACAGCAACTGTCAGCATGGAAGAGATCAATGCTCCCTCCCTCCCAGCGTCTCCAAAGCAGCCGATGCCGCAGTGCTGCCGAGGGGCCTGCAACACGAGGAGCAAAGCCCCTCTGATATTTCTCCTACCTCCAGTATCTGCAGAGACTGGCCTGACGGCGTGTTCCCCTGCCGCGGGTGCCCACTCACTTGCAGCACGCGTGTGGCTCTTGTAGCTGAGTCCCAAGTGTGAGCTGAGCCCTTGAGCATCTAATTTTTAATAAATCAAAGTACTGTTTGCTTTTGGGAGATCCTCCAGCACCAAGCCTCCCTCCTCTCCCCTTGCTGCCTGCATGTTTCATTAGGCAGCGGGTGCAAAGGCTGCTGAGACCCCGCAGGGCGCTGGGGTGGGTGAGCAGGGCTGGAGGCAGCTGCCTGGTGCCAAGGGGGGTCTGGAGGGTGCTCCCACATGTCATAAGCCCCTGCTTCACCCATGGGATAACTGAGCAGTGGGTTTTATGCGGATGCTCATCATGACCAGCCTGGCACTTGCTCATAGCTCGCTACGCCCCTGCCCTGCAGCCGCTGCTCCCAGCAAAACTCCTGCTCCTGCCTCTGCCTGGCTGGAGCCTTCTCCTGCCTTGGGGACTTCAGGACAATTTGCAGATTAAATAACTCAAACATGTCCTTGGGAGGAGGTCGTGGCACCAATATACAAAAGGAGCTCCAGAGGTTCTTGTGTGCTTTTTAGTCCTGTTCTAGATAGAGCTCAGGGTCTCCCAGCAGACACTTGCGCAGCCGGGGTAATGCCGGCATGGGAAGAGGTGCTGGGACACAAACGTGGGCTGAGAAGCGGCTCTGGCACATGGGTCTGGATCCCACCGGTGGGAAATCAGCCCCGAGCAAACCGAACACACTGCACTGGTGCTCACCTCTAACTCAGGATAAATCCTGGCTACTGACCCTAAAGTCTTTAAAAACAGAAACAACCGATATCCCCTGGTCTTCCTCTCTTGTCTGGCTCCCAAATACCTTAGGAGCACAGGAGCAAAGGGCTGTGATCTACCTATAGCAGAGTTTGCTGTAGTGATTACCTCTGTGATTGGCATATTACTCTCTGTTAGGAACAGGCAAGTACTTTGAATGGCCACATTAGGGTTTGCAACCTGATGGCTGCTGCCCTGGGCTGCAGCACGCAGAGTGGGAGCGTGGGGAGCCCTCTCCTCTCTCCTCTCCTCTCCTCTCCTCTCCTCTCCGGGAGGGTGGCTCCTAAGGGCACATCATTGACTGTGGCCAGATATTGATGGGCCATAACTCATGGCTGGTGGAGCGCGGCACAGTCCTAGCGTGTTACAAGGTGATCAATAATGAGTAGAAACTAATGCACTGGAAATGATAGATTCAGAGTCAGTTTGGAGCATGGCTGTGGGCTGTCCATGTCACTTGGCCTCGTGGGGACAGCAGGGCAGGTCGTGGGTCACAGGTGGCTCCCGGGGCATTTCCCTGCACCTCCCTGGGCTCTGAGATGTGCACGTCATCTTGGCTGAGCCCTCCCAGAAGCCTCGGGGCATCTGCCCAGGATGATAAAGGTGAAATGAATCCTCACCTCGAGGCACCTTGCACCACGCTCCCAGGCAGAAAAGCAAAGCTCCTTGTGGACTGGAGATAAAATTCAGACTCTCTTAATGCTTTGTTGGGAACAACTGGCTGCAGCCCAGTGCAGACAGAGTGGCCTTGCTCTGGCAGCAGGACCTTTGCTGACCTTTCCCTGGACCGGGACACAGCCTCGGCCGTGACGGCTGTGCTCCTCCACGTTGCTGCAGCCCTTGGGCACGGCTCGACGAGTCCTGGCTCTGCACAGCACTGAGCAGAGGGTAAAGCAACAGCATTTCCTCTCCTGCAGCCACGGGCACTAAATGTTGCCCTAATAATCAGATGGATTTTCATCCCCGTAAACCACGTCCTGCTAATGCTTCCTGCAGACACAGCCCAGAAGCCACCCTCTCCCACCTCACTCGTTTTCTGTTTAGTCTGCCCCTTTATTGCCTAATAAACGGCATCTGATTCAATTCTGTCATCTGCCTGCGAACTTGCCGTGGCTGCGGTCCTCCCCTGAGACAGGCACTGTCCTCGGCTTGCCGGGGCTCCTGACCCCCGAGTCCCACCGGAGCAGCGCTGCCGAGGGGGGACGGGGACGAGCGGAGGGGCTGGAGCCCCAGCAGAAAGCTCCCAGGTCCCTCCATCAAGGAGTCGGGAGAGCCCTTCGAAGTCCAGGTCCTTGTGTCAGAGAGGGAGAAGTTTTGGAGTGAGCCATGAGCAGGAGATGACCTTTGTTAGCACAAGATTACTTTACTGAGATAAATAAACACCTATTGAGGTAAATGAAGCCACTTTTTGGCCATGCAGCCAAAAGCAGTGAGTGATGGGCACCAAGGGGGACAGCGGCCATGGGCACTGTGTGACAGCTGAGGGACCTCAGCTCTCGGGGATGATTAATGGCTTCAGAGCTCCAGGAAGGAGCCAGGATGGCACCGCACGGGCTGTGGTGTGGGCACACACCTGGGCATGGTCCCTGCCTCTGAGCTGCCTACTGCCATGGGCACCCTCCTGGCAGGCATGGGAGAGGAGAGAGTGCAGCATCCACAAGACAAATGTCTGCACCTTTCCATGGCCAGGGTTTGCCAGCATTGCTGTCATCTAAATAGCAGCTTTGGTCGCTCCCCCAGCAAAGAGAGATCCTTCCAGCAGCGTTTGCAGCAAGCAGAGCAAGAGGGTCACGTATTTTCGGCAGCTGCTGAGATGAGGAGTCTGCAGGATGCTCCCTCCATCGTCTGCCGCGATCAACTTGCCGGCTCCCAATGTCACCCATGAGCCGGAGAAAGCAGCGGCTCCTTTGGCAGGCTGAGCCCATCCTCCCGCCCTTAATTGCGGTGTTATAAACACAAAATCTCATCAGGGCTGCCAAGGAAAAAGCTCCGAATTGCAAATACCTGCCATTATAGTAATATGGCCAAGTGAACAGCTTCTTGCATCAGCGCTGCCTTTTAAATACTCTCGGCTGGGGCTGATGCAGCTTCTTTGGATTTGTCTTTTAGGAGAAAAAACAAATCCATTTTTATCTTAAACAGCAAAATCTTGGTCACTGCCCAGCTTTACCACTCGCTTGTTGACTCAAACACCTTTGGCACGATGAGTGCTTTAGCCAGGGAGTGAGAAAAGTGCTTATTTTTTGTGGGAAGGGTGGGTGGGTGCCTGGTTCCCATCTGGATCCCAGCCTGGATCCCGGCTCCCCACACAGCCCTTCCCGGCATGTGCTGGTGTGCACATCGCTCTCATCAGCTCGGCAGCGGCACGGTGGCGAGGTTCCCCGAACCCTTTAGTGCATAATAGGACTGGTTCAATAATCCCATTACAGTCTGTCTTCAGGATGCCAGGACTAATTGGCAGGCGCTGGGACCTTCATCCCCAGCTGGAATTTTATTGCTCATCACAATTAACCGTGATGCTAAAGTCTCTCGGCCGCACATGTGCCATTAGCTCAGTCTGGAGCTGTGTCCTCGCTGGGCACTTTCAAGGCCCCACTGCACCCTGTCTCCAGCCTCTGGCAGGGAAACTACATGGTTATTGCTGCAGGTGATTTGCGTTTACTTCATGCCATTTGCAGTTTAATAGGATTTATTTTGCGCATGTCCAGTTGGAGCTGCTTGCTGTAGGAAACGCTGCCTGGAAGCTGCCGTGCTGGCGGTGCTGGGGAAGCCAAGGACAGCCCCAGCCTGGCGCCTGGCCGTGGCGGTGGAACGGGGACGAGTGGCCTGAGCTGGCACTGCCAGTCCGAGGGGCTGTCATTAGGCTGAGCCTTTGCTAGTTCAGGCACATCTCCCTATCGCCGCTGTTGGCTCCACCGAACTGCCCCTTCTCAACAGAGCACTTGATGTGCTTCACTTTGAATGCTGGCAGAGGCTCAGCTTGCTCCACTGCAATGGGCACATTTGTTTAAGTGTGGGTTTTGGGGTTTTTTTCCTGATCTAAAGCTGTTAAATAGCAATTATGGCTTGTCCTGGTGGCTTGTTTTCAGCTGCTCTGGGATGTGCCATTTCTAGGGCCCCGGAGAGAGCAGAGGGCTGAGGACAGACTCTGACAATGCAGCTGGTGACAGTTTTATTTCCTTTTAAGCGATTGAGACTTCAGAGACTCTGCTCCCACTGTGGCACTTTGTAGTGATGAGGAGTAAACTCTTTGCCTCTGCGTTTGTATTTCCATTCTCATATATGACTTAGATCCCAGCACCACGGACCGAAGCTTTGAAAGCACACAAACCTCCTCCCGCAGCGCGCCCTTCAGCTGGAGACTTATTACCAGAAGATACTGCGAATGCCAAAACTTTGCAAGGCTTCAGGAAGTGATTAGACAAATTCTAGGAAGAAAAAGAATCCATCAAGAGCTATTAAGCACCAAGACAAGCTCTGGGACCTCGATGGGTGGACGCCAGGGAAGTGGCCCTCAAGTTGCCTGATCCCTCCTGCTCTCTCCACCACATCTACTCATAGCCAGGACCAGCGTCTGGATGCTGGGCTGAAGGGGCCCATGGTCTGGCCCAGACGTGCTGATCTTGGGCTCCCTCTCCTCTCCTCTCCTCTCCTCTCCTCTCCTCTCCTCTCCTCTCCTCTCCTCTCCTCTCCTCTCCTCTCCTCTCCTCTCCGCATTCACAGGGGTTATTGCAGGGTCTCCGTGCTGTGCAGGGCTCTCTTTGCCATTGTCTTCTGGAGTTTTTTTTTAATCAAGAGCTGATACCTATCAGCATTGGAGCAGGACGGCAGGAGTATCTGGAGTGCTGCAAAGAAGCCTTTGCGATGAGGATCCATTGTGGAGCCAAACAGGGGAAAGCAAAGGGTGGCTCTTCAGACAAAAACTTGTTGAAAAGAGGAGCAAAAGGAGGCTGGAAGAGATTTGTCTTGTTTTTCACAGCCGAGGCTGGCCCACAGGAGTGACAAAGCCTGAAAGCCCTCAGGATGCAGCCAGGGAGGGCTGTGCTGTGGGGCTGCACCAGCTGCACCAGCCGCTGGCTGGGGCTGGGCTTCGGCTGCCACCGGAGAAACCTCGCCACAGGAACAACGGCTTTTGTGTTAAACATGGGCTATAGGATCAGGTACCCCCTGAGCAGCAACATAAAGTACATTTCAGTCCTCTCTTCATTGCTTTTTAGGATGGATAAAACCCTGGTTTGGTTCATTTCTGCCAGCTATAGCTGTTAGTCAAAATAAAACCCTCCCCTGAACTCATTCTTTCTGGCTCCAGGTCACGCTCTCTTGGTTTCGAGCCCATCACCCTGCCCCACCGGCACCTGCAGCGCAGCGAGACGCGGTGCCCAAACCCACGCCTGGGGTTGCGCCGTGGCCCCGGCAGAGGCAACGTGCCTGACCCCCACTTTGGTACCCGGCTCCCATAGCTCTCCCCTGCCTGCCCGACCCAGGGCTGCCCGCCGACACACACGCCTGTATTACTTTTTTCCAAATAACCGGGCCGGCCTCACTTTCCCACTCCTGTGCCTGTCATCTTTTGGAGGATGAGATCCCGGCTGTGCAGATGCCGGTATGGTTCATCGCCTCCTCCCTGCCCAGCTGGGAGATGCTGCTGGCTTTGAGCTGCCTGCCCCTGCCTGCACCCTGGGAGGGGGCCTGGGGATGGGCGAGCGCTTGGCTCCTGCCTCCTCGGTTGGTTTGAGGCTTTGATTCCAGCGTAGAGCTGCGCGTTGGGGCAGTATTTCATGCTTGCTGGTGTCGGCTGATAAACCTTTGATTTTCACTTCTGGGAATAATAGCACGGTAATGAATTATATTCACAAGAATAACTGTAATAGTCATAAAACTGCAAATAGAAGAAAACTGTAAATCAGTCACCCCCTTGTAATGTGCTTACTTCATCTGAATCACCCTCCCTGAGCAGATTATCAATTTTATTTGGCTTTTCCATCCTAAACTTTTATTAAGTGGGGTGCCTCATGCGTAAAGATACCAAGCACAAGCCATATGTTCCAGGGATTTATCTGTTTATTTTGCCTGCCTTCCCTCCCCCTCCCCTCCCGCTCATGGCTCCCCGGACCTGCAGGCGGCTGACGTCGGACAGTAAAAGACACACGTCCCTGGTGTCATTTTACCTTTATTATGCAAAAAAATAAGCTGCCAGGTGATGAACAGACCTTCCTCTGTGCTGTGCAGAATTACCCAGACCCTGCAGCACGTTTAGACTTCCATGTAATTAAAATAGGAACCCATTAGCATAGCTCCAGGGTAAGCGGGGGACACATCCTGGACCCCAGCGTGTCCTGGGCTGCAGCACGAAGATGCTGCTGCTCCCAGGCGATGGCACGATGCTCGCCCCAAGCCCTGCGGGTAAAGTGGGGCAGCCCCTGGGCACGGGGAGGGGGCGAGGGCAGCCGGGGCAGCATTGGGGAAACAGCAGTGACGATTTACTGCTGCGCTGCTGAGAGTGAGCACAGACGGAGAATGTGGTTGTGAAGGCAGAGCCACGGCACCAAGTGCTGTGAGGTGTCTTTGCCGCAGCGCTCGACGTGCTTTCGCCCAGCCACGGAGGGAGGCAGCAGCAGAGATCATCTTCTGGGCCCAAGCATCTTCTCTTGCTGGGTACAGCATGGTAACTTTTAGCAAAGTCCCTGTCTTTTCTCTTTTTATTGTAGAATCATATAAAAAGAATCCCTTTTTGTTTCTCTCACAGCTGCCTACCCACGCCCTTTTCCATATTTCCTATCAGAAATCCACTGGTTGCAGTTGTGTTCAAGGGGTGCAAGGCTGGCATGAGAACAACGCTGAATTAACGCTGATGCGAAAGGCGTCAGAGCAGCCAAAGGAGCTGGGGAAAGGTGCAAATTACACTCAGCAAAACGCACCTCTTTGGTTTGGTGACCTTTTTGAAGGCAAGCTGCAAGCTGGAGTGGAGTTTGCTTCAGCTGGACGTGAACTTGCCAGGGCCTGCATGGTATTTCATGGCTTTTGGAAACACCAGCTGCAATTTTCCATCATAACACAGCAGGGAAAAAGGGAAAAACCACAGACTGTGTGATTTATGAGATGCTTCTCTTGGATATTTCCATCTGTGATCTGAAATTATCAAGCAATGTAGAAACCCCGAATTGTTGCTCCAACTGCTCCCATTGAGTGTGCTTTCGCCATGATTTTTCATGCAAGTCCAGCTTCTCCTCCCCTGTGCCCAGCAGCCTCCAGCGCTGGATCCGGCTGCGGCTGCCTCCGGCCGTGCCTCCTGCCCAGCAGCAGGTTGGTTTTGTGGCTCACGACGGTCAGTGCATTTTGGCTAGTTAATGATGGCTAATGGAGCCGAGCCCATCTGCACCCATCAAGGAATCTTGGCCAGTCTCTTCACAGCTTAACAGGACCTGAAACACATCTGTTGAGCGAAGGATGTGCTGGAGATGAACCCTTTCTGCTCTGGCAAGTAGCTCCTTGCGAGCCTCAGGCTGTTTTCCTGAGCAACAGGGTCTTGGCAAGCACTTCATGGCTGTGTGTGTGTGTTAGTGCAGGCACCATCCCCGTGGGCTTGTCCTCCCTGCTGGCCTTCAGCTTACGGGTCCCCCCGGCATTGCACACCTGGACATCGCCTGGGTTTTCATTAGCACGGGCTGGGGGGTGACCAGAGAGGGGTCAGGGGGTTTTGCCCAGCTGCCCCATTCCTCCTTGCTCCGCTTCTGCCAAGGGCCTGGGCCAGTCTTGTAACGTGATTTTCCCAGTTTCCCTGGAGGAGATTGCAGTTTGAGCTTGGAGATGTCCCAGCTCACCAGCCCTTCTCTGGCTGCTGCTGGATTCAGTCAGGCTTTTCCAGAGCTCTCGTTTGGCCTCATCTAAGGAAAACCAGAGCCCACCAGGCGTGTGCCGTCAGGAAGGCTCCAGCCCCGCTGTGCCGCTCAAACTGTTACCGGCTTCGGCAGAGCTGGAAAACAGACTGAAAAAACCCGAATTGCAGAGGTGACTGAGCTGGGGCGTGGGTGGAGGAGAGGCAGAGAGCGCAGTTATGGCTGTGACTCATGCAGGTGCTTCACTCAGCACCCAACGCGGGGCGTTATCCTGCACCTACGAGATCAAAGAGGCTTGGCAGGGGGAATAAACAGCCACTGGAGCGGGGAGAAGGCAGAGCACGAGGATGGTGCAGGAAGAACTGGAGATGCCGCAGCATCTGCTGGAGGTTCAGCCCAGGAGATGCTCCCCAGGGAGGGTCTCACTTGCAGGCTCCAGGTGATGGGTTGGCATGGGCTTGCCAGTCCTCTGTTTCCAGAGGTCCCAGAGGCTGGGGGAGCCCAGGGCGACCAGCACAGGAGCAGAAAATCCCTTGTGGGATCCCTGCGGGGTGTGCGACCTGCCTTCAGTCCTCCAAGGAGGGCTGCGGGAGCGGGTTGCTGCTTGTGCTGCTCAGCAGCTCTGCGAGCCGGAGCAAAGCCATGTTTGGAAGGCAGGGCGGGGGGAACCTAGTAGGCATTGGATTTTAAAGGCAAGTCCAAAGTTCAAAAGTAGCTGCAATTTGAACAGCAATCTGCTCTTTGCAGCCAATTAGCAAGGCTGCGAAAGCAGCGGGAGCGTCTCGTGTTTTGACAGTATTAAAAAGGCACAGAAACTAAACAGTGTGGATTGAACACACCACCCATGTGAGCTGTCGCTCTGGCATCAGCTACCCAGCGCCGAGCTGATCTGTCGGTGGCCCCAGCAGCGCAGCAGGTCCCGAGGATGGGCAGGGTCCCAGCCTGCCTGCCGGAGCCAGCATCCCTGCCCTGCCCTGCCTGCTGGGGCCGTGCTGGCAGGAGGAAAACCACACATTTTTGGTTAACTCCAGCCAGAGCAGTTTTGTATGCAAGGATCTGTGTTTATACCACACAGTCCCCTATTTTTCTTCTTGGATTGAAGGTTTTCTTGGGTGGAAGGGTCTCGTTTGGGCTGTCTCTGCTGCAGAGGGGGCCAGTGTAGCAGGGATGCTCTGGCTGCCTGGCTCTGCTCCCTTGAACAGATGAGTCTGCAGCTGTTTCACTCTCCCAGCAGAGTGAATCGATGGGTCTGGCTCCAAATTCATTTAGCAGACTTGGTCTTTGGAGAGTCAGACAGACCTGGCGCAGCATCCAGGGCACAGCCGAGGCAGGACAGAAGGTGAGGGAGACCCTTCCCAAGGGAGGGTGAACCCTTCCACCTGGGGAGGGGATTCCCTGCATGCAGGGCAATGGATGCTCCGTTATCCTAAGGATGCAAGAAACAGGTCCTCAGGCAATTTACCCAGCGCCTGTGAAACACTGAGGCTCCCAGAGAGACAGATTTTGCTTCTGTCTTGACTAATGAACAGTGAAAGACTCCATGCCTGGTGTCTGGGGCTCACACACCCACACAGAGTCCCTCCGGGACCTGCTTATATCAAAAGCCTCTTGGTGCAATTCCCTCGTGGTTTCCCAGTGAAAAGAGGCCGATCTGATACTACAGTGCAGGTGTGTCCGTCGGTATGGGGCTCCAGGGGCCCCTTGTCCCAGCTAAGGCAAGAGGAGGGTCTCCAGCCACTTGTCACATGTGGTATGGACAGAAGCAAGCAGGATCCAACCCCTCTTCATTTTGGCACCTCAGGAGAGTGGAGACGCCCTCCCTGGGCCACCTCCAGACCTTCCTGCCCTGCTGATGAGACGTGTCCCCTTCCTGGGACAGCAGCGAGTGACCGAGCCAGTGGCTGTGGGGATGGCACCAAAAAGGCACCTCCGTTCCCAGGCAGAGCCGGCAAGGAGCCCCCCAGCCTCCGCATCAGCCCATGCCGGCTAATGCAACCCTTGCTCCGGCCGCTGCGATCACGTCTCTGCTCTCCGCTCCGCAATCAAATTAATGAGGAGCAGCAGCGCAGGCAGATCGGGAGCGAGCGGCGAGGGGGCGGCGGGGGAAGGCGGGCGGGGGGGATGCTCTTGGTGACTCACTGCCCCGCTCCCCGCGCCGGGAGAAGGTTTTCTGTTTTGGAGGTGAACACTGGAAAGCAGCTCCCTCTTCTCCCCCCAAGCCAAAAAAAGCCGTGACAGCTTGATTTAGGGCTGGATAATGAGGCAATTGTGAGGAGGATGGGTACAGCGGGAGCCTGCGCTTGCCAAATCGTTCGGCTTAATTGATCAAATATTTTTATGCGTCGTTTATTCCTTTAAGGCGACCGTAAGCCTCTTCTCCTGCTGCACTGAAATGAAAAGAGCAATGCTGGAAATCACCCAGGCTGAGCCCCAGTGCGACAGAGGGGGGCGGGTGGCTGCCGAGGACCTCCTCGGCTACCGAGGGCTTGCCTGGCTGCCTGCGCTGCCTGCGCCAAGTGGAGGGTGGGCGAGTGGATCCAGCCTCTCCAGGGCTCCCCAAGGCACGCAGCAGGCAGGAGCACAACTGCAGGCAGCATCCAGCCGGCAGGGCTTGTCCTGAAGGCCTGGCCGGAGCACGGGTGCAGCCCTGTGTGCCACCCAGGCTGTGACTGCCCTTCCCTGGGGCCAGCTGTGTCCCTGAGTGCCAGGGCAGCGTGCCGCACGAGGGCTGTCCCCACCATTCACGGTGTGAAGGGAAACACCCAGCCAGCCAAGCCGGACACAAGTAATTGCTAGGAAATGTTTCCCCCATGCAATTATGTCACTGTAATCACTAAATCCCTCAGTCAGAGCTGGATCTGTTAATCTACAGAGAAAGAAGGACAAACCAAATCGTTTCCTCGCTGGCTTTTATCTCCCGCCCTCCTGCTGCAGGATGCCAGTGGCAGGGAATCTCTCCCTCCGGGGCGGTGGCCCGGGTGCAGGCAGGACAGGGGGACACATAGCTCTCGCTCCAGCCTCCTCCCTCAGCCATCGCTGCTCCCAGGTGCCGGCTTCAGCCCCCTGAGCCTCCCGTGCCCCCTACAACCCCTTCTTGCCCAGGTTCAGGTTGGCCGGCACAGCGCTGGGAGTCCCCTTGCCCACCCAGGCTTTAACACATTGTATTTGCCACCATGGGGAAAAGCCACTGGTGAATGGGCTGTCGGACCTCGGGTGGGTTGTGGCGAGGGGCTGCGGGTCATCGGTGGAGGAAGGGCCATTGCTCAGGGCAGGCAGGAGCAGCCCCATCCCTCCTGCCTGCAGCGTAGTCCCTGGGCTGCAGCTCGGTGCCTGTGAGCACCCGGCTGCTTTCTCCATGCTCAAAACAAGAGCTGCCTCTAGCGGTACCAGAGACGCCTTGGGGCCTGTGTGGGGCTCCAGGCAAGGAGCTCCTTCCCGGCCCTGCCTCGGGGCCTGCTGGCTGGCTGTGATGTGCCCCCACCACCCAACAACCAGCTGGGGCTGCACAAACGGGACCCCATGGGTTCCCATCCCATCCACCACCAGCATCCCCCTTCTCTGGCCAAGTTGCCCTGGTCCCTGGCGTGGTACTGCCCCTCCTGCCAGTGCCACTGCCAGTCCAAATCCGGGCTCTGAGCTCACCTGTGTGTTCTTGCTGTCTGGATTCAGCTTGGCACGTAAAAACCTTGACCCAGGCCCCCTTTCAGCTAAACAAACCGAAAGCCTTGGGCTGCCGAGATGAGAGCAGCAGCAAAGATACGCCCTCCACTTTGCTGCGTCTCTTCAAGGACAGTTTGATGGGAAGCAAAGTGCAGGTGCTCGCAGGCAAGGCGAGATCAGCAGGGATGGCTGGCAAATGCTAAGACACGTGGACCAGATGTGTGCTTCTGTCCAGGGGTGGCTTCACTGGCGCACAGAGAAATGTCGGGGACAGAAGAGAATTGGCCTGTCCCGTTGGCCCCATGCATGATACATCCTCAGGATCATGCTCAGCCCTCAGCACTGTCCCCCTCACACCCTGACTGTCCTGTCCTGCCTCTAAGGTCACCTTCCCAGGCCAGGGGATGCTGGAACATGCTCTGGCTGAGAGCTGGGAGGTGGGGCAGCTGATGGGTGCAACATATCCCAAGATGCTATTTTGGACTCTCCCAACCACCAAATTCTGTTTTCTCTTATTCAACGTTTTCTCTATTCAATGTTTTCTCGTTGAATAACGCCCCTCCATGACAAACCTTCACCAACTGTCCTCTTACTTCTCCTAGTGAACTAGCAGACAGAAAACCTCATGATCCTTTTGGAGCTTCCCCCTAGTTGGCCCAGGCCAGCTGATCTCCACCAGCACCCATGGGAAGCAGAGGTCTCTTCTCTCCCAGATGCAGCTGGTCCTCTGCACTTGCCCTTTGTTCAGAGCAAGTCGAGTGGCATAAGATTGCCTTGATCACACACCCAGGGTTGCTCCTCTATACCCCTGTGCTCCAGGGATGAGCAACTAGACCGTGAAGCTTCAGAAGGCGGCTGGAAATCCTGGAGACATCTGAAATGAAATGCAGGGAAGAAGACAATCGGCTGGATTGTCTTCTTCCCCCCAGCCCAAACTCTCGGGGAAAAGACGGCTGGCCTGTGCTCCTTGCTGCCAGTCGAGGAGGACGCTGTGGTTGAGGCATGTCAGGAAGAATTGCCGTTCTTTATGACCACTAATGGTATTTGCAGCTCTGCATTTAAAGATGATGATAAAGGTAATCAAACTGTCAGGAACAAAGACAGATGGGGAGCTCGCTGGAGCCAGTGAGGGATTCCCTGCTTTCAGTTAACAGCTGTGATTTATATTTCATTCGCACCTATGGACTCGGAGCAAGGAGCAGGGCAGCAGTGCTTTACAAAAACACTGTAGGGAGGAGTACAACAGACACTGAATTTATCTGCACTTGAGCTTCTAGACCTGTTTATGCCTTCCGTAGACATGACTATGAAACATTGCTGACGTTATAAACTTTTCCCAGAAAATATTTTGATGAGCAGAATTCCCTGATGCGATAACAACCAGTAGCTTAACTTCCTGCAGCTGGATGCGCCCCAGCAGCCAGCGACCCCCCCTTCCCTTCCTTCTCCTCCCACGCAAGGTTTTGACGAGGTCCTGACAGCAGGCACTGCGGTCCCTATGATCTATCCGAGCTATGAAGTACACGGTTCTTTCAGAAGTACAGGCTGAAACAGCAGCGGCGGGGATGAAGGAAGGGGAGAGAGGTGCAAGGACTCCCCAGCCGCGTAGGCATTGACCTTGACCTGCCAGCAAGGTCCATAGCTCAGATCTCTGATGGCTGTGGATCCCTAGCTGTACATTGGAGACCTCTCTTGCTGTTCTGTGAGCTCTCGCTTTGTCGTGATTCTGGTATCCCTCCTTTCTTCTGTCTTCAGATGTTGTTTCTTTTCTCATCTTACCTTTGCATAGTGTCACGGCGACAGCAGGGACAGCCGGCAGCCTTGCTTGCTTTGTAACACAAAGTCGTTCAGCACGGTGCTGTGTCTGTGTTGATACCGTATCCATGCAACCTGTGTTTCAAGGATCATGTTTGCTTTATTTCTGTGGATTAAAAAGAAAAAAAGAGTAAGAAAACAGCCTTACTAAGAAGAGTTCTAGCAGCTAATTAGTTTCAATATTGAAAGGGCCACTGCCCAGCAGCTAAAAATCATCGTGTTCGAATGGTGAATTAAGTCAGCCAAGCAATAAATCTGAGCAACAAAACAGTCCCTCTAGCTCAGAGGAGTTCTCTTTCCTCAAAACACTGATAAATGGCTTTTTCCGAGAGCCCACGAGGTCATCAAATTAATAAAGCATTTCAAGTAATGTATGGAAGTGAAGTGACACCCTGCTGCAAGAGATTTGCTGTTAAAGCCAACTCTCTATAACAGAGTGTGATGCACATAGGATTTCCAAAGCAAACCCATCCTCTAATTTAGGACAGTTGTCCAAACTCCTTCATGTCTGTTCTGGTCCATTGTCTGCCTCCCTAGCCATTATTTAGGAGAGTTAAGCTTCAGAAATACTGACAAAAGAAAAAAATGAAAGGAAAATGAAAACTTGGGATTGTCCCATTGACCAGGCGAGATAGATACTCAGAATATTTACCATGAAGGAAAGTGAAGAGAAGGCACCAAGGAGGGAAAGTGAGTGAAATGCTGAAAAGCTCTTGAGGCAATGGTGGGACATGCTTGTGTTCTTTGCAGTAGCTGCTTTCCATCCCTTACCACATACATATATGAAGCCATCGCAAGAATCCTGCACCCAAAATACTGGATTTACTCATTTGACGTGAACAGGGGCAGGAACTGTTGGCTGCCAGCACTAATGTCAGGGACATTTGCATGACCCAGCACTGTTAGACAGCAGGAAGGTCCAAAGCCCAAGAAGCAACACTCAGACGTCCAGGCATTAAATAAACAAAAGGAGTGCGACTTTCAATTAAATTCTGCAGGCTTGGCCTGGACACAGATTGACCTCACCAGACCCAGCAGGCACATAAAGCCGAGTACGGCCCTGCCTTATGGCAGCACCCAATTCCTTTCCTGCTTGTTTGGGGTGGCCCCGATCTGCGCTGCAGGTCTAGCAGCAGTAGGCATGGAAAGGACGTGACGGGTGATGAATTTAGAGATGCTTGGGGGCAGATATTAGAGAAACCTTTCCAGTAGTCAGGATAGTTTAGCAGGGTAAAAGATTGCCTGGGAGATGTGACATCTCTGCCAGCGGCTGTTTCTAAGACGGGGTGGACATCTGCGGCTGCGAGCATGTTCTGGGTGGCCTCTCAGACTCCCTTCGAACCCAGGGCTGTTCTCAGTGCCCTGATCTTTATTTAGAGGAAGAGAAAGTAGCACAGGACACAATTTTCACTTTCATGTCTTGCAGATGGCCCATAACAGGCCTTGCAGCAGAGGCAGCAAGAAGGAAAGGCAAGGGGAACTCCGGTTAGCTACCTCCAACTACTTTACTGGAAGTTTGTGTGATGGCAGCCTCTCCCTTAAACTTAAGGCTGAATATATCCCCTGACTTTCCACTGAAACGGCTTTCTGCAAGCTTGTATTACACTTGGGACGATTTAATATGAAATATATATTTAATAATATGGTAGCACCAAGAGGTGCTGAATAGGACAAACATAAAACACCCAGAGCTAGCAATAGCCTCTGCAATATTGTATCCACAGGGTACCCTTCTTCATGAAATCCTAGCCCAGGTTTTCTTTGCCTTTGATTTATTTAAACTATAAACCTCTTGAGACAGTCTTCAGTACGTTTATCCACCCCAGTGCTCTGCCCTCCGAGTGCTATCGCAACACAGCGCTCGTAATTCTAGCGGTGCCGCCTTCGGCACACGTCTGTGCCGTGGACAGCTGATCTCCGAGGGGCTGCCTCCATCGCTCTCCCAGCGCCTGACAACGGCTGACATCCATAGGAACCCGGCAGCACACACACCACGACGACTTCAGCCTCTTTGCGGACTCATTGACATGCAGCAGAAACCCCGGGTACCATATGGAGCGTGGAGGCAGATGGATGGACATATGTATAATCTGTGTGCCTCTCTGCTGATGGAAACGTCCCGGCGCAGGCATTAACACTCAAGTATATGGTTTGCATTTGGGGCGCGAGAGGATTTTTCTCCCATAAAATAAATAAAATACGTTCTGAGCATCTTGGGATGAAGCCATTCTAATCCTTTTATTCTTTCCAAAGGAAAATGATTCCATATTCAGGGCACTGTGCAAACAATTAATTAGCCTAATGAAAATGAAAGGCCTAATTGCTCGGTATTATTACCATCATTGGCAGCCAGGCATGACCAAAGAACAGGCACTGTCTTACCCGGGATAAAGTGCAACTTTCCAGCTTTTTGGGCTTTTTGGATATTTGAACATCTAGCAAAACATTTTTTTTTTCTGCAGCGATGGTGTAATTCTCCCTTCCACATGCAAAAAAGCTGGCAGTATTTGGAGGCATCTGAATGAGCTGCTATACAATAAAAAAAATGAAGAGGAGAGAGACCCAGCTGGTGTGAAATGACCTGGCTGAATGGAAGTCGATAAAGCTGGAACTTGCCTGAGTTGAACGACGTGGTGGTGTCTCCACTGCGTGTCTGCGGCAGGAGACTTGACTCATGAGACAGGAGTGCTGCAACATTAAGAAAAATTGTATTTTTTAAGGAGCACACCTAAAATTAAAGTACAGTCATCCTTAATGCAGCTCCTTTTTCAATGAGCTGTTGTTATCCAAATGCAAAAGTGCTTTAAATTCATGGAGATGAATTTGTTCGCTGTGGATAGAATCATGAAGAGTCAGGTTACAGGAGCTTTAAGAAACTGAACTGTTATCATTCATGCGTATCTCGTAACATGGAGATAGAAAGCAGATGCTGACTGAACGTTGACCTAGCCTGAGGAGTATGGGTCCAATAATTCTTCCTTTAAGCAGCTGATTCTCATGGGAAAATCCCTGAGATTCAGCTTTAATTCTATTATCTGCCTTGTGGAGAGACTGGCAACCAGAGACTATTCTTTAAAAACCATGTGGGTGAAGTCTGCTCTCATTCACGCTTGCACAGCCCCACTGACTGTATCAGAGGGTTTCTCAGCAAGCTGCATTGTTGGTGTTTGGGGCGGGGGGATTTGCAGTTTAAACTTAATTAGGGGCACTTTTACTCTGTGCTCCTGACTGGCACCCAGAGCTGCACGACGTGCCCATACGAAGACATCCATTATCGTGCAATATCAGACGCTCACATGGGAAATACGGCTTCCCAGTGTAACCAGTGGTGGTAGGTAAGCACCTTGCTTAGGGGCTTGGGATCATCCCCTGGCACAGGACAAACAATAATAAAAATAAAAATTAATAAAATTAATACTCTGAATTGATTGCGAAGGGATCAGGAACCCAAGCCTGGCCACCAAAATGAGGTGGGATGGCCCCCTCCTTCCCACTCTCGGCATGCTTAGCACAGCACTCCAGGGGATGTTTTTCCTTCCCCGTGTAATTTAATAAACTGCTGGCTAGCAAAGAGCAAGGGTAAAGGCAGACCTACATCTCCTCCAGCTCGAGGGATGCAGACTGAGAGCAGCCCACATCCTTCCCTTGGCGCAGGAGAGGAAATCTCTTTATGCCATCTCAGCAACTCACTGGAAAAACAGCGACACAGACTTTGTCACTTGAAGGCTTTAGATATTCCACATTTGTGCTGTGTTGCCTTTTAGGAGGCAAGTTGTGTCCAAATATACTGGATTTTGAGGAGGATTAAAAAAAAAAAAGAGGTGATTACAATATAGAATAACACAATCCCGTGAAAAAGGTAGGAACAGAAAATACAGGTTTGTGGCTGAAGGTCACTGCACTTCACCATCGCCCTTGCAGAAGTGAAATCGAGGAGAATGCACGGGCCTTCCTGAAACCGCTTCACGGCTGTAACCACGTGTTTGTGCAGCTGGTAACAATTCTTACAGACGCTGCTGGGGACTGGGAGACCTAAAAAAATGACAGACCCAAAGATGTCATAGCAGGAGCGGTCGATCAGATGACTGAATATCCCAGCAGCCTTTGTCAGGCTGGCTAACAACATTCTGCTTGGCTGAATCCAGCTGCTATTTAACCTCGGATAGGCAGCTACTCAGCACCCCTTACTGATAAAAGAGAAAACTCCAACAAAACGAGGCTTTTGTTTTTAATTTATTTTGCAAATCTATCATTTTATGAAAGTATGAAATCCTATGTGGTTACATTAAACGGTTACATTACAATCCAAGTCATACAAATAAACACTACAAAGTTAGTTTTAGGTACTCTTGGATAACAAGTAGATTTAACATTATTTAAAATAAAACCAAGTCACAAAGAAGAGAAAAATAGCCTTGTGATTGTCAAAGAATTTAGTTTAAAGCAAGGAATCCACTGTAGACTCTCCTTGTCCTACAAAAAGTAAAGAGAAACACTGACGTTTACATCATCTTTCAATGTTAATGTTCAATGAGACGCATCAAACAAATTTAAGTGCACACATCTACTCGGGATAACAAGAATAGTTCACAAGTTGTTTGGAAACCAGTGTCAGGTTTCGTTCTCTGGAAATTACCTTTACAGTATAACATCACCATCATCCTTGCTTTCAGATGCATAAAAATCCTGTAATATCATTTGTAAAATACACTAGAGCTTCAAATCTGCTCTAATTGAATTCAGTGGGAGTAGGATCAGTTCCTACATTTAATAAGTACTCCTGATATGCTGAAATCCTTACAGAACAGCCTCCTTCCCAGGAATGAAATTAATTTAGCGAGCAAAATACTGTAATAATTCAGCAAAACTCTTAGCTTTACTATCCAGCAATTGACACTGCAACTGCATTTCTGAGGACCTTTATGTGTGATCCTTCCTTCCTCTCCACCAGCAATGGGGCACAGGAAGACACCAAGTAACTCTGCTTAGTAAGAACTCAGAGCTATGTAAGTAAAGTACAAAAATCAAAGAACAGATTGAATTAATCAGAAACTGTTCTCCTGACACCCATCTGACACACCTCTAGTGTCATTCTGCTGCCTGTAAGTTGCCACTTCTGATGAGACATCTGTCAGTCACAACTGCATAACTGCTTCTTAGGAAGCAGCGAAATGGAGCTTTGATTTTGTAGCTGCACCTCTACATCGCGTACGTAGTTCGAGGCAAAATGTCCAAGCTGCTACTGCTGCATATAATGCAACAGTTTCACAGAAGCATGGAGAGCTGTTTATGGGGAAAAAAGGCAGGTGCAGGTACAACCCCGACGGCCTGTGGCACAGAGGAGATTAAAACAGATCATCCTCTCTTGTGGCCTTCTCTTCGTTCAACTAGGACATCCAAAATGGTGCAAACCCCCAAATCTCCACTCGTGCCTGTGCAACAAACCTGCAGAACTCATTGTAGTACAGAAGTGAAGCCAGCAGCACCTTAGCAGGGCTTCTAAGCGAACCAGGCGTTTATCCACAAGAGTATCTTTTAACACTGATAACTCCAAAAAGAAACCAGACAGGTTACACAAAACTATACAAACTTTTCATCTGGACATAAAGTGCCATCAAACTATGGAAGCTAAGAAGAAGTTACTGCTGAGGGCAGTAGCTATTGTGTCTACAGCAGGCTTTATTCCCCTGAAGCAGATAACATTTGCTACAGTCTTGAAAATGGTACCAAGCCGGTGAGAATGCTACTATAACCAAGGCTGGCAATTTTCTTCCTTCCTGACAAACACCACTCTTATCTGACACGCCAAAGCCAACTAGACTGCATTTACTGGTGGCTGACTGCAGAACTTTCCCCAGAAGGTAGTTTAAAATGGTAATAGATGTTTCAGTTTCCCATTTTCTGATATGATACGATAAATATAATTTGTTCAGACCCTTTGTTACGAGCATGCATTGCAACAGACGGCCCCACCCTGTTATTACCACTGTGCCTGCTTGTTTTCCATCTCTACTCATGTAAATGTAATGTCAAATCCTCTTAAGAATCCTGAGCAGCCGTCCAGAATCACTTGTTCAACTGACATTTCTGTAATAATAAGGAAAGAAAAAAGAGTTGTGGGAAATTAAATGGTGCTCCTGTTGCCAAGTTGTTAAAATTATATGGCAATATGCTTCCAGTAGTTGTAAGAAATTAATTTGTGGAGTGCTTACAAGCCTTACATCTACTAAATCTCAACAGGATATAAAATGCTATTTAAGTGATACAACTTACAAATGTTAAGGAGAAAAAATATCAGCACCAAAGAGTGAAAGAAGAAACTACGTCCTTGTCTGCACTCTGATTCCTCGAGGCTGGATCTCCACAGCTGAGGAAGCCATGTGGGAGATCCTTGGTGGAGTACTTATGTGTGTACATCTGTCAGCACCTGCACCTCTCCCTTCTGCCACTCCTCTTCAGCGGATGAGACGGGGCACGTTCAGCGAGTTACTCCGCTCCTGTAACCAGGGGCTGGCAAACAGCTCAGCCAGCCCCTCCGCTAACCACTCTCTCTTCCACTGCTTTCTAGAAGTACTAGCCAGAGCAAAGTGAGTGTCGCTACTTTTCACCTTCTTTATTATAACGTTGTTCAGAAAGAAGTGCCTGAGACACTTGATCTGTAGATGAATTCATTTTTAAATTATGCCACTATGTGATTACTGTCATTCTTTTCTCACAACAATGTCAAATACAATATAAAACTTTGGATTTTCTATAGTGAGTGAAATCAGCAAAGTCAAAAGAAAGACAGCGCCAGCAGCGCTGTCACTGCTCCACTCTGTAAGACAGAACCAGGGTAAGGCGCTTTGGCAATCAGCACCAAGTTTAAGCAACAAGCTCTTTAACAGCAATTTGCTGGAGTACGCACAAGTTTTCTGCAGATGCATGGAAAACTGAGACCCCCTGGTTGTTCTCTAAGCTGCTTTGAAACTACAACAATTCATTTAATCCAGCAGCAGATCCTGGTACTATTCTTTTTCCTAAATACAGTACATTTTGATAGCAACATAGAAGCACACGACACAAAACAGATTTGTTCAAGCTCACCATGGTTCTGATGGGCTACACGCACCAAGAGGCAATTTAAAAAGAGCACACAACTCAATTCATCAGGACAACAACACTGACTCAAAGGAATTCCGGCTCACTTTGTGAAGGAAGAAAGAGTTCACAAAGGAAAAGATCTTATTGCAAGTTGTACTGCTCAGCTTGGCCACTTCTAAGACAGAAGTATCAGAAGCGATCAAGGAGCCAAGGACAAAGAATTCCTGTTTCGTAAATATTTTAAGTATAGCAAGCTTGCTTTAAAAAGAAAAGCCACTGCACAATACTCCAAATGGCCTTCTCTAACAGACTTGAAATCGTTAGATCAACACTGACAGAAAATACAGATTTCAGTAGTTCTGGCACTTTGCAATTTGGAAAACTTGTGCATATGGGACTGAGGCAGCTTGTTTGCAGACCCCTTTCTTGCAGTATCCTAGGGTCACCTGTGATTTTTTCACAACAGTGGATCGCTGGACTCAGCAGGCGCCTTCCTCAGAAGGCGCAAACTGGCAGCTGTCATGAGAAACAGTGTCAATGCTCTGCACTTCTGACTGCGGGTGGATGGACACCTGAACGGCTATCTCTTGACCTTGCTCATTCATGGACCCATCGTCTGAATCCCCGGCTGGTGAATCGCTGCGCTTGATCTCTGGGTTGATGGGGTATATCGCAGCTTGGGTACTGCAGGCTTGGGTCTGTTTTTCCTCCTCACCGACTTCATCGGGATCGTCAACTCGCACAGCCTCAAAGATCTCCTCCATGAATGCCCTGCAGTTAAGGATCAGCGGTGGAAGGGGAATGCTTCTGGCGAGCTCTTCAATGTACCGAGCAAACTCCATGGTCTTAAACTGAGTGACTTTGGCCAACTCTAGTGTTTTGGCAGATGTAATGATAGGGATACGCTTGGCTATCTCAAAAGCCTTCTGAAGCTTCTCAGCCCCTTCCGTCCTGAAGAACTCATTGATAGCCTTCTCTGTTTTGCGAAGGTGACTGCTCATCATGCACAGACGGGTTATGTTTAAAATGAGGGTGATTGCAAAGGCAACGAGGCACACAATCATGTAGTAGATACTCATGTCTCCTGAGGTGAAGATAACCCTCAGGGTGACTGTGTAATACAAGGTGTCATTACGATTAACAGCTGCACACGTGTATCGCCCCCGGTCAGCAAAGTTGACCTTTGTGATGTTAAGGGAATTATCAGCAATCCTCCAACGTCCACCTGGAGATTCAAAAGAAATAAACTGAGCTAGTGAAACAAAAAATCACTGGGTAAATTAGACACATGCTGTTTGCTCCATCAACAGGAGACAGAACTTGGACGTAGGCACTCCATTTCTAGCATAAGAATACAAACAGTACACCAAGGATGGAAATTTCCCTTTCATGCTTCTGATACAGAAAGCCATAAACCAGGTACCAATCGTACTGCTTAATGGTAAATTATTTTGTGCACTCGCCGCTCTGGTTCTACTGCTTTCTCTCATCTGCAGTTTCTTGTGTGCTTTTGGACTGCTAGCTCTGACAGGGAACCTAATTCTTAACTAGTGCTCCTCACCCGCTATGTAACACTATGTTGAAAGACTGTCCTCTATAAAGTTTAATTTTCCATATGTTCGGAGTCAAAAGTCAAGTGACCCATGAAAAACATCAGAGTCTGTAAATGGCTCTGCTGGCAAAAGAACACAGGATTTTCCTGAGACACAGTTTTCTGCTGAGCATGCAGTGCTGATACACAAAACCCATGTAAAAAAAAAAATCAATAAAAGAAGCTGGCTTTATACAGTATTTCCTATGCGTTTATAACTTAGGGCGAAAACTGTTTTCATAACTCATTCTTCTAATTACGCTACTTTGAACTAATATCCAGATGGCATTCTAACTACAAAGAGGTTACTGAATACTTAAGGCAGAAAGATGGCCTCCGAGAAGATCCTATCAATTAGCTCAATGACCTTCATTAATACTAATAGAGTAGAGAAAACCACATGCATCTCTAAAAGACATTATTTTTTGAAAATTAAAAACTACAGGGACAGAACTATAAGAGCCAAAGGCTAGGAAAATATATCCTCCCTCTGTACAAGAGGGTTAAATAGCATGTATTTCATCATTGGCCATTACAAATTGCGTTAGTTTCCATGGTCTCACTGGTGCATAAACCAGACAATAAATGTAATAAGTTACCCCATGCTTTAAAAAATCCTGTAACAAAATTAAATCACTGATTGCCAGCTGGAAAAGGTCACAAGCTGCAAAAAATTGTGTTTAATTCATGTGTTTGGAAAAATATAATACAAACCAGAGCAATAATAAATAAAAAACATCCATTAGTATCTGGTAGGATGCAAACTGATTTCTTCTGTATTGAATACTGCAGTGCCTCTTGAACGAAATGATTCTGTGGGGCACCACAGCTGGCTGGATGGGCTAGGACAGAAGAAGTCAGGTATAATTCACATGCCACATGCCAGAGGGCAAAGGGCTTTGTCTTGCTCTCTCCTTATCTCCCAACTGTAAAAACGGGAGGATAGGAAGAGAAAATGATGACAAAGTCCCAGAGGTTTTCAGATACTGTACAAAAGGGGAATACTGAATGATAGAAACCAGCAGGAAAGCTCACCTTCATCTTTCTGTTCAAGCAGGTGTCCTCTGGAGTTATACCAAAGAATATATTCATACCGGCTGATGTTCAGTTTACATTCAATTAAAATACTGGTCCCCTCTTTGGCTATGATATCATGGTGTGCTGGAGAACTTACTAAAGCTTGAGACACTGTATGAAGTGATGTATTGAAAGACCCAAAAGCAACTGTCCCATTAAAAGCTACATTTTCCAGCGTAAATCCAATTGAAAGATCAGCGCCAACAGTCAAGATTAACAGGCAATAGCTGAGCTTCATGGAAAGTTAGAGAAAATTCTTTTTTCATTTAATTTGGAGAAATGATGTCATATGATATTAAGCTGTCTGTAGTGCTCTGAGATAGGAGAGGAGGCTCTTGATTTGTTCAGTGACAGAAAATGTCTTGGATCCAAATGCACTTTCAAGACCATCAATATTAGAAGTGGAAACTGGAAATCCAACTGGAAAAAAAAAAAAAAGAATTAAGTTTATTAATGATAGCAAGCTTACGGCGATTCAAATTTCATTTCCAGTAAACAGATTTCGATTAGCATAACATAAACTGTCAGCTGAGAGGTTCCAAATCAGAGCTTTGCTCAGAACACAGTAATGAAACGAGGGTAAGAAGGCATTAGCACAACCTTCAATCCTCTAGATGTTCATCTTCCCATCCAAATAAATAATCTCAGGAACAATAATCATTAAGGGGAAAAAGGTTTTAAAAAAAGAACAAATCGTTCAGACTACTTGAAATGCATGACTATCTTTAGGGTCAGAAAGTGGATTCTGCATTTGTTAACCAAGAAAAAGTGCTTTCCTAATAGCGGAAGCAAAGCAAGAAAGAGGATATAATTTCTGCCTCCCTCCCCACCAATATCAAAGTGCTTTTAAGCCCTAGTTTTCTAAAGCCAGTCTTTCATTTAGCATCTAGAGAAAAACCAAAGCACACACACATCTGATTTTTAGCATTTATACGTCTACTTACTTGATTTTAGAGGCACACCCGGTGTTAGATGGCTAAACACTACAAAATATGCTTATAGTTTCTTGCTTTGGGAAAATTCTCTTGGCAGTTATCTACAGCCACAGAGAGGAAGGCCCTTTCTGAATATCAGGACACCGATGTCTAAACATACTTCCTTTTTTGCAATCTCTCTTGCTGCTGCTGCTGCTGTATTTTCTAACTCTGCCTCTTTTCGTCTTGTTTTACAATAAGCTCCTGTTGAAAATCTTTTACTTTATGCTGCTACATCTCAGCAGTCCTATCTTGTTTATCATCTTCTCTACCCAAATGCTGCCCCATATTTCATAGCGATTTGAAAAGTTGTTTTGTCTAGTGACAGAATTCACACTCTTCAAATTAATGTGCACAAAAGATATTTTAAGACATTAGGATATAGCCTTTAATTTTATGGTCTTTGCACACACGGATTTTCCTTTTTTAAAAGCCAGAATACAACCAACACAAAATGAGATGACACCAATAAGAGAAAATCTGTAATCAATTTTCTTGAAAGCCTGATTCAAGAAAATTTCTCATCAAATATGCATTCCCTGAAGTTATGATTCCATCTAGACTGCTCCAGAGCCCTAAAAAAACAAGTAACAGAGTACAGAAGCCAAAATGCTATCTTAAAGAATATTTCACTTCATCCCATTGACTGTGTGACTTCAAATTTATCATCTTTTCTTCTACCAATAACACATGCTAGTAGAGTTGAATTTCATAAATATCACAATACAAAGGAATACATTTTCTTAATAAATAATGCAGACACTTCTCATCCTTCCAGAATCACCAGTTAACACTGCCTAAAGCAGAAAGAAATCCATTCACTTATGAAAAATAATGTAATACAAATAAATACAGGTGATTTGTACTAATTGTCTTTTCAGCAGAGAAAAATTAAGCATATTCAAGAACGTGAAAATTTGCTGATAATACTACCCAGACTAGGATTTTTTTTCAGTTAAAGTTAATTTGTCGAAGGTCAAACCAGATTCCAGACTTGACGTCTGATGAGAACTGTGTTATCTGACCCATTTCTGTTGCGGCTATTGCCAAAACCAGTTTAACAAAGAAGGCAAAGAAGACAGCTGTGTCCAACTCTCCTTCAAGCTTGACTAACCAACTCATCCACTGAATCCTCCACGAGAAACTGGAAAACAGGCCCTCCACTTGTTTCTCTGTAAACAGCAATCCCTTCATCTGCCTCCTTTTTTTTTTTTATTGGCCCCACTCTGTTTTCTATCATGCCTCTTGTCCGTTCATTTAAGATGAGACCAGTGCTGAGAACTCAATTATACCACTGGGCTGAAGAAGCTACTTTCCCACAGCTAAACAGTTAAAAACAGTACCAAGGCCTCTTTTGTTCCTGTTTTCCACCAGTTACACTTTAGGGAAAGCGTTACTGAGTCCTGCTGCCTCTGGAGAAGAGCATCCCAGCCACATCAACTGCACAGGTCTGAAAAAAACCCGATACTAAGGTTGCTGCTGATCAACAACTATTCTTCTGTTTGAAGGAGTGGGTTTAACCTTCTTTTTTTTTATATCCTTAGTATTTTCAGTGTGTTTCAGAGCCTTCAGAAGGCTGCTGACAACGGACCTGCTTATTTTGGTAACCTTGTGCACATTTCTTAAAGGCAGGCTGTGGACTGTTAGTAGTTTGTGGACCGCTGAGGTTTGGATTGCTGGAATTGCCATTTGAGAGTCTGTCACAGCTTGCGCTAGCAAGTGAGGTGCTGTGGTCACAGATCTTCAACATGCATCCCTCCGCGACCCCGCCGCCTTCCGTCACCCAAAAATGGCACCGCACTTAATGGCTTTTGCATGCACCGGGCCTTGACTTCACACCATTTGATGCAGTTACAACTGAGGACAGCCCTGCAGTGAAGACAAACCCTCCTCTTCATTACTGGATCAAATCCATAGAATAACTTCCAGCCTTCCAAAACAATAACCTCCCAGCTAATAATGCTTTAGATTTATTAGGGAATAACTCCAGTACCTCCTGTACTTTGCCTGTGTTATTGTCATTTTAAATTATTAAATTTAAATTGTTAGATTTCCAAGTGCCTGTGACACTCCTCCTAAAATGACATTAGGAACCTCAGTCAATTATTTAACACAAGAAATACTCAGCAACATTTTCCCTCATAAGAATAAGATAATTATCTTCAGTAATTGCATATAGTTTCCACTATATTTGTACTGAGCTTGCATAATGTATAAAACATTGGTGATGGGTCATTGAATTTTACTATTAATCTCTTCGAGGTCTGATTTATTAGAAATTGTTTGCCACATTTCGCTTTTGGAAAAGCCATTATTGCTAAGCAGACAATGATCTCTCACTGCTGAATGCTGGGAAAAATAAAATGATTTGCAAAATCCATATTTTTCAACCATCACACTTATGCAAAACAGCTGCTGGAGCTGATAAAGGATCCAAAAAGGATAAAGCATGAACAGTGCCAACACCACAATTCTTCAAGAAAGCATTAAGCCCAAGCAAGATGAAATGTGCAGAATAGAAACCGGCTATTTTGGAACTGAACCTGAAGTTAAGCTCAACATATTTAACCTTCATTAAACTGTAAGTTGTAACAACAAATAGCAGTGGAAAGATAAAATTCCGTGATGCATACACTCGTGTGAGTCATCTTTGGCTCTTATCCTGAAAAAATGTATGTGTGTTTAACTCAGAGCACTATAAGTAGTCCCACTGAGGTCAATGGAAGTACTGATAGTACTTAAAATTACACACATTTACAAGGCACTGCAAAATTGGGGCCCAAGAGGTTGCAAGTTATATGGCTTTACATTCACTGCTCATAACATCATTTCATACCTGGAGAAAAGCGAAGCAATAAAACCGAGACACACCTGACAGACCACAGGCTGCCCTAACTGACTGCCACTTCTGGCACACAACGTGGAAACGTATTTTAGCATCTACACAAAGCTAATTGGCAATAACGCGCGCTAAATAGATCTAAATGGATCGCGTTTGCACAGAGCACGCCTTCCTACTCGCAGTGCGATGTCTTGCAGAAATAAGGCTGCTGTGACCACCCCGTGAGCCCCCTCTGACCCTCTTTAAACCTGGGAGCCGCATTTGGCAGAGCCCCGAAGACATTAACTCCTGGGGAGTTTGTGAAAATAGACAGCATGGTCTGGACAGGAGGTGGCCGTGTCCCCAGCACGGGAGAGGCCGCCGGGAGGGCTCACCCGCTGCCGGCACCAGCCAAGGCTCCGCGGGGCAGTGGCTGCACCCACGGCTCAAAAACCAACGCGGAGGAGCAAATCTCCAGGGGAGCCGCGCCGATCTCCCCCGCGCGCGGCTGCGTGACGGGACGCGGTGCTTGGCCGTGGACGCGGTCCCGCGGCTGCCTGACGCGTGGCACCCGCAGGGTCGCTCACGAAGGACGCAGGATCAGCCGCACATGACAAGATTTTTTTCCTCTGTCAGCTAAAAGCGACCGGGCACAGACCTCCCCAGAACGGACACCCTGCGCCCACCACCCCCGGCCCCGCAGGCGCCCACGCTCGCTCGTGGAAAAACCCCGCTCAAGCTGGGCTGCTGGAGGCCGCGGGAAACACGACGGACATCCACGCTCCCCACATTGCAGCAGAGGCAACCTGGGCCACGCCGGCCTGACGTCACGCGGCCTGACGTCACAGGGTCCCGACGTCACGCCAGAAGACCGCCCCCTCGCCCCCGCCACCCCTTCCATGCCAAAACAGCGAGGTGAGGCACGGGCACGGGCCCCGGCTCCTCCCGCAGCAGCGGGGTGGGCGCGGAGGGCCTGCGCGCCGCTGCGCCGTTTCCCCCGACTCCGACGTCGCCAAGTTAAAACCTGACGTCGCGGTAACGCAGTGAAGTAGCGGTTCACCGCTCTCACCGGGAGGAGGGTGGCGGGGCCCGGCCCGGCCCAGCCCACCCCGCGCCCCCGGCCCCGGCCCCTGCCCGCCGCGCACCTCCGCCGCTGCCGCCGCCCGGACCCGCTTCCCTGCGCGCCCTTCCGGGCTGGGCCGCGCTTCCGGGGTCAGCCGGCGGGTGCCGCTCTGCGCCTCGCCTCGATGGTTACGGTCCGCCCGGTGGGGGGTACGTGGAGCTGGCGGGGCGGCCCGGCCCGGCGGGTGAGGCAGCACCGGCACCGGGGCGGCGGAGCGGGCCTTCGGAGGGTCAGGGGCACAGGGGGCTCGAAGGGGCCTTCTGTGGGGCGGGGAGGGGGGCTTTGGGGGTCCCCTGTGGGGCAGGCGGTACCGGCGCGGGCTGTGGGCAGCGGGGGTCCCCTCACGGGGCAGGGGTCCCATGGCGGGGCTGTAGGGAACCTGCGGGTCCCCTGTGGGTCAGGCAGCCCCGCATGGGGGTTGTGGGAGCCCGGGGGTCTCCCGGGGAAGCGGAGGCACAGGGAGGCCGCCCAGGGCTGGGGAGCACGGGGGGGGCCCGGGTGGGGACGGGCCCGGCGGGGCGCCCCGGCTACCGGTGGGCGCCGACCGCGGCCGGCCAGGCCCCGGGGTGCCGGGGTGGCTGCGGGGCCCTGCTAGCTGCTGTGGGGGGAGATGGGGTGGGGGTCCCCAGCCGTCACCTGGAGCAGCCCCTTCCCTAGTGCTGTCCTACCCCTTCGCTTACAGCCAACAAAATCCCGTGGCCGGGGGCAGCTGCCCCGGTTGCATCAGCGGCCGCCTCTCTGGGGACCCAGCTTCACCCCACAGTGATGCTGGGGGGCTGTGGTGTGCTCGGCGTGGCCCTGCCTGCTGCTGCTGCCTTCAGCTTACTGCCCCAGAGCTGGGGAAGTGCTGCCAGCGAAGCCAGGAGGAGAGAGAAACCTCTGCCCCCGCAGCAGGCCGCAGCACGCAGCCCTGTTCACGGGCACCGTCATCCTCGATGTGCAACGTCAGGGCCGGTTGCTCTGGCAGCTGGAGCACGTTTCAAATTCAGGGTGGTGTTAACACCCTGGCGAAGCTCAGGACCTAAGTACAGAAGCGAACCAGTTGCTGCCTCCCTGCCTGCCCGGCTTTCTGACAGCTATCCCCATTCGTATCTGACACCCTTCAAAACAGCCATCTCCAGCAGTTTGTTTTCGCTTTTTTTTGTGAAGCGAGTTATGGATTTAATTATCTGAGGACCTTTTGTATTTTTCGTTTGCTTTTCAGAGTTAGCAACCTGTCTGTTTCCTGCGGAGAGGGTGTGTCAGTTAGATAAAGCCACGTGTTTCTGTGGGACTTTAAACTTCCAAGTGTGACATTTCTTCCAGTCAGACATAACTTGGTGTACACGCTTGCTTAAAAACATAATCTGTTCATTCGGGTATGTGTGGTAACATGAAGGGATTTCTGTCTTAGTTGTGTCTAGTTATTTAAAACACAAATGCGATGCTTTTGAACTAATGTCAAAGTGTGCAAGAGAGTAATTATTTTATCTGCTTTGCTTTCTATGGATGTTCATAGTCATGTCTGAGAAAGACAGCAGTGAAAATCTGAAAGAAGAAACCTCTTACAAAGATGAAAATGAACAGAAAGCAGAGGAACTTGGCTGCACTGAGAGCAATGAAGAGAGAGAGCAAGAGCTTGAGCCTGTGCCTATGACTCGGAAAAGACCTGAACCCAAACCCCCAAGCCAGCCTGCTGCCACAGAAAAGCCCACAGCTGAAACCCGCAAGGTATGTTCCTGTGCTAGCTCTGAATAATGTGACTTCACGTTTCATGGCTTTGAGCACAGAAGAATTCTGAGCATAAGCCCCACTCCTGTTCTGAAAATTCACATTGCTGTTTATCTGAAAAGAAAAAGCTGCACAAAAGTTACACGTCACAGACTGCTTGTGTTCCTCTCCTCACTACAATACCTGCATCGCTCTCTTCTGCTTTTCTTCATTAAAGGTCTCAGATTCTCCTGCTGCTGTTCAGACAGGATGGGGGTACTGGGGAAGCTGGGGGAAATCTCTTCTGTCAACTGCGTCTGCTACTGTAGCTACTGTAGGTAAGGCTCTTTCTGGTGTTCAATAACTATTCTAACCGTGCTTTGTGTCTCAAGCTAGTGCTTTTGAGCTTGGTTCTAGAGGAGGGAATTTCTGTTGTAGCAGCAATTATTGGAAAAACGTCAAAAGAATTGTTCAAGTGATGGGGAAAACTTGTACGAAAAGGTACAGTGAGATTAAGGAGCTATGCACAGCCAAAATTACTTTCAAGTTTTTAAGGTGTTTGCATAGCTTTCAGCTGGTATTTTAAACTGCTATTCAGCTGGTATTTACAACTTGATTTAAAAGCTGAGATGAAACCTGAGTTCATTACATTGGTGAGCAAGCTGGATAGTAGAAGGTTTTAGTGCTGGGTAAATTGCCTTGAACAGGAGGAATCCAGAACAATAAAAAACCCATATGCAGCCCTAATCCCGTTCCTGTTCTGATTTCTGTTGTATCTCATGGTTAAAGTAATACTGCTATCTTCTCTAGGTCAAGGTATTTCAAATGTCATAGAAAAAGCAGAAACAACCCTTGGGATCCCCAGTCCTAGTGAAATCTCTTCAGAGACTAGAGATGCTACAAGAGGTCAGTTTTTACTGCATAAGAACAACACTGAAACGTTTCTCATAATGTAATCAGCCCCAAAATAACATCACCTTACTCTGCATCTTGCATATTGAGGTAGATATCTCTGGGCTAAAATACTACTCAATTGCTTACTTCTGTTAGCTCTGAAAAGTACGTAGGAAAATAATCCCAATTCTAACCCTGCTCCTGGCTGACACTTGGTGTTTGTTGATTTTCTCTGCTCTGCAGCTGACAGGATCTTTTTTTGGGAGAGAGGAAGTTAATTTTCTGCCTTCTAATGCAGGAAGTGCGAATCCGGGTGCTAGCAGCACAGATGCAGTTGATGATGGCAGTTCCTTTCCTATTGCTGGGGCTCTTGGAGTTTTATCAACCATCTCTACTGCTGTCCAAAGCACAGTGAGTGAGTTGGGAATGCAGGAGACAATGGGTTTAAGAGAGCACTGGGGTTTTTGCCTTTCATCTGAAACATCATAAGAGGAAACTTTCAATTTTGACTTTTGTGGGATGAATGGTGAGAAACTGTTTCAACCTTCAGACAACCTTTATCCCGTGCCTTGCTTCTAACTGGCACTTAATGTGTAAGTTGTCTTGAATTTTGATAGTTCTGTATTAAATGTTGATGCATAACAAAAAAAATCTAATGGTGGACTGTGTGGTGCGTGCATTCCCATGCATGTCACCTCTGTACTCTGTTATCTCTGCTCCCTTCCTTTACAGTATTCAGGTAAATGCAGGGTCAGACTCATTCCTGGAATATTTCCACTGATTTGCACAGAACTGTCTAGAGATGAAATCCATTCTCCTCTTCAAAAACTTCTGTGAAACTAGCCCAAATTGCTTGGAAATCAGCTTGCTCCTGTGACCATGAGAAATGCACTTCAAAGGAACCCATTACCCTTAGAAACTGCTTTTGTGATCTGCTGTCTTGTCAATTTGCCCGTGAATCTGAAAAAGCCGCAGATGGAAAGCTTGCTTCTGCTTTTAAGGCTTGAACAAGAGTTAGCAACCAAAACCCACAGCTCTCATGTTTTCTGATTGGAAGGATGAGAACTAAATACTTTAACGTGCTGAGAACCAGCTTGCTCACAAAATAAAAATGCATTTCCCATCAGATTGCTGCAGGTGTCTGAGTGCTATATTAAACTGTTGGATGATAGTGTGTTGTGGCTCTTTCCATGTCTTTCTGCTTTCTTTGTGGCGATTAGGGTTGAATTTTAGGGTGATGAGGACCAGTCTGGCTTTTTTGTGAGTGTCTGGCATAACATTGCTGATACAAATCCCCCAATTCCATTTCCAAAATCTGATTCCTAGGGAAAAAGTGTTATTAGTGGAGGTCTGGATGCCTTGGAATTCATCGGGAAAAAGACAATGGATGTAATAGCTGAGGGAGACCCTGGATTCAAAAAAACAAAGGGCCTAATGAACAGAAACTCTACGTTATCTCAGGTATGGCAGTTCCGTATCAGCTCCTCATTGGTTTCTCTCATTTCTTCTCCCTTCTTTTGCAGTCCTGTCATTAAGCAACCATTTTTACTATTGAACCAAAAACCTTCTTCCTCCTGTATTCTGTATCTGCTGGCACTGACCCGAGTCCTCTGCTTTTCTTTTTCAGGTCTTACGAGAGGCAAAGGAGAAAGAAGAGCAGCAGACAGCTACTGAGGTTACCATGGCTACAGAGAAGAAAGCCCATTATGGGTTACTGTTTGATGAGTTTCAGGGTCTTTCGCATCTGGAGGCCTTAGAGATTCTTTCCAGAGAGAGTGAATCAAAGGTAATGGCCTTGAGCAATTTGCCTTCTATTTTGAGTTCAGCTGAGCAGGGAAAAAATGATTAGAAATATATGTATATACATGTAAAATCAAGTGCTCAGAACTTGCTACGAAATGCTTACACAGCTTTACTTTGACCCCTGCATTATGATCCGGTGTTTACCTTGGGAGCGTTATGCCCTGTCCTCAGCTCCTAGAGCCATGCTCTTTACCCAGCTACCCTCGGTTCCTGCATCTCTTCCACAGCTTCTCACAAGCTACTCTCTCCTCATACCCACTTGTTTGCTGTCTTGGTGTGGAGAAGAGGAGGGTGTTGTAAGCACAGCAGAGATTGTCCTCTCTGTCTTCGGGCAGGGAGGGGGGCAGATCGGCATGCAATTTGGGAAGTCATTCACTTTATTTTAGGAAAGAAATTTGAGTAACTCCTTAAGAATCCATTATTACCTAATGGGGCTTCACAAATAGGTCTTTTTCCCTTTCCTCCTTCATGTAGGAAAATACCACGTTCTCATTAACATAGTCTGTGATGGGTTTAGATGTGATGTAAACCAGTGCTTTATCTTTCATCCTGTTTCTTTTTCTTGTTGGATTTATGATTCTCTCTTTGGCTGTGCTGCCCCTAACTAGGTGAAATTGGTTCTAAACGCCCTCTCTGGAGAAGAGCTGGACACACTGAAGGAGGAAATGGAACAACTCAAAGAAGCATTTTCTTTACCTGAATTCTTTGAAGAAGAAGAGGAAGAAAAGAAGGGTAAGAGAGCCCCAGGTTCTGGGAGGAGAAGCTGGTTCTCAACGAAATTCTCGGTGTAGAACCAGCCAGCCCTGATCACTAGCAATGGGCATGATGCCAAAGTTAAGTTATTCTTTAGCTGGATGCTTAATCCTAAAGCCTGTGGCCAGGAGCATGACAGGTAGCAATACCCTTTCTCTCTGGAAAGCTGCTGTGCATGAATTCTGTAGCAGGAACGATTTCTTGCCAGAGCAGGATTGGAGTTGCTTGACTCCTGGTCAGTTCATACAACTGACCTTGAGCCAAGATGCAAATTCAAAGAGCTGCTGGGTTTCCCTGACCATGAGGGAAAGGCTGCGAATAGAGTTGTCCAGCCTGTGGGAGAGCAAAAAGGCGCTTTATTTATTTTTTAAATGAGAGTTAGCCACACAGATCAAAAGACTCAGAAGTGCCTCCATACACAAGAACCATCTGATTCTTGAGGATTACACAGATTTAAATGTAAATTTCTTGCATTGCTTTTACCTAAATGGCTCATCAGGGAGGGCTTACACACCTGCACTTGCTATCATTTAACATTTAATGTATCTTTTATATTTGCACATGATGGATCTCACAGCCTTCCCCCCACTGTTAACATCTGCCCTGCTGTATAAAATAGGAGAACCATAGGCTTTAAGTGATATTTCAGACTCTCCAAGGTGATGTGCGAGTTAGTGCATTATGAAATGCCGCCTGTAAAAAAAATTACCTTAGCTACAAAACCAGAATTGTGAAAGCAAAAGCTGACTTTCTGGCACTGGTGTCTCCACCTTTTCAGAACTTATAAATTGTATTTAAAAAGACCAGGTTTGATGCGTTCTTGCCTGAGGTGATGACTCAAAGAGAAATACAGGAAACAGTTGACAGACTTGTGCAGAACTAGTTGTGCATTGAAGTGCTGCTTATTCCTGTATCTGTCCTTTGTGTGGATTCTTTAGCCTTTCCTGTCTTTTAGGAGATGAGGAGTTCACAAAAGAAGTAACAGAGTTGTTTTCAGAATTGCGTGTTTCCTCAAAGCCGGACAAACTGATCATGGTGAGTTATTTCCCATCTTCTAAAAGCTGGAGAGATTCCCCACAGGAACTGCTTCTCGGTCCTGCTTTGCTTGTGAAAATGTCAAATGCATAAAAACAAGCTGTGTTTTAGATCCTTTGACAATGGTAGGCAAAAGAGATGGGCCTTTTCCTTTGACTTTATGGGGCAAAATCATGTTCTGTAGCATCTTTGGCTCTGAATCAGTAGACACCAGCGTGTCTTTGCCCTGTCACTGGGCAGTAATAAGGGGTGGCAAAGATAGCCGGGAGCAGTAAACCTTCAGCTACCATAGTGAAATCAACCTACAGTCATGAACTGAAGCCCTCCTGGTACAAAGCAGCTGGTTTTACTATCTTCAGAAGTTGGTATGAGGTAGAATTGCCTTTCTTGCCTTCATTTCACTACCCTTCAGATCCACCAAGTGGCAGCAGCATTCTGCAGACATGTTTTTAAAGCACCTCTGTTAGTCGTGGTCTTGCTGGTAAAGTCCAGCACCCGGTGCTAGAGAAATGACTGCCCTCAACTACATCAGTGCAGCCAACCCTCTGCAAAGCCCTGAAGGCACTAGGATCATTTGTCCTGGTTCTTCTCACTAGCTCAGGAGTCGTAGCTGTTTCCTTCCTCTAGAGAGATCCAATACTCCATGTTTTGTAGTGTGCAGGGGGGCTTCACTCGAGTCATTAAATACTACGGCACATCTTCACACAGGTGAGGACATCTGCTCATGAATGGATAGCACAATTCAACAGTAGTCTTCCTCAAGAAGAGAAAGAGAGTGAAGAAGACCAAGAAATCGAGTCCAGAGATGGTGACCATGATGCTAAAAAATCAGTAGAGGTAACCGAGTAATGAAGGAAGAGAATATCTGACCGCAGAGCGTTTATCTGGCTGCTGAGTTACAGTTGTGATTCCCAGAGTTTATGAGTTTCTATTTCTGTGCGATTTGGAGGCCTGAAAGGGCAGTGTAGTGATAGTACGTTGTGTGATTCACTTGTTTTAAATAATAAAAGCTGCTAGTTTTTGTATGGTATGGGGAATCTTTTTAACTCTTGCAGGATATTCATGCGTTTGCCATAAGAAGTCTGGCTGAACTGACAGCATGCTCCATTGAAATGTTTCACAAAACTGCAGCTTTGTTTCTCCGTGGTCAGAAACAAGAGGTGACAGCCACGGACAGAGCCAGGTCCCTTTCACAGTAAGTTCATCTCTTAATAAATGTGTAGCATATAATTACTTACACACTGATTAAACTGTCTAATAATTCTTTGCAAATCTGTGGGATGCAGGGCTCTGGAATTCTGCATATGTGTTCAAAGTTGCAAACTATTTTCAAGCAGAATTCAGCTATCTTTTTTTTTTTTTCTTCCCAGCTTAAAGACATTTCTTGACAAGAGGAAACCCTACTTGAAAGCTTTTATGTAGCCAAGAAGAACGTTTGCCCTAAGCTTGTGCTAGTATAGTAGATAGACACTTAAAATATGACAAAGCAGTTGTATAAAAGTGATTCTTAATTACCTCTCTGTTAATCATTTAGGATGTTTGGTACGTGATATTGTAAAATTACTGCAACTAATTAGTAGATTGGCCTTGCCAATAATGCATAACACAAGATTTTTCTTTTATGTCGGGACATACTTGGCAAGTGTATGAAATATGCAGTACTTTCTAATTCAGAAAATGATGCTTGTCAGTAAGGAGGAAAAAAAAAAAGGCAAGTTAGTACTGTTCCTTCTTGAATGGATGTGTCTGTCCACTGAATGCTGTTTCAGATCTTCAGCTTTAATTATTTATTTTTCCATCTTTTCCCTCCCTGATTTATTTGGGGAACTCCTGGATTTTAATACACTGTTTATATGCTCTATATCAATTTTGGTTTAATTTAGCTTTATATGCATAGGAAACAAGATATTTGTGTTTTATAGGAATGCTAAAAAAAAGTTATTCTTGTAGACTGTATTTACTACATGGTTTTCCTGCTCTTCCACAGAATGACAATTGTGCTGTGTAAAGAACTGTCAACTTTCTCTAAAGAGTTTACTACGTGCTTAACGACTGCGGGGGTAAGAGTTACACCATCGTTCTTAGGAATGAGATGTGGTTAGTTGATTACAACCTTGGGATCTTCACCACAGAGCGCTTTTTGTGTTTGCACACTTAGATATGCAGTTTTTTGCCCTGTGAAATGATCTTCTAGGTCACTGTTCCCCAGACTGTGGCAGCTGAATGTATGCTCAGCTTCTGAATGCCTCCGGCTGCATTCAGCCTGGCGCAGAGAGGGGGTGGGGATTGGTGCTGACAGTACTTAGGAGACGGAAGAAAATAAGGTTTGCGATCCTGTTGCAGATTTTCCAAAACACTCAGGTGTTATTGAAGATAATATCATTATCTCTAAATTCTCCAGTTGTCCACAGTTCATTTGAAGATGGAATGTGTGTATTAGTATACGACTTGTGTTGGGCATAGGCGGGTTACTTTGTTCTTATTTGCATGCTACCGGGCAGGTCCTCTGCAGCTTGTGACTTAGCTTTCCTATAGTCAAGGGAGCGACGGTGATTTTAAACTTACTGAGGATTTAGCTTTATCTTGCTTGAAGAAATGTGATCGAATTTTCAATCAGGATAATATATGTCTGATCTCTGCAGGTCAAAGAGAAAGCAGATGTGCTTAATCCCTTAATCACTGGAGTGTTTTTGGAGGTCAGTTATGCTAAAGTTAAAACTTTAAGCTAATATTTAAAAAATACATATGCTGCTTTTTTTTTCCCACTTCTTTATCCTGATGCGTGCCAAGTTCTCTAACCCGTGGTCTAAGATTCTGCTTACCTGTCTGTCGTGGTTTAAGCTGGCAGGCAGCTGAACACCACACAGCCGTTCGCTCACTCCCCCCACACTGGGATGGGGGAGAGAATCAGAAAAAAGGTAAAACTCATGGGTTGGGATAAAGACAATTTAATAGGACAGAAAAGGAAGGGAAAATAATAATAATGATAAAAGCGTATACAGAACAAGTGATGCACAATGCAATTGCTTCCCACCCACTGACTGATGCCCAGCCAGTTGCTGAGCAGTGGCTGCACTCCCTCCAGCCAACTCCCCCCAGTTTTTTGTTCAGCATGACGCCATACGGTGTGGCATAGCCCTTTGGCCAGTTTGGGGCAGCTGGCCTGGCTGTGCCCCCTCCCAGCTTCTTGTGCACCTCCAGCCTCCCCGCTGGCAGGGCAGTATGAGAAGCTGAAACATCCTTGACTGGTGTAAGCACTGCTCAGCAACAACTAAAACATCAGTGTGTTATCAATATTATTCTCATCCTAAATCCAAAACACAGTGTTACAGCAGCTACTAGGAAGAAAGTCAACTCTATCCCAGCCGAAACCAGGACACCATCTAATAACTTAAAAGTGTTAATAAATGTCTGTAGATTTGCACAAGAGGTGAGTTACTTAGTGAAGAGTGAGCCTTACATGGTCTCAGCTGACAGTTATGATGGGTCAGAAGACGCATATTAAATTCAGCAGTCTGGATTTCTAGAATTTAAATGTCCAAAGGCAAACCTTAGACAAGCTCATAAATTAGCATGCAAGAGTCCCAATGCTTCCCAGCTGTTAAGTTGGTTCTCAATGCTTATAAACTTCTGAGGTGTGGTAGGAAACGGGTGTTTCCTGTCGGTGTGTTCTTCCTTCCTCCCACAACATGCTTGTGCTTCACTTTGAAATACAATTCTTCTCATCTATTATCGGAAACAGTATCTTACATTTGGACTGCACTTGATCTTGTTTGGTGTTTTTTAAGGCAGTTGCTTTTTTGCCTAGTGGCATAAAGCCCCTCAAAAACTTAATATTAAATTGATTTCTAGAGTGAAGCCTTAAAAATCTGACAAGCACTAGGTTTCTGTTTATGTGCATTAATCAGTGCTGTTTGAAATGAGTATGTGGTTTGTAAAGCTGATTAGTAGTATAATTATTCATGTGTGTATTTTGATTTTTTTGTTTTCATAGGCTTCAAACAGTGCTTCATATATCCAAGATGCCTTCCAGCTCTTGCTGCCTGTACTGCAGATCTCTCTTATTGAGGCTAGAACGGAACCATCGCAGCAATAAAAATCCTTCTAATTAAGAACTTTTTGACCTTCCCACTTCGTAGTTTCCATGCTGGAGAATGATGTAATGGCTGTTATTAAAGGGAAAAAGATTAACTCTGATCGCTGCTGCTGCAAGAACGGTGATTAAATGCAGCCTGGCAATGACAGCTCTTACAGCACATTGTGAAATGTGATTAGCATAGTCCAGGCTGGTGGACAACGTGACAGACTTAAAGTGCAGATTGCTTCTCTGTTTTCATGGACTGTCTCTATCTTTTCACTGAAATCCCTCTGCTGTATGTGTTAACAAGCTCTTTGGAGAAGCTCTCTGGACTGTGAAGACAATGCTGGAGAAAAGAGTAGCAGCTGGCCAGTTGAAGAGTTAGCTAAAACCATGGTGTGATTTTTAAGTCAGAGAGACATAATTAGGTTCCTGATAGCTCTGCATTGGTGTTGAAGTGAATATTGGATAGGAGGTGCAAGCAAAGGCAAATATTTATGATTATGAACCTTGCAGTTCCTAGGCTGGAAAGAACAGAGCAGAGGGGATTCCTTATCAAGCCGTTGTTGCTGAAGAGAAGCCCCAGCTTCCTGAAGATGTCTGTTAATGACTCAGGGATGTGGGACGGGGACTCTCACTAGGGTGCTGTTTCTCATTCCCTTGCAGAGTGCTTGCTTCAGCACGAACTGGGAAAATGCTGATCTGGCCCTAAGAATGCGGGCACTTTTCTTTATAGCAATAAATGAGATCTGGCTAAAAGGGATTGATTCGTGTTTGGGCAATTTAATGAGAGAATTCAGCAGGAGGACTCGCCTTTTTCAGTGCAGCTTGACATGTCAGCCACAGACTGTTCACAAACTCAGATACTGCTTTTCTTCTGTTTCTGTGTAAAAACACTATAATGCGATGCTCCTTCTTCTTGGAAGGTATATTAAAGTAGGGGGAGAGGAAGCAATTTGGTTCTGTTAGCAGGAGTCCTCATTTGTCTCAGAAGCCGCTCCGCGTATGGTATCTGTTTCTTTGTGCTGTGAAAGTTCCCTGCTTTTGTTCTTTTTTGCAATTTCTAGCTTTTGAGCCTGCCTATTGGGGGGAGCAGCCTCTGTTGGAATCACAAGAGCAGAAATGCACAGCTAAAATGGAACTTTGAGAAGTCCAGAATAGCTAACCAGAGGCGACCGAGTGTCACACCTGCCTCTCTACTTGCTCGTTGGTAACAATGATGCTCAAATCCCATTTTGAAAATCCTTGGGGTTTTAGCAGGTCTTGCACATTTCCGCAGTACTGAAGGCTTAACATTCCTCTGCTCTACTTGTGCAGCAGAGAAGTGTTTTTATTATTAGAATACCTTTTGGCTAACGCTCCTCTGATTTTATATATATGGAAAAAGCCTTGCCTTAGTCGTGGTTAGACTGATCAGATCTCTAAAGGGAGAGCCTTTTTTTGCATCTTAAAGAACACTAGACTTGAAAGGAGTGTGTCTGGGGTAAAAATCTGCACTACAATAAACTGTATTTTTTTTCTTCTTTTGGTTGATAGCATTATTAAAGAAAGGATTTGTTTTGACAACCGTTTCAGTTAAAAGCTATCAAGATAGCAGTGGGCACAAACGAAATGAGAAGAGAACTGTGGATTTTTTCTTCTCGGCCCGAGTGTGGTTTGCAGGGCAGGGCTGGGTGCTGCTCTTGGGGCCAGGGCAGCTGGAGCTTTTCTCATGGCCGGGGGCCGTCTCATAGGAAAGAGGGCTCTGAACCCAGGCCGGGGAGCGAGAGCTCCCACAGCCGAGTTCCCAGTTCCTGCAGCCGTGCAAAATGGCAGCTCTGCTCCTGCCGCAAGCCAAAATTTACAGAAATGGCAGGAGAAATAAAGATAACGGGGTTTTATGAAGCAGCAGCTGCTTTTCTTGCAGATAAATTTTACTGACCCCCAGTGCTTTAGTGTAGAGTAGTTTAATAATTAAAGGAAATGAGGTGATTTTTTTTTTTTTTGAAGATGCAGACAGTAATTCTTTCGGTCATATGCCCACCTGGATTTTATTATAGGAGCCAATAATCAAACGCGCACCAGCTTCACTTGTGTGCCAGTGCAAGGACTGCAATAGATTGCCAACAAAAACAGTTCCACAGTTGCTGAAATCTTCCTACCCAAAGGATTCATCAGAATTCAGCATCCAACTGTCTGGAGGTCTTATTGCTCTGCCTTGCCTTGTGCATGAACCTAATGAGAGCTGGCAGTAATTTGAGCACTTCTGGTAGCGTTTGGGGAGGTGAGAGGTGGCTGAGAATAGATAAGAGTTAGCTCAGATGCTGGCAGTGACTTGGAGGGGAAAAAGCCTCCCACAATTATTTTCTTTCCTTGGGAGAGATTCTGTTACTTGCAGCTGTAAAAGCTGCTTCCTGGCAGCTGCTGTGGAAAGGTTTAAAACCTAAAAAAGTCTTGGTCCTCCCGATGGGCTTCGGGACTTGCTCCCAGCCCTTGCCCAACCAGCTTCCCAGGCGCTCGTCGTTCATTATTAAAACACGCACGTTCAGCAGCAGCAAAACCTCTGACACGGGCGGGATGAGCAGTTGTCCTCATTTGGAAGAAGCAGCAGCTATGTTGCCACTGGTGGCCCCGAGCAAGGGGACAGCTGTCCCAGGTCACCCGCAGCACAAATTAAATGGCCTGACTCAGAGGCAGGAAGGGGAGAAATGGCAGGAGGAGGAGGAGAGGTCTGGCATTTCCTTCCCAGGTGTGCACACTGGATCCTAAATAAACAGCGGTCTACGACGATGTGATTTAAGCAGAGAGACTGGTCTTCTGTAGCCAAAGGCTCCTTGGCACAGAAATGGAGGACATAAGTGCCCAGCACTGTGCTAATTAATGTTTTCTGGGAGTTTCGCCGGTCCCACGCAGCTCTGCACTTTGACAGCAGCGCGGAGGTGGCCGTGCGCTGGTGTTTCGGCTGGCAGGTTGCTTTCCTTCCTTCAAGGGCAGCTTTGTGCCCGCTGCAGGGTGAGAGCAGAGCCCGCGCCGTTCGTGGGCTGGGACCCTCCGCTGTCCTGCTGGGGGGAGGCAGCCACCCCGGTGCTGTAAGATGCTGGTGGCTGCAGCCTGGCCCCGTGGCCGGGACAGTCCCCGAGAGCCGGTTCCCTGGGGTGATGCTTTGTGTCCCCGTGTCCAGGGAGCGATGGCAGGGCTGTCCCCTGGGCTGCTCTAACTGGAGGATGCTGCAGGCTTAGGTTCCTCGCATCAGAGTACTGAGAGCCTGTTCAGGGCTGGCAGGGAGCGAGCAATGAGGTCACTGGTTAAAAATAAGGTCAGCGTGGTGTTTGTGGGGCAGGAGCCTCGTAAGGAGGCGGGAGCTGCTCAGAGGAGCGGGGTGGGATGCCAGCCGGTCCCGACACCAAACAGCCTCCCTGGATGTGTCCCAGGGTCCCGCGCTGTGCTCCCTGCGCACATCTCCACCGAGCTCCCGCACCGTACCTGACCTGGTGGCTGCATCACGCTGGGACAGGCGGGACTGCTGCCGTCGTTTAGCCCAACACCGAGTGCCGGTTGCCGGGAGTTCCCTGAATGATTTGTGCGTGACCTGAAACATCTCTGCTAGAAAGCACCGCCACTATTGATCGTAAAATTGGCAGCAACAGGGACTCTGCCGCTGGCTTTGCTGAGCTGCACCAGGGTTTATCCACTCTTGCTGTTAAAACCCACCCCTTATTTCTGATCTAAACATGCCGAGGGGACTCTGGCTCTGCATTTGGGACTGGTGCAGGCCCGGGTGGAGGAGGCCCGGGGCAGACATGGCCAGGTTTTTGGGATGAGTGACTTATGCAGGGAGCAAGCAGCTGCACTGGAGTTACCCAGGGTTAGTCTCACTTGGTGGGAGGGGGCTTCACGCATGCTGCAATTACTGTAAATTAAAGTAAAATGACTTCAGGAACAACTTTGTCGTAGAGTTGAAGGCTTTCAATGGGGTAAATCTTGCGGGAGAAGTAATACCTTTTATTAGGTGGAGAAAACAAATTAGCTTTCAGGTACACAAGGCCGTCTTGACATTATTGTTACTGTTATTATCCCCTATTGGTGCTATTAGAAACGAGGGCATTGCATTAGAGGGGAAGCATATTATGCAAGTGTTTAGACCTGCTGGTAACTGCTCTCTGCTGACAGGTATTTACTTAATGATATGTCGGAGTGAAAGCCAGCAGCAAGGACAAGCATCAGAGGAGGCTGGGAGTGCTGAGCTTTGCCTGGTCCAGCCTTGCCTGGACCTCCTGGAGCAGCCCGACACCTCCCACCAAGAGGGGAGCAAGGACCTGCTGGAGGTTCCTCCCACCGTGGTTTTAAGGACACCCCCAAATCCCCTCTTCTCTACTTCAGACAGGCTCGTGACCATAGCACATTCCCAGAGTGAGTCCCCAGTGCCCTCCCTGGTCCCGTGGCTGGTCCCCATGGATGTCTGCAGTCTCCAGAGCTGCCCTGGCTTGCTTGCGAAGGGTCAGGAGGTTTTTCTGCTCCTGCCCACACTGGAGGCAATGTCTGTGAGGCTCTTGCAGGTACAAATGGGACTGGTCATGTTTCCAGTGTCATGTGCTGCCTGTGGCGGGTGGCAGAGCCAGTTTTTCTGCTCTGAAAGTGGGACTGGGGAGGAGACCGCAACACTCAAATACCCAGGTCCCTGGTAGCTGCCAGCCAGGCATCGAGGAGGCCACTTGCCTTTTTCAGCTCCAGGTAAGGTGCTTTTCTGTCTCCCTCATGTCATGGAGGGGATTTACAGAGTCTCTTATCACTTTTACAGGCTGGAGAAGCAGAGCGGGAGGGCAGAGGGTGCAGCAGGAGCATCCCTGGGATGGCTCGCATTCCGTGCCGTCTTGGGGACGGGAATGGGGCATCGTGCCTGAGCCTTGCGGGAAGGACTTCAGTCCCCTGGGTGAGACAGGAGCGGGCACAAACACTGTGACCTGTAAGCCCGTTGTGCCTGGGGGGTAAGGCCACCCGGGCTATCGCACCTGGTGGGGTATGAATACGCAGGCTGCTTCGTTAGGCAGAGGTCTGATCCACGTGCACCTTGCGCTTTGCTCGGCCACGGAGAACAATTGCAGCTTGTCAGTGGGGACTATAGAGCCGGTCGCTGCGTTTTGCTGGTTTGCCTGCCTGGGCTTTAGGGAACCAGCTCATCTGGGGCAGGGAGACCTGCCTGCCTGAAACGTGGGGTGGCCAAGGCTCCTAAGGAACAGGCAGAACTGGATCTGCTGGTCTGGGATGGGAAAAAGAGCTGAGCGTTGGCAGCCATCATCTGAGCCACCACGCACAGAGCTATGGGTGGCATCGCCCGGACGGGAGCACGGCAGAGTCCCGGGGTGGGGGAGCGCACCCCAGCTCTTGGAAATCGGCTGGGTTGGTCCCCAGGGACAGGGTTAGCGGTGCGGTGGGGAATTCAAGCATTGTAACCCCCACGGTGGCATTTCTTAGCGTGCGTTGGGGCAGCACTACCCCTTCCCAGCCCTGGCTGCTGGGCTTTGGTCTCGTTGCCCATCTCCTAGTGCAAGGCTTGAGGTTCACCTCCGTGGACCTTGTGCCTTTCCTACCTGCTCGCCCCCCGGCAGTGAAGGCACAAGGCAGGGGCATCGCCTGCGGATTTGGGGCTGGGCACACACCGCGGGAGCTGCGGAGCAGCTTTGGTGCACAGGACCTGGGGTCAGGGCATCAGCTAGACCTTCTCCTGTACCTTCCCAGGGGCTGCCTTTTCTTTTGTTAACATTTGATTATTTTTAATGATTTCAGATTAAAAAGTAATTATTTTCAATTAGTTGTTCCACTTCTTAATTACGGAGATGAATTAGATTACTGTTCGTTATTAATTAGATTTTAACTTTGCACTGATTACTCCTTTTATCAGCCACCTCCCGCACTCCTGCCCTCCCCGTCCAACCTGCCTCTCCCCTCTTGCTGCCCCAAACCCCGCTGCCCTGCACCATCCTGGGGGCGTTAAAACCTGTTTGGAAAACACAAATCAATGTTATCGGCTCAGAGGCTGCAACCAGCTCTTTTAAAAGCCCAAATACCAACCAGATGATGTCATTTTGTGGCCAAAAAAGCATGAAAAGAAAGCATTAATATCCTGCCTCCCTCCATCAGTGGCTGGAAGAGAAACTGTTTCCTAATTAGCTGCTGTGGCAGCGACCCTGCTCTTCCCTGCAAGCAGGAGGGACCCAATCCCTCGCCCCTGCTGCCTTCCCCCTGCCCTGTTTTGCCATTTGTCTACGAGAGGGAGGGTTTGACCTGCCGGGGGTATTTCATGGACTTTGTTCGGTCTGCTATTTTTAAAGTAAGCTGTTTTCTTTCTTTTCTTTTCATCTGTCACCTTCCAGGCACCTGATCAATAGTCAGAGTTTTCTTGCCGTTGCTCTCTGCTTCTCTTCTGCTCCCTGCTGCCTCCATCTCCCTCCCTGCCATCGCCCTGTCCCCGGGGGAGCTCTCCTTTCTGCTGTGGATTCCTGGGAGCCCCAATGCTCGCTTTCTATTGATTCACCCTCATTTAATTTTAAATATTTCTGTAATTTGTACCTACTCGTGGTGGGTTTAAGGCATCTCTCTGCACATTTGCCCTGAGGTTTCTCTGTCTGCCTCCATCACGCTTCCCCGGGCGGAGGGCAGTGGGTGCTGCCTGGGTGGGCACAAGGTCGGATCCTTTTTTTTTCCGGAGGCCACAGACTGCCTTACCCCTTTCCCTGCTGTTTTGTGGGGTTGGAAGTGCACAGGGCCTCTTCTCCCATGGAGAAGAAAAAACCGAATGGTGGGGTCCAGGAAGGTGTTTTCATCCCTGAAAATCTTACCTTACTGCACCCTTCAGTTGCTCCTTCAGGTCCTCTCTGTGCTGTAGGTGTGACGGTCTCGTGCCCCAGAGCCCTTTGGCTGCGGTGAAATGTCGACAATCCTGAAATGTGAGTGTTTGGTGTGAACCCAGGGGGACCTGCTGGGTTTGTGTGTGCTGGACGCTGCACGCTGGCAAAGACCCTCCCTCTGTGCCCTGTTGTAGGGTTTGGACGGGAAGATAAGGAGACAGAAGAGAAGGAGAAGGAAAAGGAGAAGGAAGAAGAGAAGAAAGAAGAGAAGGAAGAAGAGGAGAAGGAAAAGACTGAGGGAGAAAAAGAGAAGGACAAGAAGAAGAGGAAGAAGGAGGAAAAGGTAGGGGGATGATGGATTTTTCTGCAGATCAGCTGCTGAACCATCTGCCAGAGGGTTTCTAACCCAAAAGTCCCCAGCGCGGTGCTCAGGGTGAGCCCAGCACTTCCCAAAGCATCTGATGCTGGGGGCCATGCTGGGGACCCCCTGGACCAGCTGTGCCACTGGCTGCGCAGTGCCTGTGGGGCACCCAGCACCCTGAGCACCCGCTGCCCAGCATGCGGTGGGATGGGGCCAGCTCCTGCGAGGAGGATCGGTGTCCCAGGGGGAGGCAGGCAGCTACGGAGCAGGGCTGTAGGCAAGCACGGCGCGGGGACGTGAACGATGTGGAGCTCCCGGGTTCCCACTGAGCCCTGTGGAGAAGGATGCTTGGCACAGGCAGGTACGGGTGGCAGCCAGGGTTTGTAGGGTGTTAGAAAGCACCGGCCCCAAATGATTTACATCCTGGCTGTGAAGGAAAGCTGTGTCTGACCCCTGGCAACCCCAAACCCCTGGCAAATGGAGCTATGCTGTCCACAGCCTAGAAGTCACACTGCGTGTGTGGCTTTTCCATTGAGAGAAGCTCTCTCTTTACTCCCAGTATTCCTAGTTAGTTCTCCCTCCTTGTCCTCCTATTTCAACCCAGGTGAGACGCTGCTGTGGACAGCGATGCTGTCTGCACTGCACACATCACCGAATCCTTGCTCGTGGCTCTGGAGGTGTCTGCGGGGCCACGGGCACGCAGGGGGCCACAGCAGCACCAGCGCTGCAAAGCCTGGCTCGAGATACCCGCAAGACCAGACATCTCTCTGACTCGAGGCTCCAACTCGAGCAGCAAACGGGGTGTCAGGGTCCCGGGTGACGCTTGTCCTTCTCTCTTCACCCCTGCAGGGAGATGGGGAAGAGGACAGGAGGAGCAGCAGCAGCTCCGACAGCGACTCGGAGGAGGTAACCACACCAACACTCCGTGTTGGGGCCTGGCTGCCCCAAGGGATTTGCACCTGCAGACCCCTGAGTGGGTGCTGGTTGTGGGGGCTATTGAATACTTGCAGGTACTGGAGGATGGAAAACAAACCCAGCACTCCCCTCACATGGTGTCCCTTTTCTTTCTGTTCCTGTCCCAGGACCACGGCAGTGACAAGGACGATGAGAAGGAAGACAAAGATTAGCCTTTCCATGCTGGAGCGGCAGCGCGTGCCCTGGGCACGCCAAGGAGGTGGGGATGCAAACGGCAGCACGCGCTGGAGGGGGCCCGGGCCACTTTTAGCCAAATAAAGGTGTTTGCGGGCTCCAAAGAGAAATGCTATTTATTCATCCAGTCACGCTGCCTACCCAGTATCTGTCCCTCCCAAGAAGGGAACAGCCAAGGAAAGGCGATAGGTGGGGAGCCGGGATCTGGGTGAGCACAGGCAGATTTTGTTCAAGACCATGAAAGAGTCTGGAGAGAAATCCAGGGGCTCTGGCTGCCTGGTTCTGCAGAGTCCCCCAAAATTAGGTAGTACCAATTCCTCCCTGTCCCCCCCGCGCTGCTTCCTATGGGATGGAGCAGCCAAAGCAGAGACAGGCTGCGCAAAAGGCAACTCCAGACCCCTGGGGCTGTGCTGAGCTGTTACAACTGACTGTGATTTCAAATTTATCAAAAACATACAAAAAGCAGTTAGAGGCGAAAAAAAGCCCTCCCAAACCTCCCTTTCCGCAGCGCTGCCCCCAGCGCCGGGGGCTGAGCGTGTGCGCAGCCTGGAGCCCGCCTGGGGCTGGAACCGGGCGCAGCGCCAGGGGGGAGCGGAAAAAAAAAAAAAAAAAAAAAAAAAGGGAAAAAACTTGGGAAAAATGAGCTGGCACCGCCATCTACCGGGGATGGGACGTGTGACAGAGGGTTCCCGGGTTTCATAACCGCGGGGCTGTTTTGTAAGGGCCCGCAGCGCGGCCGGGGAGGGAGCGCAGCGGCGGTGCGGGGGGCGCAGCCGGGCGGCCCGGGCGGCTGCGGGCTCCGTCCCCTCCGGCCAAAAGGGACCTCGGAGGAGGGGGTTGTGCCCTTAAGAGCAGTGCCAGCACCCCGCTGCTGCTGGCGGTATTAGGCTGAGCCCAAAAGTCTCACTGTCAATAAAAACTTCAATGCAAACTTGAGCACAAGCTCTCCCCGCTGCGTCGCTGCCTTGATTTGTTTTCCTTAAGCGGTCTATTTTTAAGGGTATTTTCCTGAGTAATGCTGATTTCAGACAAAATCAAGTTTAAGAATCAACACAGTGGAGGATTTTTACTTGAAACCACAGAACGTGGCTTTAGATGTTGTTTTCATGGAACAAATGTAGCCAGCTCTCACAACAAACAGCAGGAAAGATGCTGAGGAATGTTGTCTTAATTATCCAGCACAAAGATTAAAGGGGAAACACGAAGACGGGAAAAACAAACAACCCCAAAAGCCAAACTGGGTTTCAACGTGCTGGTTGGGCTTCAGCAGGGAAAGGCTGAGTCTGCCTGCCTTATTGCTGCGTGAAGAAGGGTGCCTTAATGTAAAATAATCCTGTGTGGGGTTATTTTACATATTTTACTTTCCCCGCCCTGCAAGTACATAGGACTCTTGCACAAGACACAACCTACTTCCAAACAGTATATGGAGCTGCAGCATTTTACAGTCTCCTGAGGCCATATTCCCATGGGATGAGAATCTCTTGGAATAAATCCTCTGTATCTGGACATGAAAAGGGGAGGCCCTGCCTTTGCTTTTTAAGTTAAAGGTTGGAAACTTTTCAAGCATGCTGTGCCAGACTGTTTTCTGAGATCAAGCATGCCTGTAGGTGCTCAGTTGGAGCAGAGAGGTGTTGCATCTCCGTGGAGTGAGATTCTGCTTTGCGGCTGATGGCAGATATCTCACCGAACAAGCTAAAAGCCCTAAAATTGTCCTCTGCACCTTGTGCCCCAGCTCCTAAAGTGGGTGAAGCTTGCAAGTGGCTGTCTGCAGCTGACCCCACCAACGTGTCCTCACGGTGCCCAAATCCCAGCACCTTCACATCCTCGGAGCCAGCGTGGGTACGCCCTGCGCTGCTGGGTGATGGGGAGCGCCGAGCCAGGCAACGTTTTGCTGTTTGCGTTTTACAGTCCCTGCTTCAGGCCACTGCTCTAAGCTCTGTGAAAATATAACATGTGCAGCCAGATCCCTGTGGCACAAGAGTAAAAAGCAAAACGCACGCAGGGACCAGCTCTGTGAATACCCAGGCGTCTCCTCCAGCAGCCGAGATGTTCTCTGTCCTGCATGGAGCTCGCTCCCCTCTGCGCCCCTGTGCTGCCTTGATTTGAACCAGTCAAATTTCCCCAGAAAGCTGCAGGGGTGAAAACCATTTCAAATTAGCTGGCGTCCCTAAGTCCTCATTGCATCTCAGCCCTGGCTTGCAGCCAGGCGACGCGAATGGGCATATAGCACCAGCATTTATGCCAGCCAAGTGGATTAAGGCTTTAAAAACACTTAGTGGAGGAGGCAAAAAGCAGGTGGAACATTTGGCTTCTGGGGATGCTGAGGACCCTTAGCCGCAGGGAGACAGTGGCTGTCCTGTGGGACGCATCTCCCAGCACGACCTCGGTGTGCCGAGATGGACGCTTGCCCACAGACGTGACAGCCAGCCGCTTCCCAAGTGCTGCTAGGCATCAGGTCTGACTTCATCGAGGTGTTTAACCACCTCATTTGCTCAAAGTATCTGCAAGTTTCAACTAGGGGCTGCCTGGAGCTGATGTGCCTTCAGCCGGCTGGGAGAGGAGCGTGGACAGAGCCATGTCGACCGCCCATCACGTCAGGCTCTGGAGGGGTGGAGTAGGAAAAGAAGACCAGCAAGAGAAACTGGCAGCCGTGGAGTTACTTAAGCAAGTCTTGTTTACACCCATTTACTCCTTTTTATATAATAACCTTGGCTGGTCCTTGGGGAGCAGGAGGGGTTGTGCTGCCCCTGCCCACAGCCCCTGGGGGAACCCGCAGGGACCCCGCACGGCACGCGGCCGTCCGCGGCCTCGGAGCAGCAGAGATGCCAAGAGAGCTTAGGTATGGAGAAAGAACTGATTTCCATACCATTTCATGCAGAGATGCCTCCAAATGAAGGCACTTTTCTATAACTGCCAACAATTTCAGAACAGTGAGGTTGGACCTTTATTTTGCGATTAAATTTTTCATCTTGCATGTGGGGGCTTTATTATATAAAGTGTCCTGTTAGGGAAACAAGCCTCTCTAAGGTAAAGATCAAAAAGAAATCTTTCCTCTGTTCCCAGGTGACCTTCTTCATGGAAACATTCAAGCTGCTTTTTCATTCTGCTAAAAAATGGAAACAGTTAGAAATCCTGACTTTCCCAGAAAAGCTGATTCCCGCAGCCCTGCTTATGATCTGCTAAACTCTGCAGAGCGTCAGGCAGAGGTTTCCTATGAAACGACTCTTCTATTTTTGTGCTGAATAACAAGAAGAGCAAAACCAAAACAACTTGAGTCTTGCAAGTGAAGGGTGTTTTGGAAGGTCAAATCCCTGCTTCTGCTCCTGCTCCCTGCAGAGCACTCACACTCACTCCTCTCTCTCTGGGCTGCGTCCTTCTGCAACTTGTCCCCTCATTCTGAATATCTGTAAATTAAGACTTTTTGCTATGTTAATTAGCAGCTAAAAGTTATAGCAGAGCTTTATTCACTGAAGTGCTTGGGATTCATTTTCATAAAAATGACTCTAAGGGTACACAACTTCCACAGCACCCTTCTCTCCCCTGCAAACCCTTCTAGGACTCCCACATTTGCTCTTTCAGAAGAGCAGAGCAGGCTCTTTACTCCCCAAACCTCCCTGCAATACATTCCTAAAATCCACACAGAAACAGTGCCAGGCTTCTTGTGAAGGAAAACCTGCAGTGTGCTCCAGCAGATCCACCAGGACAGGTTTCTGGGTGACAGAGCTTCCACCGAGTACTAACAACTTGATCTCTTTAAAAGCGGTGACGTCCGCGCGTTATGAAAGGGCGCGCTGGCGGTGGGGCGATGACTCACTTCCCCAAACCCGATTCACCTGCCGTCTAAAGTGCAGCGAGAGGTGGAGGCGAAACAGCCTGTGGAAAAAAAAAAGGCACAGCCAGAAATACTCATCTGCTCCCTGAGCAGAAAGCTCTGCCCAGGCCACCGCCGCTGCAGCCAGCCAGGGAGCCCGCAGGCAGCTATTTATAATTGTGGTAGAGACACAGCCCTGCTCATCCCGCCTGAAATCCAGCCCAGGGCCTGTGTTTAGGGCTTCCCACCGGCTGGCTGTGGGGAAGGGGGGCTGCAGGAAGACTCTGAGCAGCCCCCTGCATTGCTCCCTGCGTCTTCAAGGGGCTTTGTTCTCCTCCATGGTCAGACACGGGTCTTAGCTGGACTTTGAGCCACTGACTTTGCAAGAGCTCTTTTGTCCTCATGAAGAAGGACACTTGAATTATCAGGCTAGTGGTGGTGGAGATGCTGGAGCTGAAGGAATAAAGACCAGGGCAGAGGATGAGAAAGCTACACACAAAAGCTCATTTGGAAAAACATCTGTACAGGAGCCAACACTAAGAGCAGAGAGAGGGGAAAAGATCTGAGCTCCCCGGGCAGTGCGGCTGGGGCGAGCACTCACCCAGCAGCTCTTGGCCACTGGGGAAGGAGAATTCATGGAGGGGATGCTCAGCTGCAGGACCTCGCAGCTTGCCCACGCTCGCCCTGCGTCATCACACTGCGATGCCCCAGACAATGCTGCTGGCACCAGCAGATTCGCTCCCAGTTGGTGCCCTGGTGAAGGAGAGCTGGGCTCCCCCGCCAGTTAGCACCCTCCTGTCACCCATTAAGGCACTGGATGAGTGGGACAAGCTGGACCCTGGACCTGACCTGACCAGGGCAGGATAGAGGCATCACTGCAGACCAGGCTCTGCCATCTGCAGAGCCCACCCACCCCCACTTGCAGCCTCCTTTGGCAAAGTGAAAAGGCAGCGCTGGGTGCTGGCATCTGTGTCAGGCGGGTGGGAGCTAAACAGGAAAAGTAAAAGAAGGAAGAAATGAGAGAGGCGGCACGTACTCGCTTCTTGCTGGGGCAAGGAGCCAAGGCCACACGGGCTGGTGAATGAGCCGGGCAGGGCAGCCTGGCGAGTCCCTGAGCTGCAGTGATGGGCCACCACGGCGTCACCCCTGGCCACTCATCCCAGGTCAGGCACGTGGACACACAGCAGCTTGTGAAGCCGGTAGCTTTTGTCTGACCCTGTAGTAATGACTGATTACAAATCAGCTCTCCCCATCCAGAAGACAAAGACCTCCAGGTCTGGCCTGCTAAGATGCAGCTCCCTGTGGACACCAACCTCCTTGGAAGTGGTGGAGCTTGCTGCAATGTAAAGGTGGAGTCACATCCTCAGAGAGTGGGTTCCTTATGGCTTTTCCTCCTCCTCTAACCACTTGGTTATGTTATCCATGCCCTTATGCACCCTAGGATTAGATGGTGCTAAACGAGCCATCCCTCCATGGGGTCTCCTACGGATGGAGGATCCTCAGCTGCCCTTGAAACACCAATGAAAAAACTGCAATGCATCAAGGCAAACTTATAGCACCCTGCACTGCAGACCACAGTCTTGTCACCCATCCTAGGGCTTCCCCCCGATAATGAGGACAATTCTGACCTTGCTTTTAGCTGTACTCCCTTCTCAGGAGTATGTGGCTTGTACATGACCGCCCATGGAAAAAGACATCTCCATGCATTTTATACGGGACTTGCTTCTAAGACTGAGTGATAATGTTCTGCCAACCTCTTTGGCAAGATGTTTGGCAAAAGAGTAAAATGAGCCAGATCTGGATCTGGGCTCTCCCCCTGTGACTCTCCAGTTTCCAGGAGTTCAGGCATAAGCCCAGTTACAAGAGCAATGAGATAGCGTTACATCGCAGCTCTGCGTCCTGCCAATCCATTTGATAGTCCACTCATTTCTCGAGGAATGATGATGCCTCAGGCAAAGCCTGTATGACTCAGAAGGGAAAATATTAAAGTTTTCTTTAATTCCCCAACCCTGTTTACAGCTGATCCTCCTTACGCGGAGAGTCAGGGCCTCTCTGAGCTCTGAAGCAGCAGAGTTTCAGGACCCAGGAACAATACCATGTCATTTAGATGATTGCTCCCTGCCCAACACCTAGTCAGCACAGTGCAGACCTCGAATACCAAACATCAAGGTGCAGTGTGGCACGCTCCTTGCCTCTGCCCAAGGAAAACCAGGCACGGAGCAGCTCCCGTTATTGCACAGAGACCTGAAAGAAAAGGTGCTTGTTATGAAAGACGGGCCGTGACTGCAGACGAAGAGGCTCCCACACCACCTGCTTCCACTTCCTTTTGCTTCACTTACCACGACCGGCTTTGAACCGCGTGGGGCAAATGGAGAAACGTCCTGTGTCTAGAAATATGACGCAAAGAAAGCAAAAATTCCAGGAAGCTGATGTGTTTGTTGACAGGCTGGGAGGGGTATCATGCAAATAAATCCCCGCATATTATTTGCATGTAGCGAGGTGTAAAAATAATTCCTTAGATCAACTCTCAAGGCTTGCAGACAAGCTGGGATCCAGGCACAGCGCTGCTGAAAGAGTGCTGTAAACCATGGGGGCAGGAGTGGGACTGCACAGATGCTGAGGCTGGATTTGGCCCTGGCTCTTTGCTTGATCACCCAAGCAGGAAAAAACAACCTGGGACCTGATCCTGTGCAGGCTGCACTGGCTCGTACACATCTGTGCCACATCAGCCCCGCATGGCCCTTGCTGATGGCAACACTCCTCCTGCTCAGCTGGGATGCCGACACTTTCCTCCTTCTCGTGCTTTTGAAACAGGGAAACTAGTTTTACCTCTGTGCAACAGGACTTTCAGGTCTGACGGTGACAGCCTCATCCGTGCCCGAGGAGGTTGGTGGGCAGAGCGGGGATGGCTGTATGTAAAAGGGGTCATGACATTCCTGGTGCATATTCCCGTTTAGCAAGTGCTTCTGGTGCCTTTGAAGATGCCCTAAGGAGCGCACAGGTCTCTTCTCTCTGCACAAAAAAAAGGCACTACTGGGTAGGTGCTGTCACCTCTGAGCCACTCCTTAATCCCCAATGTGTCAAAATCAAATGTCAACGTTTGCAACAAATATTTATGCACTAAAAAGGAGCAAACATAGCAGGTGTGAAATCCCTGATCCTCATGTCAGCCCCTCAGCAGCCTGGACCACATTAGTGAGGCTGTACTCGAGCCGGAGCACAAGCGGTGCTTGTGGCTGGGAGCCGGAGGAGCTGGTTTCTCCTGCAGGAACACCTGGAATTCCTCACCCTGCACTGACCCTGGGCTGTTTCCTACCTTTAAAGTGAAAGAAAAAATTATAAAATAAATCCTATTGTGCTTTGGAAATAGTTCCTAAACATAGTGTGATCTGTTCTGCATTATGCAAAATGTGAAGTCCTCATCTGGCCAGCAGAATGGTTAGCATTAAGCGTTTAAAGCTTTTTTAAAATTTTTTTTCTTGCAGTTATGTACTGAGTCAGCGCAAATACACCAGTGCCAAAAGAAAGCATTTGGAGTTCAGAACCAGCTCAGCTCTGGATGGAAAGAAGAAAACAAATTGTTCTTACGCAGGTGCTAATGAAGCCTGGTTTCCAATGGACTTGCGTGTCGTGCTTGATTGATTTTTAACTGCATTATGCAAAGGCAGCGGCATGTCCTCGCCGCTTACAAGGCACTGGAGAGCCCACACATGTGAGAATGGTTGTGGAGTGAATCAGGAGGTGAGGAAAAGAACACGACAGGCCCCAGGAAACAGCCCGGTGTCTGCCGGAGGAGCTGGCTGGGGCGATGAAAGATGCTATGCTCCTCACCCGCCGCTGGCTCCCCGTGGCGGAGGCTGCTGCTCCCAAGCTGAGCCGCACAAACAGGTTACGGGAGCACTCTTGAAGCACATCGCTGCAAAGCTGGCCACGGTAGCTAAAGTCACCCTCATTTCACAGGTCAGGAGCCATGAACGCGTCCTTCTTGAGGGGTAATCTGGAGGTAAGACTGGTGAGGACTCCCTGGTGCAATCTTTTGTTCTAGTGAGTATCCAGGTTTTGGTGGAAAAACTTGCCATGGCGAGAACTAAATCATGAGAGGAAAGCGTCTGGCGTGAATGAGCCTCGACCATTTGAGAAATGGCGATGGGGGAAGTGATGTGGCAGGTTACCCTGGGAGGGCACCCAAAGACTGATCCTGTGGATGGGGAACATGGAAAATGTCCCCTGTGGGGCAGAGTCCCTGACAGCCCCCCGACACTCCCGGGGTGACTGCTGTCCCTAATGCCACGCTCAGGAGGTGTTCGGGGCTGTGCTGCTAAACAGGGCCTGAGATTTCTCCAGTCTTGAAAGGACCACTTCCACAGATAACGGAGCAAGCAGCAAAGCCTTCCAAGCCTACATAAAATACTTCAGTTGCTGAGCTTTTAAAACCACTCCATGAGCTGTTTAATGTGATCACAATACATTTTGAAACAAAACCTGCTCCACGGCCCAAACCTCTGCCAGCCACTCCCTTAGTGGGGCATGGGTTTCACCAGCACTCGCATCCTACTGGTGAGCTCCCTCCCTGAGCATCCCTTCCCCTGCATGCATGGGTTTGGTTTGTTTTTGGGACCACACAAAAGAGCCCTTGGGGAATGTGCATCATCCTTATATAAAGTCTGATCTACTAAGCTCCAGGGCTGCCAGATTTCAGCTGTTTTTCCCAGCACCTGCTGTGCAAGAGCTGCTGCCTCCTCACTGTATGGCTGTGTGGCGGGGGGATGCATCTCCCTTGGGACACAGAGCCCATCCTGGGGGTCCGTGAGTGGGAAGGAGGCCTTCCCCAAAAAGGGTCTGAACTGGTTCAGAGCATCTGGGGGAGATGCAGTTTCCCATCTACACTGGAGGGACACCCCTTTCCCCCAAAACATCCTGCCGTGCCGGGTCTGCATGGTCGGGTCTGCAAAGGGGCCTGTGGTGTCCCCCAGACTCCTGAGCCCTGGCGAGCCTCAGCTAGCTCAGGCACCCTGCGCCCTGGGCTGCTCCTGAGCCCCCCAAGCAGCACGGGTATCCTGTGCCCCAGCCGCTCTGGAGCACCCCACGCTCCTGGCTCCCTCCCGGAGCGCCCTGTGCCCCCCAGGACTTGTGCCCCTGCCCTGCTCCGCAGCACCCCAGATCCTCCAGGCAGCCCGCACCATGGGCTGGCTCCAGAGTGCCCTGGCCCTACTCCGGGGCACCCCAAAACACCCCCCACCACTTTTGCACCCTACTCCTGCTTCAGAGCGCCCCAGACCCCCTGGGGACCCTGCGCCCCAGCCGCTCTGGAGAGCCCTCCGGCACCCCCGCGCTCCTGTACCCCCGGCAGTCACTTGTACCCCGCACCCCGGCTGCTCCGCAGCCCCCCAGCACCCCGCGGCCCGGCTCCGGGGGATGGGTACCGGAGCCCCCAGCACCCCCGCGGCCCGGCTCCGGGGGATGGGTACCGGAGCCCCCAGCACCCCGCGGCCCGGCTCCGGGGGATCGGCACCGGAGCCCCCAGCACCCCGCGGCCCGGCTCCGGGGGATCGGTACCGGAGCCCCCAGCACCCCCGCGGCCCGGCTCCGGGGGATCGGTACCGGAGCCCCCAGCACCCCGCGGCCCGGCTCCGGGGGATGGGTACCGGAGCCCCCAGCACCCCGCGGCCCGGCTCCGGGGGATGGGTACCGGAGCCCCCAGCACCCCGCGGCCCGTGCCGACCCCACGCCGGGGCACCCCCGTCCCGCCCGGCCCCGCCCCCGCCCCGCGGCGCCCCCGGTGCCGCCGGCTCCGTTACGAAACGCGGCCGGGGCGGGGCGGGGCGGCGCAGCGCGGCGACGGCGGCAGCCAATGGCGGCCCCCGCGGCCCCGGCCCCGGCGCCCCCCGCCGGCTACGGCTCGGGGCGGGAGCGGGGGTCCTGCCCCGGCGGGACGCGCCGTGCCGGGAGCCGCAGCCCTCCGCCGGGCCGGGCCGGGCCGGGCGGGGCGGGAGCCGCCGGGAGGATGGGCTGAACCGGGCGGAGCGGGGCAACGCGCGGGGACCCGGCGGCGACCGGGCTGTGCGGGCACCGCTGGCCCTAGGGGCAGCTCCCCCTCGTCGGCTGCAACTGCTGCGATGAGCCGCGGCCCCCCCAGCCCGTCCTCCCCACCCCGGGGGGGGAGCCCCGACCGGCAGCCCCTCGGCCCCGGGAGCGGGGACCTGGACATGCTGCGCTGCCCCTCCTGCCTCCTCCTCCTCTGGGAGCCGGTGACCGTGTCCTGCGGTCACTCGTTCTGCAAGTCGTGCCTCGGGGGGGCCGTGCCCTCCCGCTGCCCCCTCTGCCAGGAGAGGCTGAAGCTGCTGGGCGTCGGGTCGGCGAGGTGCAACGTGGTGCTCTGCGGCCTCCTGGAGAAATGCGTGGAGCTGGAGAGCCGGCTGGCCTGGCTGGCAGCCCGTGTCCGGGACTGTCTCACCCGTGGGGACACGCGGGAAGCGCTGAGGATGGCTCAGAAAGGGGTCGAGCTGGGTAAGCATCACCGGGCCCGAGGGGCTGGCGAGGCAGGCTGGGGGTGCGGATGCTGGGTGCGAGGGGCCAGCCCTACCGCTGAGATGAGGATGCGCAGGCTGTGCTGTCGGAGCAGGTGGGTACCAACGTGGGTCACTTTGTCCCAGCACCGCGGTGCCCTCCGAGCTCGCACGGTCCAGAGCTGGGACACCTGGGAAGCTGGAAGCGTCGGAAAGGCAGGGCTGGTGGGGATGGGGAGGGGGGATCCAGGTGCTGGGCATTTCTCCCATGTCCGCAGGTGTCCCGGGGTGAGGGGAGGGGGCGGGTGGCCGGGCAAGCCCCGCTGCTCATCCCAGCCGCAAGGGATGAGCGGGCCTGTGTCCTCTCGGCCACATGCTTCTGGCATTAGCGAGTGGCTGGAGGGGAAAGAGCTGCAAACAGCTTCTTAGATCTTGCCGTCCGGCAATATTTCAGTGTCAGAGGAAGAGCTCTGCCCGGGGGTGACTATTATGTAAAGTGGTTGGGACTTTTCCAGTCTGGGACAGACACGTCCTTACCCCCAGAGCCTGGCGAGGACACAGCCTTGGCCGAGCTCCTGCGCCAGCCCTACGGCGCAGGGCAGGGTGTCGTGTGTCCCCCCGCCCCGGCCCCCTTCTGCAACCGGCTCCTGCAAAACATTTGCCTGCAGGGTCAGGATCGGGCCCAGAGGGATTGATCTACTTTAATGTGTGGCTGTAAGTGGATTTCTTGGAAAGTAATGCTTAAATAAAAGGGGTTATACAATGTAATTGGAGCAGGGGGTTGGGATGGCGGAGGCAGAAGGTCCTTTCTCCACCGGCGTTTCTATGACAGCAGTCAGCTCTCCTCCCGCGGCGCAGACACTTATTCATCGCCCGCTGCGAGACAAGTGCCAGAGGTTCAGGGTATGCCTGGAACCAAAGGGCTGAGCGGGCTGGCCGATCCTGGTGTTGGCAGCAGAAAGCAGGTCCCTTTATGCAACCTCCTGAGGCGTCCGTCTCGTACCCTGCACACCCGTCCTTCAACGCAAATGCACATGCACGGTTCTCTAGTACTGTTTGCCTTATTGCCAGACTTTGACTGGAGTGTGCAATTATATATCTCTTTTTAAAAAGCCTCTGCGAGTATAAAAAGGAAACGTTGCAAGCTCTGTCCTCAGCCTTCCCTGCGTGCTCCGTTCCCTGAAGGACAGGGGAAGTCCGGCTTAGGGCAATGAGGAAATTGCAGTCACAGCAGCCGCAGCTCTTGTAAACCTGCCCTTGCTGGTGCTGCTCAGGCTCAGCCGTGTGGGTGGTGCTTTCAGGACGTGTTTTCCAACTCCTGCAGCCTGCTTTCAGGCTGCACAACTTCTTACACGGTCCCCTTTGCTTTCAAACATAACCACTGATAAATGTTCAACCCACGAGAATGGGGTTTTTTTGTGGTTCGGTGTGGCACGATGGGCCAGTTTGCAGTGCCCTGCTCAGCACAGCCCGCAGAGCCGCTCTCTTTGCTTGAGAAAAAATAGTCAACTTTTTATCTTCTGTTTTTCTAAGTGAACAAAAAAAATGCACCGTAACGTGTAACACCGGAGGCCTCCCGTCATGCGTGGAGGCGGGAGGCTGGGGAGCACTATCAGTCACTCATCAGCTGCCGGGGCCGCCAGCTGGCTTACGTCCCTAATGTCTAATGATATCATAGATCAAGAATAGCTGCAGCAGAAGAGAAATGCAGAATTCATAGCCCCATTTTACACATCTTGTTTTCACCAAATCAGTCACTTTATTGCCAGGCTGTGCGAATGTTCAAATGGGTTTGCCCACAAGGAAAATGAGCCTCTAGGCTTTGTACCCATTTGTTCATCTCTACTTGGGCTGGAATATTTTGTCTCTGAATGCGTGCTTGCGGGACGGGGTACTGAGCAGCAAGTTCCCACGCTTCCTGACTGGAGCCCTAAGGTCCTGGCTAGCATTATAAATGAAAATAAGCTCCGAGGGATCAGGTGTTGCTCTGCACAGGTCAGCGTGGCCAGTGCAGCCTTGGTGCAGGAGTGGCTGGGGCCGGGCTCTCTGCTGCTCTCCAGGTTGCGGTGGCACCTTGAGCCCCAGGCAGAGAGCAAGGTCTGCCTGTGCTCTGCGCTGGGCACGGGGACAAAAGTAGGCGATAGCCATGGCAGAGCTTCCTCCTCCATGATAAGAAGTGATGGGCACCTGGGAAGATCGGTGGGCGCCTGGGCATGGTGACAGTGGAGGCAGGCAGGGGTGCGGGCAGACCTGCAGTTTGCTGGCAGAGCTGCATCAGTGCTGTGTTTGACCCGGAGCAGGAGGAAAGGCTGCCAGGGCTGGAAGTGCAGGAGACATCATCAGCCACGATGTCTCCCAATGACCACTGGCCAGCTGCTGCACAGCCCCCTAGACCCAGCTGGCCCCGGTAGGAGCTGCTGGCCCTTCAGGAAGGCGGTGCTACCACAGTAAAGGCAGTGCCAGTGCCTGCAAATGGTGCCTAATTTATAATGCAGATTTGGCCTCAGAGGCAGCGTCCTGCTGGTGATGGTCAGCACTGGGGGTGGGACCCAGGGCTGGGTGCACGGACCCGTTGCCTTAGCTGGAAAGGCAGCAGTGCGATGGATGTAGGTCACCTCTGCGGCAGGCTGTGATATAACGGGGTGGGTCTGGGAATCCTCCACGGTTCAAACCCACAAACGTAACCACACCTGGCTGCTCTGTGAGCTGCACTGTGTGCGCTTTCGGGGTGCTGCTCACTCATACTCCCTGACATCCTCCAGCCCGGTTCCCCTGCTGGCAATGCTGGTAGAAAGGAAGGGCTTTATGGGGCTTCCCTGAGGCAGGAGAGAAGAGGGTCTCACTGCCTGTTATTTAGGAGCAGGCAGGAGCACGCGGGGCACCCAGCACCGTGATGCTTGGGGTGTCATGGCCCTGCGGGAGCTGTGTCCCCTCTGCCACTGAGATCCCATCAGTGACATCTCGCTGATGAGGAGCTGGATGCTCAGTTCCTTTCCTCCATTTTGGGAAATCTCAGCCTTTTCTCATACTTGGAAACCCCAAGTCATGTGGTGGGGGCAGATCCTTGCACCCCTCCTGGTTTCCCCTCTGCTCCCGGAGAGCGGTGGCAGCCAGGTGGGTCTGGGAGGCTCCCTGGTGTTTTGGGATCGCAGGTCTCTGCAGCTGCAGGCTCGTTTGGTAACGTGTTATTGTGGCTCTGCTGGGTGAATCACATCACAGAGCCTCCCATGGCAACAGCCCCCATAGGGAGCGCAGGTATGGTACAGCCTTTTTGCTGCATCCCAAAAGGATGGATGAGAGCCCAGATCCCAGTGTGACTGAGCCCCAAGGCAGTGGTGGGGCATCTTGGCTGAGGGCATTCGGGGCAGATAGGGAAAAACAAAGGGAAGAGCCTCAGAGAATTTAAAACCAGATATTTAGGGAAAATAACTTCCTTCCTGAGACTTAGGAGGCCAGCAACTCCTGCCAAAGGGGAGCACAGGAGCTGGCTGTGCTCAATGCGGGCAGCAGCGCAGGGGCTGTCCTGCCATGGCAGGGTCTCCCTGGCCTCATCCAGCCCCGCTGCCTCACCGCGCACAGACTCATCACACGAGTGACGACCTTTCTCTTTCCAGCCCCGGACGCCAGCTCCCTGCGGCTGTGCCAGGCAGAGGTGTTCATGGCGCTGGGGCAGCACCCGCAGGCACTGGAGGACCTGGATGCTGTGTGCAAGGCTGAGCCTGGAGAGCATGAGGTGAGCAGAGGGGAGGCCTCATCGGCTGGCTGTGCTTGGAGCCAAATCTTACTGTATGGGAGTGGTTTCCTCCTTTTCTGAATTCTCCTAGCCATTGGATTCATCCTGCTCAGAAGTACACTTGCCAAACCCATTAAGTTGCAAATCCAGGCTGCAAGTGCTGCGTTGCACTGATGGGAGCGGTCTGGCGCCGTGTCCGTCCTTGCTGGCGTGCAGGCGGTGAGGGCACGTAGCCCTGCTGGTGCGCAGGATCGCAGCTGGTGGCTTGGGGATGTGTTGGCCAGAGGCTGAGCTGCCCTTGAAGAAATCAGCCCTGGGAGCTCGCTTGCTGATTTGTGAAGCACTCGTTGGCAATAGTTTTCCAGCTTCAAAGGCAGAAGCCCTTGACTCCTTCTCTAGGTCTCAGTGGGGTTTGTTTGCTTGGCTTTTGCAACTGCTGCATTTTGGAAGAGTTCTGTTTTATGGGTACCTGGCTGCGGGTGGACCTGGTGGGCAAAAAGGACAAGTCTGAGCATGGGAGCAGTGACGTGTCCGGGTGCTTTGGCCTGGGATGGGAGCAGGCAGGAGGCTGGAGGGAGATTCCCTCAGGGCTCGCATGGGAGCTGAAGGGGCATGTGCTCAGCTGGTCACTGTCTCGTAGTTACTGCAGGTTTTTCTGCTCTGCAGGGCTTCTTCAGGAAAGGGAAGGTGCTTCTGGAGATGGGACAGAGAGCCGAAGCCCTGCTGGTGTGGGAGCACTGCCTGACGCTCAGTCCCCATTTCCACCCTGCTCGGAGAGAGATGGAGAAGGTGCGTGGGCCGTACCGTGGCGGGGTCCTGTGCCCTCACATCACACAGGGAGATGCCCTTGTCCTCTGAAGGACTCGCGTCCATCACGATCGTGCTGCTCTGGCCAGCACTGGGATCAAGTGAAGTCGGGTCCTGGTCCAAGAGCCTTCCCATCGCTCCGATGCAGGTTCACCCATGAAGAAAACTCCCCTTCCTCAGTCCGTATCTTCAAGTCTCAGGTTTTGCAGGGTTTAGATGCTGACATGGCATGAGGTGGGCTTCGAGGCAGCATCAGTAGTCACCCAAGGCAAAGCAGCCAGCTGAAAGCTGCCACTGGAGAGTCAATGTCTTTTCTGCAGATGATTTCAGGCCAGCACCCACCTGTGTACCAAAATCACCGTCACTGGTGGGGCCTCCAGCAGTGTCCCCCAGCATGGGGACTTCATGCCATGAATGGACACTTGCCCTCCAGGAGGGAAAGGGCAGGGAAATGGCAAATGACCTCATACCCTCCACAGCTCACTCCCTTCCTCCTCTTTGTGGGTGATGGAGAACATGGGTCCCACCCCTTAAAATACACCATTTTGTTTGCTGCCTCCTGCTGCTTTCTTCCTTACGTGCTGCTAAGGCATTTTTTTGATGGAGAGCTCAGCCAGCACTGAAATAAGTAACCCCAACGTGCCCTGTGGCGAGCAAGAAGCCGCTTTGGGGAAGGAGGGAGCCTGGCAGCCCACCCACCTCCCTGTCTCCTTCTCCCAGCACCCCCTGAGCCCCTCTTTCTCCTTGCAGATCCTTGCACAGGAGGATGCTCCTCAGCCACGCACGGCTACTGCATGCCTGGGTGATGCTCACCTGGGCTTGACTTGTCCCCAGGTCGATGGAGGGAGCCCTGAGCTCCCGTCTTCCGCACAAGATCAGGTGAGAGAGCCTCCAATGATCTGAGTCTGCGATGGGACTTAATGTCCCTCTAGTTCATCCCAAATTGGGGTTTTCTGATGATGGGAAAGGAGGTGTGATAAGGGGAGACTCTGCAGGACCATAACCATGTGCACGTGGTTGTGTGCTGGGATGAGAAGCTGCAGGTAGTGCAGGGCGGGAGAGCAAAGACACCATCGAGCTGATGCTGCGGAGGCTGTGGAAACAGAAGAGGCTCTTTCTGTCTCCATTCCTCTCCCAGTTTTATTCTGCAATACTTCTGGTAAGATTTTAGACTTTCATTGTGTTTAAAACACTGAAGTCACACTACATTCAGCACAAAAAAAAAAAGAAAATATCAGTTTGAATGTTTTTTTTTCATCCAAAAACCACATTTGAGAACAGTTCAGACCATTAGCAGCTATTAAGGAAAGCTCATCTTTTGCTCTTTGCCTTCTATAGATTAATTTGGCAGGTTTGGAGAGAGGTGGAAATCAAGAGGAAATGGGCTCAGATGCACCCAAATACCAGGTGGTACATCTGGAAAGAGTAAACCCATGTTTTAACCATGAGATGAGCAGGGGTGCCTGGGAAGGCCATGCTCTCCTGCTGTCCCGCAGATGCAAGGTGTTAGTATACACCAACACGCTGGAAAGACTCCCGGTGCCATCGGGCTCGGTGGGGTGGATGGGGCAGTGTATTCAAAAGGAGGAGAGGTTTGAGGCTTGATTTAATCTTTGCTGTGTCTAGGATCAGGAGGGAGAGCCAGTGGATGGCCAAGGGGATGCTGGGTCTGAGCACGGCCAGGGCACAGCCACGCTTTCCCAGCTGGGGCGACGTCAGGAACCGGAGACTTCGGCAGAGAGACAGGGCCAGCGGTTAGTAGGTGAGTGTCGTCAAAGGTACCAAAATCACATCTCATGCAAAATACTTGTTTAAAATCCATTTTGGCACTGAAAACTTAGTTTTTGCGCTGTGTGCCAGCTCAGCGAGCAGAGATCTCAGGGGCAACCGATGGGGCAGCTCTGGCCAGCACATTTGCTGCTTCTCATGCATGTGAGGAGGATCCGATCTTCCCATGTTGAGGTGGTGAAAGTACACCAAACCTTTGGGTGTCACTTGGTGAAAAGTTCTTGCCGAAGCCAGACATCGCTTGTTCCCTGTGTGGAGCTGGGGAGAGGCTTCCCTTGGTTCCCATGGGGTTTAGATCAGAACTTAAATTCCCTTGCGAGGGACGCAGCGTGTCATGTGCTGGGGGAAGCTGCACCTCCGTTGGCATTAATTGCCATCAGCATCCAGCCAGGTGGCTTCCACATATGTAGGTTTGCATAAAGCAGTGATGATGCCCTGTGGCAGGTCTCCAGAGCCCTCCATCTGGGAGCTTCGTAGGCCCCTTCACCTCTCAGTGCCTCAGTTTCCCTGCCTGCAAAAGGAGGTAGGGAGATACCACCTTCCTCTACCAAGTACCATGAGACCCACTGATGGAGAAGCTCTGGATGAACACGGCTGGGTTTATAGTGGGGTTTATGTCACATTTCCTAGCGGTTTTGTTTTAACCTTCAAAGCACTTTGTGTAGCAATTAACTACTTACACCTCAGAACAAGGTCAGAAAGCAAAGATTAATTTTCAGTATTGAAATGGGGGGTTGTCTCCTCTTTCCTTCTCTTTTGCCACTAGATAACGAAGAGGAAACAGCAGCAGCAAAGTGTACCCAGATATGCCTCAGGGAGCTGCTGAGCATATCTGACTTGGAGTGTTCCCTCTGCATACGGTGAGTTCTCTGGTGGGAGAGCTTTTAGGATGAAGAATTAGCACCTGATGGGTTTTCTTTCCTGGTGTGGATCTTTCTTCATATCTTAATAGCAAACTCAGTCCCCAGTACTGCCGAAACACAGGTTTCAGTAGAGAGAACAGATGAGAGGGGAGGACAGGAGCATGCTTTGCCCTGCCAGGCTTTAAGAGCTCAGATTGCCCTGTCTCAGGGCGCAGCATCGTTAGGCATCGCTTGGGACATTGGAGCGGAGGTGGGGATGTTCAGTGGGGTCAAAGACTGAAAGTGGTGGTTGCCCTTTGTAACTGCAGGCTGGAACAGGGAGGTGCTGCCCCAGGGAAATACCATCAGCAACAGGGGTATTGCAAACACAGAGGGGAGCATTTCTGAGCTCTCTGCCCAGAGATGGAAGAGGGGACCAGGTAGAGCCCGTGTCCCACTTCTGACTCAGGGCCGGGGAAGGGCTGGGTGCTGCCACAGGGCATGCTGAAACCAGGCTGTTCTTTCTGGCGTGTCCCAGGACCTTGAGCAGTTGTGCAAGCGGCTGCTGGCAGAGGGCTGGGTGTTGCACAGCCGGACGTGCAAGACGGTCAAGGTCTCCTGTATGGCAGCTTTTTCCGGGTCTGAGCATGGCATGGGGGAATGACACAGGGGAGAGAGATCAACACTGTATCTGATCTGAATTAGGCGAATTTAGGTCTCTTCTGAGAGCAGGGAAACATAATGTTCAGGAGCAGTCAGGGCTCAGTGCTGAGCAGGGCTTTCCTGAGACCTTCACTTCATTTCTGATCCTGGAGCTACCTGTGAGCAAGCCGAGTGCTTGCTGCCAGCTCTGCTCTGGGAGCAGGGGAGAAGGAGGCACTTTCCCGTCGCTGCCTTTTGGGCTACATATCACTGTGGGTGTCTGAGGAACCACAGCCCTGCCAGGACCAAGGGGTGCCATCTGTGTACTGATGGGGTCCGCAGGGACCCCGCAGGGATGGGGAGCAGTGCTGAGGCCTGGGACAGTTCTCATCTTACATCATTGTGCAAGTCCAACAGTCTGAGCCCAGACTTCTAATTAAAGGAATAAGCCAGTTAGGAACCCTTACATTTAATTAACAGGAGTTATGAGCAAAGCTTAGCCAATACAGCTTTAGTGAAGGTGAGCTTAATAGCCGTGGGCTGCCAGGGCTTGGAAGACATGGCATGAGATAGCTTTCCATGGTGTCACATCCCTGCAGCATCACTGTCTTCAGTGCAGAAAGCTGGTGACGGCAGCAGATTTCCCTTGAAATGGTGGAGGGGACATGGGGAATGCTGCTTTCCTGCTGGAAGCAAAATCGCTTGCTGTCAGCAAGGTGATTCAAGGAAGATGCAGGTGCAAGGCTGGGGATAGCCAGAAGCTGCACCCACGGCTTTGCCCACCCTGACCTGCTCAACCCTTGCAGCACCAGCCTGGGCCTCTGCAAGTCCCTGAGCGCTTTGGGGGACCCCCCCGCTGTGGGGCTGAGACCAGCCAGGGTTTCCAAAGCAGGGTGCTGAGCCAGGCCTGGGGAATGACAGTTTTGAGGGCACCCAGCCCTGTGAACAGAGGCTCTGTTAAGTCTCTCTCTGCAGGCTTAGCTGCCCTCCTTCCCCCGCGTTGCTTTCTGCAGTCCGTTGACTTTGGTCCCTTTGCAGGATGTTCTTCGAGCCGGTGACGACGCCGTGTGGGCACACCTTCTGCAAGGAGTGCCTCGAACGCTGCCTGGACCACCGGCCCAACTGCCCCCTCTGCAAACAGAGCCTGAGAGAGGTGAGGGCACGCATCCCATGGGAGGGAGCCCAAGGGAGAGACGAGGATCGGCTCCGGCTGCCAGCAGCGTGCCCAGGGCTGGGGTGGGAAGGTGCGATGCTCGCATGTTAGCAGCTCCCTGGCACAGCGGTGTCAGCTCCACTCACATGGGAATGACCAGACAGTTGATAATTAAGACCAAGAGATTCATTTCCACAAGATGCCAGAGTGATTTAGTGAGATTGTAAACAGGACTGAGAGGGGGAGAGAGAGAGAGAGAGAAAGAAGCGAATGCTAATTACTTTTAAAAATGGAAATGGGTGGAAAACCTGCTAGCCTGGAGATTTGATTTAATTTTTAATGAAAAGGGACTTGGATGAGACCATCAGAGAAATTAGGTTGTCATACAAGGGCTGCATCACTGTCAGAGACAGGATGCTGCGTTGGACGGGCCCCGGCTCTGAGCTGCGTCTGGAGGTCTCGGTGGAGCTGACATCCCGTCCTGCTAGATGGCTCGACATCCCCCGATAGGTTTTATTCCTGACTTTCTCTGATCTAAAATTACTCTCAGCTCCAATAAAAGTAAGCGTGATTCAGAGCCTGGCATGGCCTCAGGGCTCCCCCTCGTGTTCTTCTTCAACCTATTTCGGGGTCTAATTTCTTTTAGTACCTGAAGGCTGGAAGCTACAGCCCCACCGTGCTGCTGCAGGACATCATGCTGGCCACCTTCCCCGCACAGGTGGCCGAGCGCCGGGAGCTGCACCAGGCTGAGATGGCAGAGCTCTCCAAGTAAGCAGGGACCTGCTCCAGCACGTGTGTGCATGCGTGCGTGTGTGTGTGTGTGTGTGTGCACGGGGGCCGGGAGGGGCTCCGAGGGGGCTGGCCACACCACATACCATTGCTCTGGCTTGGTTCTGCTCAAGTGGTGTCTGTCCTGCTTCTAGGACCACATCACAGCAGTGCTGGGTGGGTATGGATGTGCCCCATGGGGCACCTGGGGATGAGGGAGCATCTCTCCAAGGAGCTGTTTTGTGGGCAGCATCTGTCCTTGGGCTCTTGGTGAGCCAAGTAGAAGCTTTGATGTTGCTCTGCACCGGAGCATCACTTCTTGGGGTAAAGGACACATCTGGTTTGGGGCAGCAGCTGATGCAGAGCCCTTGGGATGGGGTTTGCTCCAGGAGGTTTCATAGTGGTCTCTCCTCCTGTCCCTCAGCCTGACCAAGAACATCCCCATCTTCGTATGCACGATGTCCTTCCCAGGCATCGCCTGCCCTCTGCACGTCTTCGAACCTCGCTACCGCCTCATGATCCGGCGGTGCCAGGAGACTGGCACGAGGAGGTTCGGCATGTGTATATACGAGAATGGGAAAAGGTGAGCTCCTGGGCAAGGCAGCTTCCCTCTGCCTTGGCTGATTTGCCCCTCTCTGCCCCAGCCCAAATGTCTAAAATCCCAAGTAGTTTGGAGAGGAGATACAAGATGCAATTTCCTATCCCACTGCACTCTGCAGATAAAATCAGGAGGGAGTTGGTGTGTTCCCCACACAGCAGAGTGAAACGGGATCTCGCTGCCTTCTGGCATTGCACCGGCCAGGCAAGGAATGGGGCCAGGGCTGGAGCTGGGCAGAGCCAGCGGTGGCTGTTAAATATGACGGTCTTGGAACAGCTTCTGGCTCAGGATGTCTCTGAGCTGCATGGTTCCCTGGCCATGTCCTCCGGCTCCTCTTAGTGAGCACTTTAAAATTGCCATATTTCTCATACTCTGTCCTTAACAAGCTACGAGAGGACACGGCGCTAAATGGGCTTTTGTTTGGTGCAGTGTGGCCATCCTTGTGCTCCTGGTGGCACCTCCAGATCTCAGATGGGCTCAGTCTCCAGGCTGCTAACCCAAGTACTGTTAAATACCTGTATTTACATGATGTATTCTCCCTGTGCTCCAGTCCTGTTCAAGTGAAATGAGATAAATAACATTTTCTGGACTTTGGGAGGATGGCTCTGCAATGGATGGTGTCTTCAGGACCACTGGACATCAGGGCAGTATGAGGACCCAAGTCATTTTGGTGTAAGGCAAATCCAAGGGAGTGTGGACAGTGTGCTCGCTATTCCCTGCCCTTTTAGCAGCAAGTGATAACTCAACAGAGTTGAGTGAATCTCTGAATTTGCCCCCTCCCAGACAGTGTGTTCCTGGGCCTTTTCCTCCTTGGAGGTGGTGCCTTCAGGAGAAGCAGCTCTCCCACCACTGGTATCCCAGCTCAGCTCCTCTTTTCTCTCCCTGGCTCCCTCCAGTTTTGCTGACTACGGCTGCATGCTGGAGATTCGGCAGATCGAGCTGCTGGCGGATGGGAGGTCCTTGGTGGACACCATCGGCAGGAGGCGGTTCCGGGTGCTGAGACGCGGACACAGGGATGGCTACAACACTGCCGACATCGAGTACCTGGAGGACAAGAAGGTGAGGGCAGGGCCAGGGCAAGAGCCCCTGCTGCGGTGGGACAGAGCCTCCCCATGGACACCTGCATCCCTCTTCCCTCCATGCAGGTGGCCGGGGAGGAGCTGCAGGAGCTGCAGTGCCTGCACGAAAGCACCTACCGCTTGGCTCAGCGGTTTTGTGAGCACGGAGACCTTGCCTCCAGGCACATTTTGATGCAGCATGGACCCTTGCCGGCGAAGGAAGAGGACATCCAGGTAACGCCCCGAGGGAAGGGATGCTCTAAATAGAGAGGGTACCAAGAGAGGCCCTGAAGCAGCGCCGTTCCTGTGCTGACCACCCTGCTTCCCTGCTCACCTCCCCCCCAAGATGAGCAAAACAAACCTTGTTTTTCACTCCCGTTACCAGTTATGGCATCTCTCACTCCGAGATATGGTAGGTCTTGTTTGTTAAAACTGTTTACTGTTTCTTTTTTAAACTGTTCTTGGAAACTGAGCAATGAGTTTTAAAAACTTTCCTGGCCTCTTTTCCTAAATGGTGACCAAGAAACTGAACTGCCTGGATTTGAAAACACTTGGGAAAAAAACAAAAACCCAAATGGGCAAAGAAACGAACCCCACAGCTCAGCCAGTCTGCGATCTCCTTTCTCATTGTGTTTCTTTGAGACAGCCATAGCTGGCCAGAATAGCTACCAGGGCAGGATCTAGTTTGCTCATTAAGTTGCTCTAAGAAATTCAGATTCTGGAGAGAAAAAAAAAGCCCAAAATTTAGTTTTCACTCCTTTAAGAAAGTGTTTCCTGCCGGGACTGTTACAAGTATGCTCTTGCTGGCTTGTCCCAGGCTAAGGCTGTCCTGGCCAGCAATCCCATCGACGCTGTGCTCAAAATTACAACACGATTCATCCTCCTTCAGCTGAATCGAGCATTTCCCTCTCAGTTTGGCTCAGGTTTTAAAAAAGCCGGTTTACAAAAGCACTGCCCAGCGGTTGTGTCTGCCTGGCCTGCACCTTGCCTCTTTGTCTTTGGGGCAAATGCCCCAAAAGATATCAACCACACAGAATTCGGCCTGGGTTTAGAAAAAGCATTGCCTTAAAGAAGGAAATGCACAAGATATTTCTTTGTCTCTTTAGTATAGACTTTTTCCTGGTTACATCTGTGTCTGGAGACTCCCTGGGGAATGCTTGTCTGGAAATTAAATCAGTTTATCCAGCAGTTTTGAGCCTGGACAGACAAAAGGGCCGTTTAGAGGAACACCTTAGCCAAAGCTGGCATTGCTGTCTTGACAAGAGCAAATGTTTCCCATCCGCGATGCCGCCCAAAAGCCTTGGGTTCACCTTGCAGTTCCTGACGTGGGGGTCTCTCTCTCTCTCCCCTCCAGGCTTCAGCAGACGGCCCGACATGGTGCTGGTGGCTCATCTCCATCCTGCCCCTTGACCCGTCCTACCAGCTGAACCTCTTCTCCACCACCTCCCTGCGTGCCCGCCTCACCCAGCTGCAGCGCATCCTCACTGCCCTGCTGCAGCAGCCCCCCGCCGGGCACCCGCTGCCCGAGCACAGCCCCCGGGGCCGCGTCTGAGCCCCCCGGCCTCTCTGCAGGGGAGGCCTCCACTCCCTCGGGTTTCTCTATGTGTTGCTTCATGGTTTTGCGTGTGGTTTGAGACCCTCCAAAAGTGAACTCAGCGATGAGCTGGGCACCCTCTGTCTGGCTCGGTGGGGCCAGTGCCGCACCAGCAGTGACACTACACCGGCTGTGCCGCCTCTGGGAGCTGCTCGGTGACACAGCCGTGCTGTGCCGCCAGAGGGGGGACCAGGATGGCAATCTGGGTTGTGTCTCGGGAACCAAAATCACCTGCTGAGCTGCTTTGGTGCTAAGGGAGATTCTCCTTAGGGCAGAGGACTGAGTGCGGGGATCACCTCGGTTTTGGCTCTTCTGCTTTGAAGGACAACATAGGGGTTTTTGGTAAATGGTCCTGCTGTGTGCAGCAGATTTAGAGGCTTGGGAGAAGTGGCACTGGGAGGCAGAGACGTCCTGATGGCTTCCCCCAGCCTTGGGAGCTGACGGCTCTGCCTCTGCTTATGACTTTGACTTAATTTCTATTCGAATGAGAAGAAAGGTTAAATTAAACAATCTAAAACTCATGGTCCTGCTCCCAACCACCTCCATGGCCACATGGTGAGGAGATGCTCCTCTCCGAATGCGACTGGGTCCGGACATCCCCTTCCCACCGCTCTGCTCGGTGCTTTGCTGTGTTTGCTGTGCCGAGCTCGCCGGCCACTTGCCCGGGCTGGACCCATGCTGGAGGCTGCCGGCCGCTTTCCCGACTGCCAGCTCCACTGCCGTGAAGTGCTGTGGGAAGGGGGGGATTGGGCAGCGTTGGTGCTTTTCCCCCCACCCAAAGGCTGCTGTTCTGAGCCTGGCTGGGTTCAGGTTGCAGGGTCGGACTTGGGACCTGGAAGGCGCTGATGGAGACTTTCTGCTCCTTGACTAGTGCAATTTTCCCATGTTTGGCATTTCTTGTGAACTTTCTGTCTCCTCAGGAGAAAATAGGGATCTGAGCTGAGGCTGGATCCTTGCACTTGGGACCCAGAACAGTTCAGGATCCCCCAAAGAGCACAAAGTGAAGTCACAGGGAGCCGAACCTCTGGAGAGGGGGGGAGCAGGTAGGACCGGAGACCGAGGCTGTGAGCCCCATGTCAGGGGAGCAAGTGCCTGTCTGCAAGTGCCTGGCTGCTGCTTGTCTCTAAACACAGGGAAAAGACTATTCCCCTGGACAGACCAGGCTTTCCTCCATGGAAATCCTGAAGGTTTGGGATTTTTGTCTCCCATCCATAATTTCAGTGGCTTTGAGTTGAATTTTAGGAGTGACATCCACTTAGTCGCTGGATTAACATTGTTCCAGAATTTTATCCCTGCTTTTCTCAAAGGCCCTGCACCCCATCTGGGGGCTCAGGGGGCTGTTGGGGGTGTGTGGGAGAGAACATCAGGCTGGGGCTACAGTGCTCCTTACTGCACGTGTTGCTGGGCTCAGCCCGGGGCAGGAGGCTCTGGACACATCTCTGGAGAGGTCCCTGGCCAGGGCCACCACCTTTCCCCATCCTGCTCTCTCCAGGAGCTAGAGATCTCGGTCTCTCCTCTCCAGCAAAGTGCCTCCCTGGAGTGACAGTCAGGGGGAGCTGAGGTCTTGCTCCCCAGGGACCATAGTGAGTGCAGGGTGGCTCAGCACAACTTTTCTACCTTTGAGCCATGTCCTTCCCCACTTTGCTGCTGTCTCTGGGGCACCGTGACTCCCCCAAGGGGCTATATCCTCGGGACGTCGGATCGGGGTGGGCAGGGGTAGGTGATGGAGGGATGACTTGCAGTCCCGGGGCAGGTGTGTGCAGGTGGCACGATGCCACTGAAGTTTGGGAAGTGCCTTTCTTTTCCGCAGAGTCAATGTGAGCTCACTCAGTGACCCCCCCTGCCCCGAGCCCCTCACCTACCCCCCAATTTGCCTGTTCCCCAGGTGTGGGAGCTCCCTGGGCCACTGCAGGTCCCTCTAGCAAGGGGGTGGCATGGGGGGATGCAGGGGAGAAGCATGGGTCTGCACCACGTCCATGCTGGGGGAGAACTGGAGACCAGCGCCCCGTCTGCCTGGCTGCTTTGGGAAGGGACTCGTGCAAATCTCTCCGGTTTGCTTGGAGCGCCTTTGGGGTTTGTATTAGCATCTTTGGTCATTGAATTAAATTTTCTTCCTGGTCATTGAAATAAAGACCTTTTTTGTTGTTGTTGTTTTGTTGCTGGTGTTTAACTTTTAGCCGCTCATTGATGAAAGTGCTTGGGCATCACCAGGGAGATTTGGGGCTGCGTGGAGAGGTGACACCCTGGCCTTCAGACAGCAGGTTAGATAGACACAGTGAACACAGTCCAGCGAAGGTAGATGGCAACAAGAGAAAAAAATAAGGTGGTTTTGCTCGCAGAAAGTGAGCATGTGAAACAAGGCAGGAAGGACCAGCTCCTGCCTGTCATCACAGCTAAAGGCTTTGGGGGAGGATGGGAAGCAGGAGACCAGTCTGGTAGAGATGCTGACCGGTGTGGGATGACCCTGGAGAGTGTCTGTCCCTCGAATGCTGTGGGGAGCATCTGTCCCTGTCCCCCCTTTGCAACCATGGGCAGAGGGCTGTGAGCGGGGAGCAGGTTTGCTTTTGGCAGCTGGCAGTAGGGATGAGTGACAATCCAGGGAGGGATCTAAAATGAGAGGGTGGCCCTGGATGGAGAGGGGACAGTCTTTAACCCCAAGCACAGGGATGGCTTGCTGGGACAGCTCTCACCTGTCTCTTGCTCTCACCTCACCTCTTCTACGTCCCAAATGTGCCATCCAAAACCAAGGGCAAGAAGGAAATTCCTCTGCCCAGCTCTGCTTTGCACCCTGCCTGGGAACCTGGAACAACTGTAGAAGAGAGGCAGAGGGCTCAAGTGGTCTGAGATGGTGGACAACCCTAAAAAGGTCCCATGCCTCAGAGCAGGGTCTCTGCCAGGCCATTAGCAACTGGTTCCATGAGGAATTATACCTTGAATTTCACCCCCCAGAAATTCTCTACAGAAACAGCTGTGCCCTGGTGAAGCCCAGCTGTGTGCCAGGGCTGATGCCAGCCCCTTTGGTGGCTCCAGCAGCCCAGGCCTTGCGCCCGTCTGGGCAGCTAGTGGGTGTCTGTATGTCCAGGAGTCTGGAGCTGGCACCGGATCCCTTTGCCATGTCGCCCTGCTCCCACTAGGTGTCAGGAAGAGGCTGAGTGCGGGCGAGGAGGAAGGCAGAGCGGTGGGGTTGTGCAGCATCGGCTGCTGCCAGAGCCTTGGCCATGCTTTCCTCACCCCCAGCCCCAAAAGCAGCCCCACTCTCAGCCCTGGCCCTGCACAGCGAGTAGGGCTGGGCTGCCCCGAGCTCTGCATCAGCACAGAAGTGAAGCTGGGGACCGGTGCAGTGTGTCACTTGAGGCCACCTCCTCTTTCCCCGGTGCACAGGGTCTGTCCTGGGAGATCCTTTCTCCACTCCGGCCAGCAAGGTCTTGTTTGCCCTCTTGGAACTGGAGCAGGGGACTGGGGCAGTTGGGAGGTGTCCTCCTCCCCGTCTTCCTCCAGCCACCCTGCTGGTTATGGCCTCAGCTCGAAGGTGGGAGATGAGGCAACTTCTTTTTCCAGCACACAGCTGGGACATCATGATGTCCCAGGACCCCTTGCAAAAGCAGACCTGGCATCTCGCAGCCCCACTGGGGTGATGGGTTGCTTCACTGAGCAGTTGGGATCTGGATGGGGGCAGCTGGGAGGGACCTGGCCACATCCACGCTGCCACTTTCCCAACCCTGCCCCAAATGTCTACCTGGGCGAGGGAACCCCAGCATCCCCACCGTCAGGTGGGACTGTGAGGTGGATGTTGGGCTTGTTACTGGCTCCCACCAAGCCATCCCCTCCTGAGATGCTCTACTCTTCAAAGTCCATTTTGGGCAGCTTTTGGACCCAGGCTGCTATGGCCTGACTCTGTCTGCGGGGACACAGAGGACCCGCGGTGGCCAGGAGCGGCTCCTTCCCCAGCTCCGAGGGCTCCTGCTTCACCTCATCCTCTGTCACAAGCCCGTGGAGAGGCCAGATCTGGTTGTGCCTGGCATGGCTGGGGCTGGTAGCTATGGGCACCTCCAGCCTCTCTGCCCCAGGCTCAGTGCTAGCATGCATGGCAGCTTCACCCCCAAATCAGCAGCCAGAGCCGTGGGGAGATGGGTCCATCTCTGCATAGGTTCCTCGGGGGCACCGGGAGTCTGAGCAGAGACGAGTGGCCTGACCCCACAGCACAGGACCTCCATCCCGTCTGTACTGCTGCACTTCGCTTTTTGCTGCTTGGATTTGTTTCCTCCCTGTATTCTTCCATCTCCGTGTGACCTCCTCCCCTGCGCATCCCAACAATAACTAGTAATGATTTCTGGCCTTTTTATAACACTCATCACTGGAGCTTTTCAAATGCACGTTTGTATCCTTCTCTAGATTTTACAGGCAAGACCTAGGGGTGGCAAGAGACAACACATTGCCCATGATTGCCCAACAAGGTCCCTGGTAGTCAGGGGACCATTCTCCAAACAGGTCCCTCTTCCCACCACATCCAGCCCCCACCTCTGTGGATGCTGGGATGTATCCTGCACCTGGATTTTACATCCCTGGGGAGGTGTAAACCAGAACCAGCACTGGCTCCGCTCCCACCATCCCAAAATGCATCCTCCAGCTCCCCTGACCTCCTCTCCAGCAGCACCATTTCCTCCCTTCCTGTTCGGCCCCTTTAACTTGAGACATCAGTGACAACTTCCCTCACATAATACTGTGGGCAAGCAATTAGCTAAAGAGGCAAGTAATTAATACAGCAGGTGTCAGGCTGCACCTCATCTTTCTTTAACAAATGGCCTATTTCCAAACTAATTAGACCAGCCAGTACTTGAGATATAGCACAAAATCAACACAAAATTGTTCGAGCTAAGATCTTCTCTAGCAAGGCCATGTTCATGCTGGAAGAGGAGCACAGAACATGTTAAGGTTAATGAAGGTAAGAAGAAAAGGGAGAAAACCAGCACCTAATTTTTTTCCATCTTTCAGCAATACCAGTTGGTGCAATGAAAGATGGATCGTATTGTTCCTGTTTTTTCAAAAAAAAAAAAAAAAAAAAGGAAAGCAATGAAGACAGATGTGCCGTCTCTTTCAAGAAAACTCACCCACGGGATGTATTCAAAGATGAAAAATGACAACTGATGAAAAAAGAGACTCAAAGCCGCTGCTGGAGCAATTGGAGTGGGACCTGCCTGTCCCTCTGAAGAAAAGGCCCCATGGCTTCCTCTGGCCAGGCTGTGCCTGGCGTAAAATCAGTCTCTGTCCTGTATGGAGCAGAGCAGGGTGATTGCGGACATGTTCTGAAGGCAACCCGGAGCAGAGATCAAACAGCAGCTGGACAAATGCCTTTGCCTCCCGTTTGGCAGCATTTTGGAGGCGCCTTGCTGGCACGTCCCCAGGCTGTGCTGCATACAGGAGCCGTGCAAAGCCAAGCCCTGATCCAAACAGGAGCAGGAAACCTGGGAAGATACATCAGGTGGAGCTGTTTCAGCCTGACCATGGGTCATTTACACCTTTAGTAAACAGATTTACCAGGACAGGCTTTTCTTACAGGCTTTATAAAACCCATTTGGGCCCATTACATGCAGCTGGGGAGCCCTGGATTTGGGGCAGCTGCATGGGGCTGCCTCCCAGCCCTCCCACATCGCCTGATTCAGAGCCACCTTTCAGCCCCTCCGGGAGCACCTGGAGGAGGAATTAACCTCCCAGTGTGTGACTATCCCCAGTCCCATGACAGTGACATACCTGAGGCTGAGCACCAGGCAGGAGGTGCAGGATTGCTCCCAGCACTGCTCTGTCCAGCCCCTGCCATGGCAGGGTCCAGGTGGGACCATGTCGCTGGATGGCACAGTAACACAGAGAGCCATCAGTGATGCTAACAGCTCTCCTGGGGGCTATCAAAGTCTTAATCAACGCCAATTAGCTTCAGTCCAGATGCATAGGATTGTAAGAGCTGGAGCTGACAGCCAGGAATGTGGAGATATTTGCTGCAGTGGGTGGGAGCAATGGGCATCGCCCGCTTGGTGAGGTCTCCCTCGGCGTAGGGCACCACCACCCAACCAAAGCAAACCTCAGCAAAGCAAGCCATCACCAATACTCGGTTGGAGCGTGCCAGCTTGTGGAGAGAAGGAGATTATATACAGTCCTCTCTCTGTATATATATACTGGCCCCTTGCCTGAGTCTCTGCCCACAGGCCGTGTCCCCCCAAGCGCCCGTTGGTGATTTGGTCTCTCCCTGCCCTGTGTCCTCCCTGCTGATTTCTGATTTCACAAAACTGTTTCAGCCCAGGTGAAATATTTACAGGACTGATTAAACATTGAGGAAATGGGAAAATTGTTAAAAGCGTGGAACTTATATAAATACAGCATTATTAAAATAAAATGTGACTTTTAGCAAGGACAGCTCTCTCAGCTGTGCTGTGTTTACCTTAACTGTTTCCCTCCATTAATTACCATCTGAGAGAGAGACTTGTGCAAATTGAAATAAATTAATCGAATTTGTTTAGAGTTTTGTGTGGCTGGCTTATGGGGATTGCAATTAAGCCAGTATGTTTGGGGTATTAAATTACATTGCCTAGATCTGTTCTTCTCTTTTCAAGCACCAGGAACGCGAAAAGGCAGGAGTCAGCGACAATTAGAAGGTAAATAGGCAGTGCGAGCAATGGTTATTTTAGCTCCTCTGCCTCAAGAATTTCACTCCTTGCAAGTATTAAGGCTTATCCTTTAATAAATGCAGCCCAGCTCTGTGGAATGAAAGATAAAGGGGAGATGGTGGAGTGGAGACCAGGGCACATCTCAGCTCTGCCCTGGCAGTGGAAACAGTGATGTGGGTGGGAGCGATGTGGGTGGGAGTTTACTCCAATTCTCCAGGAAAATTAGGCTACATGACTCAGCAGCCTTGTGTGCATTCTTGCTGGTTCCCACTAGCAGCTGCCCAGTACCACCCACGTTTGACACAGGGGAAGAGGTTTCCAGATATATCGAGGTCCTGACAAGGTCTGTGAAAACAGGCAATGAAATAGAAAAGAGAAATGCATCTGGCAATGAGGAGGGGAAGAGGATGCTCAACCCTTACTAGACACCAGAGAATCTACACCACAGGCTTTTTGCAGATAGGTATTTAAGAGGAAACCTGGCTTCACTGGTGTTGTCCATGGGCCAATCTGCTCCAGTCTTGTCCCAAACCAGCCAGCGGAGTGGGCTGCGTGGGAGTTTGCTCCGAGACCCTCTAGCCCCGTGAAGAAGCGCAGCCAGACTTCAGGAGGGATTTCAGCACAAAGTAAGGAGAAAGGCGTGGTGTCCTCCTTAGAGGAAAAAAAAATTTGGGAGGAGAAAAAAGAAAAAAAACTATCCAAATTTCAGCCTGCAGAGCTGCAGTGGCCACCCAAGGTGACTCCTCGAGGACGGTGCTTGCAGCACTGGCTCGGGCAATGGGGCCAGGCAGGAGGTGAGGAGGGTGCATGCAGATACCCAGGGAACCTGCTCTTCAGAGGCACGGCCAGGGCATAAGGCGCTTGATTCCCCCACTCCTGCCTTGTGGCTCATTTACAAAACCACAGGGGATTCAAAACTCACCTCCTGTCACTTCTCTGCAGATCCCTCTCCCTTCCCTGCTGCCCTGAGCCATCCTCAGTCCAGCAGACTTGTTGCTGGCTCTGTGTTCGTGTTACTAGGAAAAAAACCATCCCTTGCGCCCCAACAGGAGCAGATTCCCACGGGAAGCCCCCATTGGCATTGCTGTGCAGAACAGCCCTACTCTATCCTCACCTCCTTCTGCTGTGCTGGGCACTGCTGGGAGGGCAGAAGGACGGCAGCCTCCTCCCTGGTCGTAAATACAGGGTGGGCAGGGATGCCAGGGACAAGCAGCATCTGGCAGATGTGTTCTCCGCAAGCGAACCTCTTCACCTGGCCATTGCCTTTGCCCAGATGATATATGGAGTGGCTGGGCTGCAATAGGATTTCTACCTAGAATATTGGCTGGATGATAAAGGAGTCTGTCTGCGGTGATAATTGCACCATAAATAGCGCTGGGTTTGGCAGTGACGAGTGAGGCATTAGAAAACCTCACCCTCTGGATTCCTCCCACTTCCTTCCATCTTCCTGACTGCTAACAAGCTTGAAGAATAGCTCGTCGGTTTTTACCAGCCACAAGAGGTTTATTGCACTCAGATGCAGCTGGGCACCTTCCTTCCCATAAATCTTAATAGTGAAAAAGGAGAGAGAGGGGAAAAAAACCCCAGCTAAATTGGGTGATTACTGAAAAGCAGCAGGTAGGGCTGCATCGTGGCGCGGCTGTCCCTCTTCATTCTCTCTGCTGCAAGGACGGCGCCGTCCCGCTCCCTCCTCCAGACTTCCCCTGGCTCTTCTGGGCGCTCTCAGGCACTTGGGGGTAACCATCCGCTTTACTCCACTGATGGAAACTGAAAACCTGCCACCTAGCCCCAAACACTGAAAAATGAGAAACTCGAACTGGGGAGTGCTGTAAAAGTCAAGACTGGAAAGAAATATAATTGATATGAATAGACTGGAAGCCGTCTCCGGCTCCTTGCTTTTTGAGCCTGCAGAAAGCACGGGACCCTTGTCTTTTCTTCCTGAAGAAAAGCTAGGAAATGGATCTGACTCTGCAGGCAGATTAACCTGCTCTTGAACCCAAAAGATACCTTAAAAACAGGGGGTTTAACCTTAAGAACACGTGCATTAGTTTCGCACTTAACATCAAACTCAAGTCCACCTGAGCTCTGTCCTCTGGGCAGATTTGCTCACTGTTCGCGACTAACCACCACGTACTTTGGGGAAAGCGGTGTAAATGGAAAAAGTAGCCAGTACTGAATGGAGGCATCTCCTCATCAAATATTATTCATGGGTCAGTGAATTGCTGCTGCAGCTCTTCTTTTTCTTATATGCAATGCCCTGTTTTTTTGCAAATAGCTAAAAGATGGACTGTGTAGCACAAATCCTCTTTACAACCACGGAGAGCTTGCAAGATCCTGGTCAAAAATTAAACCTTGAGGAGTCAGGCATGACATACCCCAAATGCTGGAAAAATCCCATTCTTGGTTCCTAGGTCCCAGCTCAGACCAAGGGGTTATAACATCCCATGGCGGACAGCCCCAAGAAGTGGGAAATGCCCCACTGCTGACAGACTCACTCTGTCATGCTCCCAATGGGATGGAAAACTTATTTAGATCAGAGAGATGGGATCTGGCCTGTCCCTCTTTGCATCTGCCTCTGGGAAATGGCTTAAGCTGTTCTCATCCCTCTGGCCAGGCTTTGCCTCAAGGTCACAGCCCCTTCGCTAGTGCCGCTGGCTGCACATTCCGCAGCACAGAAATGCCGCGGACGGTGCGGCTGGCGTGTATTTCTGCAGCAAGGGATGTCATTAGGGTGATGCAAACACTCAGCTTCAGCTGGCGTGTGCTGTCAGAGCTCTTTAGTGGCGGGATGAAAATCTGCGCTGGCGGAGCATCCTCTGCTGACAGTCACCTCTGGCACCACTGGCAGGGCACAGCTCCCTGCTCTGCTGCTTGCAGGCTCCTTTGGAGCAGAGACCCGCGGGGATCCTTCAGGGGTTAGTTACTGGGCTGTCTCCATGACCACTCCTGACATCACTCAGCACGCTGACATCACTATTGTTTTCCTAGGAAGATGATTAAATTTTTTTTTAGAATTTTGAAGGGCCCAAGAGTGAAGGGGGAAAATGATTCTCCTTCCTGGACACTTTATAAAGCTTCCACAAATAACTGCAGTAGGAGGAAAGCAAGTTTTGTTCTGAGATGGGAAAAGAGATGCTTAAAAAGCAATTTTTAAATTGAGTAAAGTTGGGGGAAAGACATCCCCAGTGCCCACGTTGCAGCAGGACCCTTCAGCATGGATGGACGGGCAGTGCTGGGGCTCGCCCTGGCACGCAAGAAGAGCAGCTCTCTCCTTTCTGTGTGCGTTGCAGTGAAGGCTGCTAAGCAGGCACGAGCTTTTCAGCTCCTGTACAAATCCATAAGCTCCTCCAAACCTTCCTCTTCTGCACACGCAACAAATCCAAAGGCTAAATATAGAGCATGATTTTTCTCCCTTTTCTTTTTTTTTTTTTTTTTTTTTTTACCATTCTGGAATGTTTGAAGCAAAACTATTTACCCTCCTTAAGCTTTGGATTTGCAAATTTAAAGCTTTCACAGTTCCAGGTGCACCCAAAAAGATAAGGGAGCTAGGAGGTGCACTGCTGTACTTAAAAATAAATAAATAAAGCTGCGATTAATTCGAAGCTACTTCTTAATACTTGGTATTTCTCCATTATCTATAGGTATTATTATACTGACCTCACCTAAGCTGACACAGAATAGCACAAAATCCTTAAAAAACCAAAAGCAATGACCACTCTTCGGCTCTATGTTTTCCTGTTGGTTTTCTTCTTTTTTCTCTCCCTGTCCCTGATACTTGTTGGCAGAACCAAGGGCAGCGGTTTTGCAGCCTCGTGGGTGGGAGGTCCCTGTTAACGAACTCCGCAGCAGAGGAGCGGGCGGGTAGGGAGAGCGGGAGGGAGGCAGTGTGGGGAGGTGTAACAACCATTTGAAAAAACCGGAGACCCCGAAAGCTTGGGACCAGGGAGGGAATGGCTGGGCAGAAGAGAGCGGTGTGTTCCCCCACACCAACCGCTGCAGTGGGGCTTCTACTCTGCCGATGCCAAAAGCTATGGCACGGGATGTGCTGAGCACAAGATCCCCTTTGGAGGTTGTTACTGGGATTCCTGGCACGAGATGCAAAACCTGACTTCATAAACCAGATCCCAACATATATCTGGCTGGATACAGGGGGAGGAAAAGAACCAACCCAGGCTTTAAGATGATAATGAGACTGAAGAAACAGCCTGGGAGTTGAGGGGTCTGTTCTGTGCATGACTCAGTGGAAAGAGGTGAGTCAGGGCTTTGTGGAAGAAGCTTTGGGAGAGGAAGACTGGGGCCAAGACGAGATTAATCAAGTAGCAAGAGCTGCCCAGACATGGCTATTCTTGGCTATTCTATTAGGAGGGAGATTACTGCTTATGGTTCCTTAAAACGAGCTTCGAGGCAATTAAACAGGCTGTAATGACAGGTCCTCTCCTTACTCAGTGGCTCTGCTTCATTCAGCATGCCTGGCACAGGGATGGATTTATGTGAGGATGGATGCTCTGGGTCTGGAGAAGCAGGACATCCTTGTGGGAGCCATGCTGGCCCTCACTCAGTGAAAAACTGCCTCCCCTGAGCTCCGCGCCCTGCTTCTGCCGGCCTTTTCCCTGGCAGCAGCTCCGCTTGTGCCAGCTGAACAGGCAGCTCTTCCTCCTCCTGCCTGCTCGAGGCCGGACTCGGAATTCCTGTCCACGAGAGGGTGGCGAGATGGGGAGCGGGCACACGGCATCATGCCGCCGGTGTCCCGGATCGTTGGTGAGGACATACAGCTGGTGCATCCACAAGCCTACTCTTGGGTGGGCACAGCAAATACAGCAAATTCTTGGGGAAAAAAAAAAAAAAACAAAAAACAAACCCAACCAGGCCCACATGACATTTCTCTAGCTGCAACAAATGAAATCTGTGGTTTGGAGCTGAAATAAGCTGTCAACATTTGTCCGTCTCTGGGAGTTAAAGCTTTATGGAGACAGTAGGGTTTTAGTCCAGGTCAGGAAAAAACATCCATTCTGGAAGTCATTCGTTTTCTTGTCTTTATTTTTGAAAGTCATTCACCGCATTTTATTTTGTCAGCTTTCTCTCTCTTGAAAGCTCAATACCACCCACAGCACTGGGTACTGCTGAGCTCTGGCTCTCAGTCAAATCCTCTTGCTTTCAGGGAGACAGAAACTAATCAATAAGGAATATTAAACAATATGAAAGCCACAATGATTTAACATTTCCCACAAAGGTCAGAGTCCCCTAGCAGCTCCACGATAACACTGAACTGAAGGTGGCATGGTGAGATGACATATCTCAGAGATGATAAGCTCTCATTCCTCTGTTTTCTGCAGGAGATGTTTTCTTATGTGATGGAAAAGATCCCGCTGCTGAGCAGGCTCAGGCTGGCCGGGCTTCTGGGCTTGTGCTAGACTGAGCTTAGATGTCCCAGGTGCTCGTGGGGAGCCTGGGCTGTCTCAGCCCTGGGTTTGCAGGTGTGGGTTTGTGGGGGCACGGGGTCCCGCTGCAACGCATTCCTGCTTCAGTGACTTTGCCCAGTCTGAGAGTCTCCAGGGTTTTGCTGGGAATGGGGTGATGTATTCAGGTGGCCCCAGGGATGCTCAGCAAAAATTTTGGGATCCTTCAATTGACAAAGTATAACTCATCTGCCCAACAGCCCACTACCTCCAGCTGCCTGAGGCTGAGGGGCTCACTGGATCCCTGATAAGAGTTTTTAACCCTGATTCAGACCTGGGTTCAGGTCTTGATTTGGTGCCTTACCTCCCTTTCCAAAGATGGGTGGTGTTGGGAGCCAAGAAGGGCTCGCATGACTCGCTATTCAAGGGAGGGTGCAGGATGCAGCTCAGCCCATGGGAGCAGGTGTATCTGTTGACCATAGAAAAGTAACAGAAATATAAATCCTGAAGTATACCCATATCACCATTGTCTTTCTCTGCACAGGTCCTTGTCCTATTTCTGTGGCAGCAATGAGAATTTTAAATAAGCCCCAGGTGGAGATTAAATTTCTGGTTCGGCACTTATTTTTCTGAGCAATCTTAACAAGTCACTTCTCACTGGGTCCGGGACTTCTCCCTCTGTATGAGAAGGATGATGACACTTAACTTTCATTTCTACAGCTATTAATATGAAGTGGTCGATAACGCTTAAGCACCAGTGCCAGCTGTGAGACTTCCCTAAGTGAGACCAGTAATCAGTTGATCCTTGTTTCTGTTCTGATAGCAAACCTGGTTAAAATCTAACTCTCTTATTTCGAGCATCACTGGCAGGGCTGAAAAGATGCAGACACAATAGTTCAATCCAGCCAGACTGCTCTTGTATTTAAGTTTGAACAAGGGTTTGTAAAAAACACAGCAATTAGCATCAGTGAGCGAAAGAGAGGAGTGGAAAGGGCGTTGAACGATGCCAAGCTGCAGCAAGGCAGAGCCCACTGGATAGAAATCCAAGGAGCCAGGATGTTTTGGAGATTGCTGTGAGCCATTGCATTTTGCATTCCAATTATTTTTCTCAAGTGCATAGTTAACTGACGGTAGTTGGTCCCCATCGAGTTTCTTGACAAGCAATTTATTGTTAGAAAGGATGAAAATCAGCAGGTGCTAATTCCATCGCAACGCCCCTCCTTTCACATCCCAAATCCTCCCATCTTCTTCATTTGCTCCTCTTAATAAGATTTGTATATTGCTACCGCACCTGGTTGCACACCATGGTTATGAATTTAATGTGCAAAGTTAAATGTAAACAGAATTAAAAAAAAAATCTTAGCAATTATAAAACACTTGAAAGCATTCTCCCTCCCTCACTTTGTTTGCAGACTCTTCATTCTGCCTGTCTTGCACATCCAGCTATTGCAATCGTCTCTTGGGGGTAGTTTAACTCGTTCCAGACATTTCAGCCAAAAAAAGGAGCATTAATTTCTATGATAAAAGTGGCAGGAGAAAACGGCAAGTGTTTGCCTTTATTCAACGGGAATGGGAGAAGGAGTGAAATCAGACTTCATTAATTTAAATTCAAAAATGTAAGGTGAAGTTTTGGTCTCCTTAGAACCAAGGACAAAAATTTTCTTTAAAATTCTGTGACTTCAGAAAAAGACAAAACCATACATGTAAGCGCTTCTATGTGAACAGAATTTGGCTGTCAACCTGCACTCCTCGGCAATGTGCTTCTGTGCTGTTGTAATCCAGGATTTTTTATTCTGATGGCTTTCAGGACCAGTAGAGGTGTTTAATTATCCATCTCATTTGGAGCAATATCAGTTTTGGTGGATGAAAGCATCGAGAGCATCATTACGTTGGGATCAGAGTTTAAACTATATTTTAGGTCAGCATTTGGGGATAAAGACAGAGTTTCTGTGGGGTGCTTGTCCAGTCCTCAGATCCTCCTTAGTGCAGCTAAACAACAGTTACTGAACTATTGTGCATTGGTGGAAACATCTGTCATCAGACCATCAAACAGCCTGTGAAGGTAACTCAAGTTGTTTGACCCACTGACCTCCCGTGGGAATGGTTGTTTCTGAACACGATTCACTTTCTTCTTCAGTTACACAGTGAGGAATATCTTGCTGTCAGGAGAAGAGAGATTTAGAAACATCATGATTAGGTGGAATTGGGGGGCCTTAAGGAAAATCCAGATCTGTCTTTGGGCTGCACAGGTTAAGAGGGATGCTGCTTAGTGGATGCAGAAATTTTATTTTCAAAGCAGGCTGTAGCAGAAGAGTGATTCACCGCACGTGCTCACACCGGCCAAAGCGCCCTGGAGAGCCTGCCCAGCGCTACTGCTGCACACGGAGCGCTGGCATTTCGGTTTTTTGGGTAGCTGTATTTCAAAGCCCTCCAAGACAAGCAGAAAGAGCTTTAAGCTTGCTTTAAGACCATAGATAGTTGACAGGGTGTCAAAGTTTTGTCTGGCGGGAGGAACAGCTCAGCTTGAAGGTGCCTGATGGCCGCTGCCAGCCCAGCGCCACGGGAAGCGGGTGCAGTATCCCCACGGGGCACTCCGGCAGCAGCTCCCACTGGCCACCGGCTCCCTCACCTTAGTGGCCACCAGCCACTGCAGCAGAGTCACAGACCTTTTCAGCCGGCTTGCAGGAAAGCAAGGAGTTGGCTTAGCCTAGCCAGCAGCTGCTGAAAGGCACAGCATAGCAACATCGTCGTTTCGTTTTTTAATTTGTCTGAAATCTCAGCAGGCTGACACCTTCTAATTTGCTGTTTGTTGCCGCTCTCCTAGAAGTCCAGCTGATCGCTCTGTTGGTGCCAGCAGATCAATCTCACAGAAACAGACTTATTTTTCTTCTGGTCTTGAAGAGGTTAGTTTTCCAAACATCTGCGCTTACCTGCTGAGTTGAGCAAGATTGCTCTCGCTCATTCGTGCTGTTCTTGCATGCTGCCACGCACACCCTGGGCAGAGCTGGAAAAGAGACCTGAGTCTGGCACAGTGGTTGGATTTTTATGCGTGTGGTGGTACTGGTGGAAGAGTTGCAAGGGAGAAGCACACAGAAAAAGTCCATAGAGCTATTTTCAATGATGTCATTAGTTTTATAGTTGCATTAAATAGAGTTTGGCTGGCTAAGACGTGGTGGGAGAGGGATGTGGCGGGGCTTGCACAGAGCAGCCATGGAAGGACACATTGCAGCCCAGTGCTGCAGAGGTGGGACTATCCCACCTCTCACCCCAGAAGAACTCTTGGGACCTCCAAATTTAAAGACCTGCAAAATCCACCTCCCTGGGAGCATTTGAATATTGCAGTCTATACACATGTTGTGAAAAGGAAATCTGCCATATTCCAGCTCCACCAGTGTCCCTCTCACTGAGTGCAAATATGCAGTGCCCTTCTCCTTTCCACTGCTCAAGCTTCGTACCTGACTGCTGGAGCACCTCTATCACCCCACTCTGTCCTCAGGGAGCAGGAGCTGCTCCAGCTGTACGCATTCGTGATGTTTGTTGGTATCTTGTCAGATGAATTTTGCATGGAAGATGTTTCTGGCCTTCATGGGGCCATCCTTCACAGGGAAACAAGTGACCTGCTGCAGCTTAGTCCCCTGCCAGAAAGGGGCTCAAATGCTGCACGGGGTGGTAGGAGGTGGGCAGGGAGCAGTCCCCTTTTCTCAGGGTCCACACCGACTGCAGCAAAGCTTTGTTTCGTTTCTCTTAAGAAGGGTTAGGGAAGAAATATCCTAGAAGTCCACGAAATAATTCTCATAAAGGAAGAGTACTTAATTTAGTACTTCTTTTAAAAACAAGTCATTATTTCCTCAACACCAGAATTTGCTGAAAGCACTCCAAGTTCTGTTTTGCAAGCGCCATGGAACAAAATAATTGTGCAATTAGTAATGCATCTCACACTTTGTGAAATGCAAGATTTTTTACTTTCAACAAGTACAAAATGTAACATTTTGCTTTTCCGTGATGGGAAAGCACCGGCCATTCCTTCCCCCTCCTCCCTATTTTAAGTGCATTGCAGTATGTAATTAATAAAGATAATAATAAATGTCCTCCACAAAGCAGGAGGAGAGAGGAGATGTGAATGGCACAGACACAATGTGAGTAATTGGATTGCCAGAGCAGCCAGCAGTTTCCAAATATTAATTAATAGCTGTCCGAGAAGGAGCTATGTCCTCTCCAGCCCTTTCCAACATGCCACTTCCAGGCACTGTGAAAACCCAGGGCTGACCAGCAGATCTGCGGCCAAGCTAGCATGGGAGCCCAACTGCTGCCAGCGCAGGGCTTGTACATGCAGCCACGAGCTCCCAATTACACGAGAGGGTCGCTGTTAATTCAGCAACCAGAGCAACGTTTCTGTAGCTCCGGTGTCCCTGCACTCAGTGCTCACAAGCCCGTGCACGTTAACAAATGTCCCCTTGGTGTTGGCCTGGCCCATGGGAAAGGCTCTGCTGTAACTTGCTTTGCTTGTATTTGGTGAGACAAACAAAACTGTTGCCTGGGCAATAGCATCCTCCTGCCCTGCTAGGTACCACTGGATAAACAGCTTTCCCCTTCTCTTCAGCTCGTGGCACACTGAGCCCGCTGCTGTGATGGGAAGTGCTACCAAACCTTCTTGCTTTTTAAAAATAATCCTCCCTGGTGGTGTGTCTGTCCCTCCAGGCTGCTCAGCTGTGGTGGGGTGGGAGAGGGAGTGGGATGGCCGGGGACATCGCAACATGGAGCAACTGGACATGCGGGATGAAGGAGCATCACCTGGCAGAGCTCTGCCCTGATAGGAGCACACCACTGCTGCTGCCCAAACCCCAGCAGAGCAATGAGGCTTTAGTGTGGACTGGAGCAGTGGGGGGACCAGGGCACTGCAAGCAGCAGTGGGCAGGAGAGCATGGCAGGGCAGGAGCTGGGCACACCTGGGGACAAGCTGCACCAACATGGAGAGGTGCAAGCTCCCACGCAGAGCCCACGCCAAGGGATGTGCTCCCACCAGCGACACGAGGGAAGGGGCTCCAAGCACAGGGTCTGTTGGGCTCAGCCCTCAGTCACCCCTGGTGCAGCTCCAGACACATTGCATTGACCTTTAGCTGCAAATCAGCGCCGTGCAAGAAAGTTGACTTAATTATACAACTTTCAATTGTTTTCCATACCATGCTCAACCCAGCTGTGAGAAGGGGATTTAATTCTGGAGCTGCATCTCTGTCTTGTTCATTCCTGGGGCATCTCTGGAGCCATCCTGTGTGCCTCTCCCCTCTCCCTTGCACACTCGGGCTCTGCTGAGCCTGACAGCTCAGTCGGCTGTTTCCATGACATGCTGGCGGTGTTTCAGAGGCAGGGCAGGGAGGGCAGCCTTGTAGGGATGCAAGCAGGGGCTTTTTGGTGCATGTTAATGAGATGGCGCCTGGCAGAAAATGGAGCCAGCAGGGGTGGGCAAGCAGGAGCCGAGAGCAGCTTATCGCTCCTCTGCAGAAAGGGACTCTCACAGAGACAGTGGCTGCTAAATAAATAAATAAGGCAAACATCAAACACCTCGACTTCCCGCAGTCCCTGGCCTATGTGCCTGCCCGGGGCTCCCAGCCGCATTTCCCCCCCAGCAGCTGATTAGCAGAGCAGCTGCTCTGATGTGGGACACTGCAGGCAGGCGGCTGCAAGCAATGGCCAGGGGTGCTGAGATTGCATTTGCCCCAAACTACATTGCCTTGGAAATTAAGTGTTGCTGTAGTCACGGAAGAACTGGAATCCTGGGGGCCGGAGCAGGGCCTGTTGGTGTGATAGAAGGCCCATAGACTATTTTTTCCTGATAAAGAAAGGCTTGTGCTGAGAGAAGGTTGGAGGACAGGAGAGCTGAGGTGCTTGGACCACTCTGGGTCTGAAGCCAAAGGCAATGACAGCACAGGACATGGTGCCACTGGTGCTGAGCATCCCCTCATGCCTGCTAATGTGGACTGATGAGTAACTGCTGAAATTGCAAAGCCAGAACAAAAGCTCTCCCTAAAATAGTCTTTTTTGGCATGGAAAGGGCTCAGGCCACCCAGTGACAGCCACCAAGGTGGTGGTGGTTGGTCCTCCTTGAATGAGCTGCTGCTGCAGGGCAGCATTTGCTGGGAAGCACTGGGAATGGGGGGTCACAAATGGGGTGCAAGGGGCTGGGGTTAGGCAGAGAGGGAGAGTGCTTTGTGCTGTACTGCTTCGTCCCCAGTGCAGAGCTGGTGGCTGAGACATGGAGTCTGACTGGTTTGCACAAGCTTTGGGTGAACCTAGGCTGCAGGGTAGCTGTGTTCTCCTCTATTTTTGTAAGGGCTCAAAGATCCCGCCGGAGAAACGTGCCCTCTCACCCCCTTCACAAACATGCATGCACAGCGCTTTGCTTCTGCAAGCACATGGAGCAGGGCTGGTGTCAGCCAAAATGGTCTGTCCTCTTTGACGTCAGCATCAACAAAGGCCAATTGAATAAACGGAATATCTTCCCTAAAGACCAAGAGGCACAAACATTGCTTGAATCTTAGGGATAAACCAGAATCCTAAACACGAGTGGACACTAGGTGGCAAGGAGAGAACTAGAAATCTGGCAGGCAACACCATTGGGAGACTGGGTGGGCTGCCAGCTGGCTGTGTGTCCATCATACCAGGGATGGGCCTCCTGACCTCTCCTTTTAACATAGAAGCACAGCCTACCCCAGTGAGATTAGGTCTCCAGGCAGGGAAACATGTAAAAGGAAAGGCAGGGATGGAAGAAATGGTCACTGGAACTATATAAAGACAGGAGAAGGAGAAATCTGGGTGCTCCAAGAAGGCTGGATCAACAGCCCTCAATACAAAAGTCTTCCTGTAGCATGTCTGTGCTCCATGGAGGCAAACAGAGGCAGTAATGCCTCTTCACATGGCTATCAGGCATTGGCCATGAAGGCTGACCAGCTGTCCTTCCCTCCGGAGGGGAAGAGGCAATGCTGTCCCAGTTGTGAATCCGGGACCTAGTTTAAGTTCTCTTTTTTTCAATTGCTCTGCATCATTTTGGGTTCCCCAGACTGCCTAGAGCAAGTTCCTCATGCCCTTCCACCTGCTACACTGTCCATTTACAGCTTGCAGGTCACCTTACCTGGCTCTCGTGCTGGGCAAAAGCCAAGCCACATCACGCAGTCTTCTGACTTGGTCTTCTCCTCTAGCAAACTTCTGTTGGCTCCACAGATTGTATTTCAGGCCTGATGTGAAGCTTCACTGCAATCCAATCAAACCAACACTCCCTGGTTGGCTATTTTTTTGCTGGAAAAGCCACTTCCAGTGGTGTTATCACTTCAGCAGACTCAGAGGAGAAACCTTATGAGGCATCTGAGGATTTTCATGCTGGTGAGTTCCAGTCCATCATCAGTTCCTCACTGTTTGTGTTTCACCTGCTTGTGCACAATATCAGTGATTTCTCTTGTAAGATCTCCTTCATTCACCATCTCTTGCCATCCTGGAAGGACCAGATAATAAAGGAGTAGAATAAAAAGAAAAAAGAAAGATTTTAGCCTCAGATCAAGAGATATCAGAGTCTAAGTCATAAAAACAACAGAGATACTTTGTGCCTTTCTTCCAAGAGTTTTGTGCTACTTTGTGCACTTTTGAGATGAGCCATAAGGGAATGGGAATGAAGGTCAACACCTCTGTTGTACAACCAACCAGGAATATCAGGTGATTGAGGGCTCAGAAAACCTGCTCAAGGTTTCAGAAGGAGCTAGAAGGACCAAGGTATCTTGGGAGGTTCCCATCTGATTACAGGAAAGCTGAACACCCGGTTAGTACACCTCTTTCCCACTGGCCAAGCTTCAGCAGTGATAAAATCCACCATCCATAAAAAACCCCAAACCCTTTCTCCAGAAAGGCAATACTAGGAGCAGTTGTCCCTCAAGTGGTTATTATCAATGGATGGTGAGGAGGATGAATTTATCCTGATAAGTTTATCTCCAGGGTGCTTTCCCAGAAGGAGCAGTCAACCTGGTCCATGGCCTTGCTTGATATGCACCTGCTTGCTGTTCTCCAGAACATTTTGCCTTTTGAGATTAGCAACAACAAAAATCACTGCAGAACTGTACTTGGAAGGTAAATACTGTTCTCCGTGTGTCTCTGTGTAATGGTGCATGCCTGGTGCTGCCTAGTAGGACCCACCTCCATCCCGCCTCCCTCCCCGTACCTTCCCCTCCAGAGCAAGCTGGGCTTGTCTGTCTCCTTCTAAAGATGCTCATTCTCTCCTCCGTTTCTGGAAGGAGGGTGAAAAATGGAGGGTCATCTTTTATCTTTCAGTCTCTTCAAGTCTTGATGCTCCTATTTCTTTCCTTCCCCTGCCTCCTCTCCTGCCCCCCACATGCCACCATCCTTTGATGAGCTGCACTTATTAAAGACTGAAGGGGATTTGCCATGTGTCGCTTTCAAAGGTCCGGGGGCAGGAAGCTTTAATTGCCAGATTTTTCACACAGGGTGTTAAAATTTATTAAAGTCAGTTTCTCTGATTTCCCTTTAATGAGATGACGACTGTGTGTATGAGATAACATTAGGTTCAATTGGTAGGAAACTCACAGGGGGGTTTTAAGTAATCAGACCAAGAAAGAGAAAAAAATGAAACCCAAACCTGTGCTAGATCTCATGTCTTAAGGACTTAATTTGCACCTTAAAGGTAAGAAACTGGGATCATTCTTCAAATATTACAGCATGGCCTGCGATCTCCTTTTTAAAGGGCTTTCCTTGGGAAATGGGGCAGGAGGTGGGCTTTTGGCATTGTTTGACTTTCAAGACACTTTTGACATTTCAGCCACTGTTTCTCCAGGAACATGGCTACTGCTGTGAAAACAAAGATGGGATGAACAACAACTCAGGGTTCAGCTGGCACCTGAGGAAATGCATTAAACACAACTGTTTGTGCTCTGGTTTACCCAGGTGTGAGCTACTCTTCCTGTGCTCCAGTGGCCTTTGCCAGCACCAAGACATTGGAGGGAGCAGCGGGGCTAAACCTCATGTTCACAAGCCCTCACAGCATGAGCCAGTGCCCCCCCAGCACACGTAACCCCACTAACGGCACACAACCAGCTGGAAGTGGGACCACAAGAGACCGTGTGAAAAGAAACCCCCCTCCAAACAGGACACCCTGAAAGCATTGAAGCCATCCAGGAGGAAAGAGTCAAAAACCTGAACTTTTTCCCTTGGCCACCCTGGCTGCCATCCTCCCTCAGCTTCATTTTTACCCTCCTCCTTTCACTTGGTGCTAACTTCACACTGGATTTTGTTGCCCTACTTTTGTCCAGCCTTCTCCTAGAGATAAGATAAACGCTATTTTCAATTAACAAGACTTGATTGCTGAAAGCAATAGGAGGCAGTTCATTTAGAGCCAGAAAATTAATTGAAACCTAAATGTACATAGTCAGTGTATTGCTGGGAGAGCAATTACCCCAGTCATTTGGCCCTTGTCACACAAGGCAGCAGGCAGCGTCTGCAGTGCTGCAGCTGGGCTGTGCTGAACCGTGCAAGCAGGAGCAGCTCACATTGCTGTCATCTTTTCTGAAGTTCCTCTCTCACCTGCTTTTAGCCCACTTTTATCTTGCAAGAGAAAGCTCTCCATGGCTGTAACTGTAAATTAGAGCAAGGGGATGTGTCCTGGGACTTTGGCACTGATGGGACCTGAAGATGTTTTCTAGACAAGTGGTCAGACATGATGAGATCGTCCTCCTTACTCCTCCCCTCCTTTGGGAGGGCTTTTGCTGCCATGTGAGAACAGGATCAGCAATATTCACCATCCATCTGGAACCTCTTCCCTTTGCAATGCTTACCAGAACAACCATTTATGGACACACGGTGGGATCTGGGACCTTGGGGATTAATTTTTCCTTAAAATATGTTTACACATGACAAATATCAGAGGAGAGGAGGGCAAAGCAATCAGCCAGTGAAAGAAATATCACATCATAAGAAAGATCTTCCATGGCTTTTAAGGCCCAGATGCTTTTGGCCTTGCTGTTGCCCAGCAGTTGCTGATTGCTGAGGGAGCCACTGTGGCTTTTGCACCACCAGGTCCCTCATGAGCTGGGCTTTCCTCCTTCCCATCACCCAGAGGGATATGTCTCCCCATTCTTATAGTGTCAGGGAAAAACCTTGGGATGTTTTCTCTCCCAAAATATGTGGAAATGGGAAAACCTCAGAAACTGGCCAAACACTGACCTGACCCATGGAGGAGCACCCAGGTCTCCAAATACTTCCAGGGTAACTTGCACTTTGTGCATCTCCTCTCCTTCATTGCCAGTGGCAAAGGACTGCTCAGGGCTTCATGACCATGGTGAGGGGTGCATTTGGGATGCGCAGCACCTGGACCCCGGATAAGCTGGATCCAAGCAGTCAGGAGATACCACCTTACTCCACAGGGTCATCCCCGGCCTCACTGTGTCATCCCACAGCTCTTCAGAAACACCTCGCTAAAAACTTCCTGCTCCACAATTTACATATCAGGGCACTGCAGGAAACAACCCACTCTCTAACATGAAATCCACCTAGAAGTGGTAAAAAGCAGTAATTACGAGCCAGTCTCTACCGGAGAGATGACAAACCCACAAAACAAAATCATGTTTTCCCTGCTGCACCTCACTGCCTCCGAGCCAACTGGCACAAAGATGCTGCTTTTTTATTCCTGTACAAATTATGCTTTTAAGCCTTCCCTCCCTGCATCCCTGCCAAGCGTAGGAGGAGCCCCACGTGTCGGCTCAGTAGTATTTCCGAGGTGGGCTGTTCTCAGCCCAGCGCCTCTCAAAGCCAGCAAACCTGGTGCTCGTACAAATTTTCTCTCACCTTCGAGAGATGCTGACAACGGGGGCCGGAGCGATGCCCCAGTTACATAGCTGGCACCTCTGAAGGGAGCCGGCACGTTCACAGGGAGCAGCCGAAGCTTATTAAATCAGGAAAGTAACACCTACGGAGTGTCACGGCGCTTTCCGCTCCCTCCCAGCTCACTCGGCGCGGCGCTGTGCTCGCAGCCTTGCTGCGCCTTGTAAACCGGCTGGTTGGGCACGAGCTCCGTCACAGCGCGTTACAAGGCACTCATTATGCACCAGCGTCTGTTTTATCATCCTCCCCTCTCTCATTTTCTCCTGTCTACCAGCTCGTTGTGTCCTTGGCCTCTTCTCCATCTTGCTTTCCTGCCTGCTTAAATTTCAGGACAGATTTCCCAAGCAGGTTAGAAAACTTCTTGCAGAGACAATTTAGGGTGAGCTAGCCCAGGGAGGGGAGATTCCTCTTGCCCTTGGCAAGTCCATGGCCCAGTAACCTTATGACTAGGATTACAAACCCCTGCTACACTGCAGAGAAGGCATTTCCTAGAGAAAGGCTGTTGCAGGAACACAAATGAGGCCGAAAAGGATTTCCCGCGCCATTGAATTCCCAGTTATTCCCGTTTCAGGTCAGCTTTCTCAATGGTGGCTAGCCAGGATTGTGCATAACATTTTTCATATCACCAAAGGTTTCCACCGGCTGGAACTCTGTTGCTGTGACCCTTGAATGCGTTTGCTTTTTTTTTTTTCCCCTTTCCTTTTCTTAATGTCCGTAGCATGTTGTCCCACTGGTGGCAAACATCCATGTGACGATCAGCAAGCATACCCAGATCTTCATCTGCTCTTTCCAGCAGTAGGAAGTCTTTCAGTTCTTCATGTGAATTAACAGTGGTTGCAAGATAAATCCTTCAGAGAAACTACGTGTGTACCTTTCCTTCCACCCAGTTATGCTTTGCAGTACAACTCATTATCTTCTCTTTAGATGTCTCACTTCTTTGACAACTCTTTATAGTCTTCATTGTAGCTAACGAGCTCCCCACAAAATCAAATGTTTTTGTGAAGTTCATTTACATTAAACCTACCACACCTCCCTCACTTAGAAACACAAGCATCTTCAGGAGAAAAATAGACGAACAAAACAAATCACAGCAGTCTGTCATGATCTATCTTTGGGAAAGCACACAGGGCTTTTTCTCTTGTTTGCTGACTTCTTGCATGAGTTTGGTTATTCCTCCCTGACCTGGAGATAGGTTATATTTGCTCTTCCTAGCACATAGCACTACCTGATGCACTAGAGTTACCAAAAAGTATTTCCTGGCCTGCAAAGCAGTTGGTTTTGCTCACTTGAGTGCATGCATTTCTGAGTTTTGCCTCTGCTCAGCATATAGAAATTCTCCTCTGCTGGGCCCTGATTCCCTTTAATGTTAATGTCAGTCCCCTCCTTTGCACCAGTCTCCTATGAAGCCCCAGGCACATTATTCAGCAGTTTTCAGGCTCTCTCTTGACCCCTTTTAATCTCCCTCCCATTATTCCTGCACAGCAGCCTCCTGTCTCTGTCAGCAGCTGAAGAACTTATTGCTATTGAAGGGATTAACCACTAGTCCCACAGCCTAGGATAAGGAAGCTTTCTTTCCTACATGCCTGCTTGGAGACCAGCTCAGAAGCCAGAAGAAGGAAAGCATTGACAGAGTTTCCCCTCCTACCTGTGGTATTAAAAGCAAGCGAGTGCCTTTTCTCCCATCTCCTCCACAGGTCCAAGAGAGGATGCAGGCAGTGATTGATTGCAGAAGCCTCCCTGTATTAGGGCAGCAAACCGCCTGCCCCATCCCTTCCTAAAACCCAGCCTTGCCTCCTGCCCCAGCCCAGCTCTTCCAGCAAAGCTCTCCCTGCCCTACCAGCACACCTTTATAGCTCCTAGTAATCTCCCAGTTCCTCCCAGTCTGGCCCAGCTTTGCAGCTAATAGCTGGGGGTGGGCTGGGATTAACCCTTTCTCCACCAGCCTCCAGACACAGACCTTTACACCCCACCATGTAGCACACATGTGGTCCTCTGTGTGGCATCAGGTGACACCGGGAACACCAGGGATGAAAGCCCTGTCCTGGAAAGCTGTCCCTGTGCTCCATGGAGAGAGGTAGTGCCACTGTTGTGAAGTCCTAGCTAATTATAGGACCTAGCAGGCTGGACTCAGAGCATTTACTGCAAAGCTACAAATCTGGGCTTTGCTTCTCTTAAACCTGAAAATATCTTTCTGAATTAACATTTTCGTCCCTTCAAGAAACAACAGAAAGAGACGGAGGCTGAAGTGGAGTTTCTCTTGCCTTACTGCATCAAACCACCCTTCCTCTCTGACATGGCACAAACTCATGGCATCACAAAATCCTTTTAAGAAAGCATGAGGGTTTACAGCATGGGCATGCTTCTGTGTTTCTGGAAATCATAGAATCATTAAGGTTGGAAAAGACCCTTAAGATCATCGAGTCCAACCGCTAACGTATCACTGCCAAGCCCACCACTAAACCATGTCCTCGAGCACCACATCTACCCTTCTTTTAAATACCTCCAGGGATGGAGACTCAACCACTTCCCTGGGCAGTCTGTTCCAATGCCTAATAATAAATACTGAGCTCTGGGCTCCATGGAAAGGTCAGGACAGCCTTGGTGGGGTGACCTGCTGGCTGTGGAAGAGGGGAGCCCTCTGGGAGCCAGGAGACCAGACAGTGACCTGTTCCTCTGCCTGGGCTTCTTGTGTAGCCCTGATCCCATGGGAATCTTTCTGTGCCTCAGTTTCCCCTTTTCAGAAAGGTACTTTGCAACCCTTTCTGTGCCAATTACTTTGAAAGAGGATCTGGGAGTCGCTGGGGCAGTGTTCAAGCTCTCTTAGTGCTTTTTGGATAATCAGCAAATGTACTAAAAAGATGGCATATGGTCTGTGAGGGGTGGGTAGATTCTCTTACACCAGGGTGAAAACACTTCAAATGAAACCTAAGAGCTGATCACACTGCGGTCATGTCGCTGTGTCAGGATCCTGTCAAAATATATTGCAGTGTAGACAGAGATATTTGACATCTTGCTGAATTCTGCCAGATGTCTGGTGGGGTCTCAGAGAGGGTTGTTAGAGCCTAAAAGTTGCTTGTGAGTCTCTGGGAATATATGGCTTGTGGCTGCCAGGGTTGCAGTCTCCCATCAAGGATGCCAGTGGTTGGCCTGGGGTAAACTGGCCACAGAGGGGTTAACTTAGATTTTCTTTTGATTGCTCAATGACTGCAATAGCTTAGTGGTTTTCCTTTGGAAAGAACAATTAACAGCACCGTGGGTTGCCCTTTCATCTTGCCATATAGATTACCACACTAAAGGGAATTGATAGTGAGGATATAAAGGTCCTCACATTTCTTTCTCCAAAGAGCTGCTCTTTGTGCTCATCTTTGATTTTTTGGGGGGCTGCTGCTTTATTTTTAAATGACACACAGATGCACACCTGTGCAAATACGCATGCACACAGATGCTCACTTTGAATATATCCATTGGTGCCCATTTAGAAAGATCAATGCTTTCTCTAAAAGGCCTTATGAGGTTAGATTGTTTCCAAATATCTCTCCAAATATCCCCCAGCCAAAAAGGACATCAGCAGCTAAGAGTACATACAATTCACGATAAATCATCTGCTTCCTTAGAGGAAGAATGTTTTATCAAGTCTTTGCCACGTCTCTTCCTACTTCTCAGCCGAACCAGGACTCCCGCTTATGATGGCTATTGGCAAACAGACACACTTCAGCACACAAATGGGAAAGAAAAGCACAACAGCCTTTAGCCAGTCTTTTCCCATGTTTATTAGATTGAAATTGGAAATGCTGATGACCATTGTCAGTTAAAAACCCTGAAAAACAGAGAACACATAAACCACCTCTGTGGCAAGTAAACAGCCATGGGGTCATCCAACAGCCTCTGCGAGACCCTGTGGGCAGGACAGCGCTGGTGTCCCACAGCATTGCAAAACGGGGGGCAGAAGGGACCCCCTGAGCTGCTGACCCCCATCCCATCCCCTCCCGGACCCCGTGGCACAGCCTACCTGCCTGCGTGCCTGCGCTGGTGTCACCCTTGCCTGCGTGAGCAGGGCGGAGATGGGATGGAGGTGGTGAGGATGAAAATGTAATATGGATAAAATGGGCTGACTGGTAGGGATTTTCTCTTTCTTTAAAAAAAAAAAAAGAAAGAAAAATCCAACCAAAAAGGCCTCTCCAAACCTAAGTTAGCAGATACTTTATTCAGAAAACTTCCTGGAAATCTCATTTATTGTCTAACCAGTAATTGTGGTCCGTTTGGAGCTGGCCCTTGGCTGTGAAAGGTACCTTCAGAAAGGTTTTAATCCTGCCCGTCTGCCCTGCCTGTGGGGTTGTGCCTCCGTGCTGTAGCTTCCCAATCATAGCCCTTACCCGGCTCCACGGAGGAGAGGCAGCAAGAGGCCATTATCTTTTAATAGCAATAATATTCAGCACTTAGGCAGGTGTTAGAGGGCTCAGTTGAGCCGTTAAGCGTAAGCAGCTCCGGCTCATGATGAGTGCCAGCGAGCATGGGGCTCTCGGGTTCCCTCCTGAACTGCAATTTCTTGCTTACAGCTGCCAAGCATGTGTCGCGTGGTGGCCTTGACCTCCTCCTCTTTCCAGCCCACTCTGACTCCAGGCTGGAGGGGACATCAGCTGAAATCACCCTTGAGCGGGACTTGGACCTCAGCTTTGTGCAGACCCTCTCCATGTCCAGTGCTGAGCTGAGTCAGTCTGTGGGGCAATGGGTGCGAATAACCTGTGGCAGGTAAAGGCTCATAGTAAATTCACCCCTCTCTGTAGCAAGGAGGATGGCAGTGAGCGTGTGGACCCATGAGCACTGTGGTTTAGCAGCCTGCTGGTGAGGTGCATCACCTCTGGGCTGCCGCCAGGAGCCGGGAAATGCCCCGCCAAGGCAGCGGCCATCACCGCGGGGTCTGGGCTGGGAGATGCAGCTGAAATTACTCCATGGCACAAGCACATGGTTACAGGATCCTCTGTATCCCGGCTGAGGAGCACCAAGCCACAGCAACCTGATTACCTGGGGGGCTCAGGCATTGGTAGATTTGTCCTCCAAACTGCCGTGATGCTGCTTTGGGATGTGAAGGGTTGGTGGTACCCGTTATCCCTGCGACCCAGCTGTGGGGTGAAGATGGAGGTGGCAACCCATGGCTGCTCATGTTGGGGCTTAGCTCGAGCCCACCGGTGATGGTGGTTTCCCTCGAATCCAGTGGCTTTGCAGAGCAACGCAGCGGGTGGTTTGTAACGCCGTGCTGCTGGGAAAAGGGACACGCTGCTTTCCCTGCTGCCACAGCCGTGGGCCTCTGCCACTGCCCTCCTGGTGTCAGTGAAGAGCACTGGATCAGCCCTGGAAGGAGCTGAAACACTTTTGCTTTATTATTTTGGTTTATTTTTGTCTTTTTGTGTTTTTTTTGCAAAGCTGTCCCAACCCATTCTGTAGCCAACAGCAGCTGGAGTCTGTGAAAGGGCATTAGCCACGCTGGAACCACCCATTTCCATCCCCGAGCACGGCTGCACTGGTCTAACTGGGTTGTGAGGCCATCCACCCACCCGGGACTGGGTGCACTCCTGCATCTACAGACTGCTCTGGCAGTGCCAGCTCCTTGCAAAAGAGATCTGGGTCCATAATGGCTTAAACCACCACAGCACCTCCCCAGGGCTTGGCTGCCAGAGCAGAGGATCTTGCTCTGTTTTTTGTGTTAAACTGGATGTGCAATGAGCTGAATGAGGGCTCAGCAGCGTGCACAGGGGTGATGGGCAGGGAGGAAGGGAGAGGAGGTGGCAGGGCAGTAGCCCCCAGAAAATGGTGCCATTCCTCCAAACCCTATGGATCACTTTGTAGTGACACTTATAGACGAGGAGCAGTTTTTTTAACAAATATGAATCTAATGGATTAGGTCTGATCTAATTATGCATTCTGCATTAAGCCAATGCTCCCACTGTCTGCGGCTGCTAGCATAATTAAACTTAATGTACTTTTAATGATGTCTTCTTAACTCATGCATTCATATATGATTAGAATCAAACAGGACGAGCTGTCACAAGTCCAGGAGAGCTCTTTCGGCAGCTCCTGATGGGACTAATGTTGAAATATTAATAATGCAGATTTCAAGGTTAACAACATTGGTTTTGAAGTGAGGAAAGCTTGTCACACAGTTTGAGCTAATCTGAGGCAACAAAACGGCTCCCCTTTCAAGTTTAGCCTCTTCCCGTCTTGCACATGTGCTCCTGGGAGCAGGGGAATTTAAGTTTTACTTGGTAAAAATTTCATTAAGTGAACTGCACTCTGGGCAGCAGCTACCAAAGAAGCTGGGACAATCCGCCTGTCGGCACCTTTCGGGGGGTTGCTGGGTGCTCTGTCCTGGCATGCTCAGTCTTCGCTCCTCTTCCCCTTTCCTGCTGCTTTTCTGAAAATCAGGAGCAGTTTGTTCTAGGGTCTGGCAATCAGGAGGCAAACTTTACTTTTGTTTCTGCTCCTATTTGGTCAGGTGAAATCAGGCTGTGTTCCCCCTCCCAGCCTCTGTCGGCTTTGTCCATAACCCCCCTGGCACAGCGAATATGCGCCCTTGAGCGGAGCACCGCCTTGTGCGATGGGGCCTGATGAAACTTGGGCATTGCTGCCCTGGCTCCAGCGTCCTACACAAAACAGGTAACAATACTGCAATGAAATGTTTTTCTTTTTTTCCTCTCCTTTTTCTGTTTCTATGGATTTTTTTTTTTTTTTTATTGACCCATGGCCTGGCAGACAGGTTGTCTTTTGAGTTCCTGAGAGCAAGTTGTGAAATCGCCTGAAATCCTTCCAATGGGAAAGCATTGATTTATTACACTGTAATACTGATGCGAACAACACCATGTACCTTTCATCTAAAAAGTCAGGACTTATAGAACACGACATGCCATTAATTTTGATGCCAGCTCGAACAGAGGAGGAATTACTGCCAAAGGGATCCAGAGAGCATGTTAAACCAGCCCTGCAGAATAATGAACATACTTTGTGGCTGTTACATTATACCATATTGATCCTTAGGAACCAAAAGGTACCTTGACAGCTAATTTGGGCCATCAAAGGCATCTATTAATATCTGTGTATCCATGTGTGTGTTTGTGTATACTATATAATTAGTGCATGAGAAAGGGATGTGCAAACATTGGCTAATTACACTTCTCAATATCCCTTCCAGGGGTGAGGATTACTGTGTTTCACTGCCCTAGAGCCAGCTCTCCCCTTGCACACATTTGGCAGGTGAGTTCACTTGGGTACCAACTTGGTGGAGATGATGTTCAGCACCCTGCCTCTCTCCATCCCCAAGCCAGGTGTATCCCCTGGCAGCCAGACAGCGATGCCTCCTTGGGATAAGTGCACGCCAGCGAAAGGGGGATTAGTCTAAGTGCTCTGGGAACAGTGAGATAACTTAGCACTTCGCAAGATTGTGGCTCCATATAACACCCCATTTGCAGAAAGGCTCCTTGCTACCTGAGTACAGTGTGATGGGTTATGGGATCACTTCTGCCCAGTGCGGAGCTGGATTCACTTCTCTGCCCCCATCCCAAAGGAAGGTGTGTTCATTTGCTTTCTAAAGCTGTATGGCGATGGAAAACTTCCCCATGTATCCCAAAACTTTTGATGGAGATATGCGGCCAAGTTGCTGGAGTTGAACAGGTTAGTGGTACCCACTGGGTTACAGCAAACATAGATGCACCCCTGCTCCATCCCTTCACTGAGCTTACATGAGTAAGTTCTCCTTGCATTTGATGGCAGGTAGGCACATGGACAAACAAGTCCAGCCAAATCTTTTTGGAGCGTCCCGGCTTTGTGTCCTGATGCCAGGGTTATCATCCCATAGCACAGGGATGGCCTGGGTGATGCCTCTGTTCCTCACCTGCTGCACTTCAAGGTTCAGTGGTTTTTTTGCTTCAACAGCTGCTGAAGATGGTTTTGAATTCTTGCTGGAGACTTTCTTACAAGGAATATTTGCTTTTGCTACTAGGAGGGAATTTTGTCCTCTATGCCAAGATATAAAGGAACATTTCTTGTGCATTTCTGCAACCTCACTGGGAAGAGTGAAACACTGAGCAAGAAGAGCATTTTGAGACAGGATCCAAGCCCACAGTACAGTACTGGATGCCTAAGCAATTGTGGAAGACCAAAATGGGCTGATCCAGCATAGCCTGCCTGTGGAAAACCTCTCCTTCAGGCCTCACTGATTGGCAGTCTCTTGTGCTTTGAAGCCTGAGGGTTCACAGCCCCTTTTAAAACGTATTAATTCTGCCCCTTGCTGACTCTATCTTTAAAACTTACCAGCGGGTAAAAAAAACCCTTGTGAATGTTGGAGACCTTGAATCTATAACCATGGCCCTGTGGGGTGAGCTGGGACGCCTGGTCCAAGGCACTTTTGTGTCTCAGCTTCCCCAGCTGATAAATGGGAATGACAACATGGGGAAGGGAAGTCTTTCCAGATCTGTGACACCAAGCTCTGCGTAAGAGCATGACATTAATGATTATAGTTAACCTTAGCAGCTGTCAGCATCTGTATAAATGTCTAAGGACCTTTAAATCCTACTCTCTTTCCCCCTTCAACAGACTTTTGGATGAGGAATTTAGCAGGCTAATTGTGTGAAAACTGAGTGAGAAATATCTTAAATGTCCAAGCCTCTGAAACAGCATGGGAGCTCCTAGGAAAGCTGATCCTGGTGAGGACTTTTGGACCAGTGCTGGTTCTGAATTATCTCTGAGCTGACCGTGTCTTCTCTCTCTGTAAAACCAAGCTAAAATCCTCTAATAGCCCTCCTCAAAAAATAACCCCACAAAACTCCAAACGAAGCAAAATCATTAACTTTGAACCCAATGAATGTTTAGTTTCCTGACTCTTGGGTAAATATTAGATAGATTCCCAATTTCAACCTGAAGCAGTTTATTTGGCTGCTGTTCACAAGTCAGACACAGCAATAATGAAAGAAATCTCGTTTGATTCAGGTTGGGTAATATTGCCTGAGGGGTAACATCATTTTCATTTCCACACATCCAGCACTGGCACAAAACGGCATGGACAGGTATGAAAAATGGATCATGGATCCTTGGTGCTAAAATTCCAGCTGATAGTTTCATTTTTGTGTAAATAATAATTACCAATAAAAATGTTGCTTGAAAAAAAGAGAATGTGAAAAGGAAAACACTGTTGCATTTGATAAAGCAAAATCCTTTGCAGTACTGCCAAAAGAAAAAAAATAAAAAAGAAAGAAAACCCAAAAGATAGTTAAAACAAATATAGCTGTTAAATAAAAGATCCAGGTACCAAAGAGCAAAATTTAATGAAAGCCAAAACTGTTAAATATGGATTCCTGTTGAGAAAAAATGTCAATGTCTTTAAGAGTTTTACCATTACTCTATTTTTAAGAAAAGTGTAGTAAAAATACATATTACAAGTTAACATTTTCCACGCTTATGTCCTATTAATCTTTTTTTTTTTTTTTTTTAAACTCCTCCACCGATCAAAAGCCTTTGAAAACTGCATCTCACATCTTCACGTCACAGGTGGCCAGTCCTAACACAGATGCGTTGCTTCTCACGAGACCGTCTAACTGCCCGGTGGGGCTCCCCGCGACCTGCTGCCAGGTGGTCCTGTCTTTGGAGGAGAACGGGGCACTGATGGGTCTTGGCAGCCTGCTCCCACCGCAGTGCCCGGCAGTGCACTGCTGTGGCAAGGTCTGGGATGCGGCAAGAGCTGGGTCAGGAGATACATCCGAGGGCTCTGGGCATGGAAACAGGCTAGCTTGTGGGATGCCTCCACCGTGCTAGCACTTACACAGAAATGAAGTTAAAATTAAGAAAAGCAGATTAAAAATAATGGTAACCAACACAAAGTGACCTGAAGAGGTGTTTGGAGTGGCTGATAACAGAGTTCATGTTCAGTGATTAGAGATGAAGATCACAAGGGTTTCCAGTGGTGGAGAGAGGAAAACATATTGGCACAAGACATGCAGTGTCCAAGCTTAGGACCTTGACTCCGACTTGCTGGTCTCCAAAGTGTTGCATGACAAGCGGGTAAACGGAACAGATACTTCAGACCAGGCTGGTGTTAAAGGTGGTAAACGTATTGCTCTGCACATTCGTACACTAATGGAAACTGGTATTCAGGCAGCTTCCAGCTGTACTTATGGACAGCTGCATAGACAGATCCTTCTCATAGATCTGTGCCAGTCATTTGCCTGCATCACTTTCTCTTCGCCTGCCTCTCTTCTTTTCCTGCTCATCTCTTGCTATGTTGCAGAAGAAAAAAAAAAAAGAAAGAAAAAAAAAGAGAAAAAGCAGCTCAGAACACTCCAATAGCAGCTCAGTCCCCAGACAGATATTTGCTGGGTCCTGTGAGAAGCTTTGAACTTTATTTGTCATCAGTGATGGACCTGTGAGATGGGACAAGGCTAAGTGGGTTCACTGTGGTCTCTGCCCCACAGATCTCTCTTTCCAGATGCTCCCCTGGGAATCCTTCAGTTCTGGGGAGGTGTCTCAGGCCCACCAGGGTGGGAAGCATTTGTCTGTCCATGCCAGTGATCCACAGAATGAACCTTTTGCGCAGTTCTGGAAAACCATCCTTGTCCCTTTGATCTCCACATCTGTGGCTGGACTCCCAGCTGCTTGTCTGGCAGAGCGGGTTTCTGCAATACTGAGTTTGGGGTCAGCAACCTGCTCTTCTGGCTTGTGGATGCTTCCCCCTCCCTAAGGATACATAAGTGGGAATCTGCTACTTTTGGCTTTGTACCCAGACAGGCCACAACTTGATGGGAAGGCTGAGTTTGACCAGCCCTGACACTGTCGAATGTCACGGATGCTTGAATGAAGCTCTTGTAGGGTCTCCTCCTTGGTTTGCTTCAGCAGTTCCTTCCAGGAAGCCATTCTGGCCAACTATCTACAAAATGTCCCTCTTAATTAGAAAAAATGGCCAAAAAAGGATTTCAGAGCAAAAAGGCAGGGATATTCCCATTGCAGCCCCATGACTTCTAGCATGTTTTACTGGTTAATAGGCAGCCATCTAGAACTGGATGTCTTGAGATGGTCTATTCCCGGCTCAAGGTGGTTCCCTTATGTGACCACCAGAAAGGGAGCACACATAGAAGCTAAGCAATGAAGAAATGGTTCGCAATTGCTTATTAGCCCCCAATAACCTAGGCAGGAGAGTCGCATGTGAGGGGAATGCGGCATTTACTTTCTCTCTTCCATAAACAGCAGCCGACCATGATCTTAGACCAACCATCTGCTCTAGTCTGCCAAGCATGACACTCTCCACTCCAGGCACACGATTCTTCTCTTGAACCGCCACTCATCATCTCTGGAAGAATTATCACTTTGTCCTCAGGTTACCTGGGGTTTCCAAACTCACTCATGACTTTGCCCCTGTAAAACAGCCTCATGTTTTTGTTCAGGTTCTTTCTCGCATCAAGTCCTTCCTGTTGCAGGGAGAGCCGTTCGCGGCTCTGTCTGCCTTGTTGCAATAACTCCACAGCCCAAGTTCACAACAGGACAACAGAAGGCAGAATCACGACGGACAAAAGGGGTCAAAGCTGACGCCCTGCAGGGAGTTCAACTTGCCATTTATCGGATTTTCTTTTTTACTGTTAGTAGCTCAGACATTATGGTTTGCATCCCAAACTAAACCAGATTGAAGGACTGAGCAGGGAAGGGGGAAAGGGCTGATGTTACCCTGACACCACAGGAATTAGTAAGAAAAAATATATATATTGCACACACTAAGACTTATTAACAACCAAGTTAAAACAAAATGGCATAGTCCTCATTAGTGTTCCAGTGGTTCTTTGATCAGGGACGGTTCATGAGTCTGTTAAATCCCATTACGCTCTCCTTATTGCAGTACAGACCCGTTTCTGTTCTCCTGCCGGTGGATCTGTTTGCAAATAAAAAGGGAAATAGATTTGATTTCCTTGAGAAGATCCATCCAATTGTCCCTTCTGTCATCGTCATTTGTCTTGTTGGTGTTGGGTTTGTTTTTGGCTCTGGAGGGGGTGGAGTTGGGCTGCCCCTGCTCTCACCCAGGCAATGGGTCAAAAGGCCAATTATAATCCCGTAGCTCCCAGGGACATGCCGGTGCTGTGGCTCATGCACGGGATCGTCTGCATGGATTTGGGGAAATCGTGGCTGACCACACGTCCATTTTCTCCACTGCCTCCTGCTGCAGCCGGCCTGGGAAGGGTTGATGTCCGTATGGCTTCATTGATTGATTGCTGTGGGATTAAACAAAAACCCTTTTTAGGAAGGACGGGGGCGTCTCCCCCTGTCCTTAGCAATGTTCAAGAAATTACAATATAAACCAGGGTTGTCTTTCTGTCACTGTTCTCTCCCTCCTTGTCTCCATTCAGACTCTCACTTTCTGCATGTCCCTACTGCATCTGCTCTGTTAGTTCGCACCTCTTCTACATTCAAAATTAAATGTTTCAGCAGTATTTTGGGGTATAAAGCATACGTGCCATATGCAAAAACTATTCAAACTCTACAACATAAGAACAGTCATCCTGGATCTGAGCAGAGGTATTATACACACTTCCCCCATAGATATGCTTTTACTACTCCAGTACTGTTATATATGGTGGACTCTGACTCACTGCAAGCATATGTTTAACTCTCCTCATGTGAGAACTTGAGCATGTGCCTATGTTTTTGTCTACAGCGATGACTGAGGTAACCAGGAAATGCAAACCTAATTCAGGAACCCAAATCTCATCTTCCTGTTCCAGATACCATCCAAAATGTCTGGTTTCAGAGACCTAAGGAAACCACCTGTTTAGAACAATTAAACTAAGAGACGAAGTTCATGTGGTTTCCTTGCGTTTAAGGTATCTCTAAGGGCACAATCAGCCTTTCTGGACTGGAATATCCAGGTGAAGAATTTTCCAGAACAGATAAATCTGGAACAGCTATTCAGAAACAGTCAACTTAGAGCCTTGCCAGGCACAGAGCAGCCTCCTGCGCTGGTGGGATCTGCAGCTCGCCCAGGGGGTCTGTAAGGGCTTGCTGAGCAGAGGTTGGGTTTAGAGCAGGGTCTGACCCATCTTTCTGGGCACTTGCCTGGGCTCCACTGAATGGCCCTGTGGGGTGGCCACTGACGGTGGGAGCCAGCCAAAGGGACAAGCTTAGAACATAGAATCGTTTAGGTTGGAAAAAAGCAACAATTCCTTCCCATAGCGGCTGGTTTTAGCATGACAAGAGCACTGCAAGCTAACACTGATGAGAACTAGTGGGTCATTTCTAGCAACACAAGGAAGCCAATACCAGGGCAGAATCTCCTTAAGACTAAAACTGTGGAGCTATTGCATTCTCACAGTCTTTCGCAGCATATTTGTGACATACCTAGCTTTACAGTGTAGAGAGCAATTATAATTTAATTTTTGTATATTCAGGGTCATTAATTGCTCGCATTATCTTACCCCTGTGCTCAATGTACCTCTCATTGCCTGTAGAATTTTCTGAACCTCAATGGGAAAAGAACTATTGCACATTTTCAGTGAATTAGGAATGTTATTATTGCTGATAAAACATTAAGCATGTTGTGAAATGGTGACATAAAAACCAAAGAAACAATTGCTTATTTCCCTTTTGATTCTGGGTAAGTTTCAGTGCTCAAGGAAGTGAAAATCTCTCTAAATTTCATGAAACTCACTGCATACTTCATATACCAACTTCCATGCTCATGGGAGAGGTCAAGATGAGGAAAAAAAGGGATATGTTACTCTTACAGCACAGATCCTGCTGCACCCTTGTACAGAGTGATATCTGTATAAGGGATCGCCTCTGCTAGTCATCTGAGTCAAGATGCACTTGTTCCACAGATGCTGCATTAAATGTGTATCCCCAAGGCTCTCAAATCTAATCCAGTCTTGACATGACACTCTGGAATTTAGGCACACCAGAATTTAGGGCTGAAACAAATCTCCTGGGCCATAGGAAGTATGCTTCTGCAAGACCATGACAGGGTGGAGGAAAAAAAATTACAGGAGACATTAGAGGCCAATTTCTCTCTAAGAGGACCCATAATTCTGAATTTGGAGACCCACATTATCCGTTCCAGGGCAACAATGCTCTGAGCATGTATCCCTGTTGCCAACCTGCAAATGGTGCCAGCACGGTGCCAGCAAAGGGAACAACAGGTTCTGATTCATTACCACACTACCCCAGTTTTATCTTGCTGTTAACTGCTTGGGTTTGGGGATTTTTTTTTATTGCAGTAACGGCTGTATCACACCAACCCCAGCACACTTCATTCATGCTGCATACGCATTGCCATAGTTTGCTTTCTTTAATTTTAAGGAATGGCAATGTGTTTCTGTTACCATTTGTGCTATGATTTTGCTCTATATCTGGATTTTGATCTAGCATTATGCCACATGTCTGATCCTGCATCAGCTCCCCACTATGGCCCACTTGACCCTCTTTTATCTTCCTCTGATGCTCCTATTCCTTTCTAGCAAGTTGAGTGACACGGTCACTTTGTTATCCCTATGTCTTGGTTTTCCACCCGTGGCTGGGCTGCATCCGTCTCTGAAGGCAGCTTTGGAGCTGGGGTAGGATCAGAGAGAAGGTGTGAAAGGCTGGGGAATGGGGTGCCACCTTCATCCGCTTTGATTCACTTCTGGACTTGTAACAAAACTCGATTAAGGCAACCAGCATGGCTAGTCCGAGCCCACCGATGAGGATATAGAAAACCCCCGCCACATTGCTGAGACTCAGCGCACTCGTCTTGTCCTAGAAGAGAAAGGAGAAGGGAGGGAGGGGAGGGCATGTGGGAAGGAGAACAACAAAATTAATATGAGATTGCTCCGGAAAGGATGCTGCACAATATAGCAATGTTGGCATTACATCATCTCCCTCTTTAAATGAACAGGTGACATTTCTAAGAGCATTTTCAATTTTTAATTTGGTGTCTAGTAAATCTAATGTTTCCCTCACATAAACAAATAAACATTTCTTCAGCAATGTGACTCTTTGTAAAGGTTTGGGATCTCCGTTTTTCAATCAGCTAACTTAAATGCTTATTTTACCCAAAATGCCTAGTTTAAATTATTGATTAAAGAAGAAAAAAAAAAAGTTCTCTGCCTCTGTGACATTTGCTTGTCCCTGATGCCTCGCCTGAAATAACCCATTCTCTTGGAAATGCTCTTTCCTTCATTCCTAGATTGTTTCCCCCGCAAATTCTGTTGCTGAGCAACACATCGAAATGGCTGGGTTTTTTTCTTTTTTTTTTTTTGTTTTCCTCTTCAATACCAAGGTTGAGGTGACACCTGAGCTGTCCTCAGAAACTCATTTGATTTCTGTGTAATAAGGCAGTTATTTCATATGCAATCAAGACCCGTTGATGCATGTCTAAGCTAATTATTTGCTTGGCAATAAATAGGGCTGCTAATGGACCGCAACTCACAGTCAGCAGTTACATTCTGATTTTACAATTGCTTAATGAATCGTCACGGCTCTCTGGGGAAGAGGTGAGTCTCAGAAAGACTCATTTCACTGCCAGGGAAACTGAGTCCGCACATCTAACCCTGATGTCACTCAGTGCAGCGCTCAGAACCTTCTCCTCCATGCTGACCAGGTGGAGTTGGAGTGTTGGGATAATCTGGGCAGCAGCAGGACCCAAAAGCTTGGCTTAGCTCCGTGTACGAGGCTCCTGTTTCTAGGACACGCTTTCTCTATAGTGCAGACAGAGGTCCCCTGCTCCGTGCTTGTCTCTGCTTTGCAGTATCGACTCAATACCTATTTGCTGGTACAGAATCCCCAGGGCAAGCACAACAGGACAGTGCAAATCTGTTGGAGCGACCAGGGTCTGACCAGCATTGACAGCCCCGCTCCCTGGACGTGGGAGGAAAATTGCATATGGATCATTTGAGATGCAGCCACATAGTTAAAAAATAATATTTATGCCTGTAGAAGTGTCTGCAGTTGGGAACGAGGCCTCTGCACGGTTCTTGGTGTTCCCTGCTACTCCATGGACACGTGGACTGGTGGGTGGCACAGCTTGTTCCTTGCCCTTGTAGGACAGTTGATTCACTTGCTTTGCTTGGCAGGTTTTACGATAAGCAACCCACGCTTTTCAGGATGGGCAAGGATTCAGGAAGCAGAAAACTATATTGGAGCGATGTCGAAAGGGTCCAAAACCAAACACCAACAGGAGCACGGAAGGTTTTGATTCAAGAGCAGTCTGCTGGGCACCGGCACTGTCTTTCAGGCAAGTATGTTTTGCAAAAGGATTCTGTCTTTTGCAGTATTAGGGTTTGATGGCAAAAAAGTTAATGCACAAAGCATGAAAACCTTTAAATTTTCAAAATTCAAAGAACTCTCCTGTTACAGAAGAGAACTTAACTTTTTTTTTTTTTTTTTAATAGGAAGAAAAGAGGGTTCCAGTCAAGAATACTAAAAAAAAATTTTTTTTTCTATTGCTCCTTCATCTGGCCCCACTGCCCAAGTGAGCTACAAACTTCTGCCCAGCTGGAGCTCTTGCCACAGGCTCCAGTGCCACGAGGAGCAACTTTCCAGCCTGAACTCTGTGCTGAAAGACGCTGAGGTTTGGTTAGGGGCAACGCCTGCAGAGTTCCGGTCACTGGAAAAAAACTCCACAAGTGATTTCATTTTCCATGCTTCGCTGATTGACATCGCTGCCAAGACATGGGCTGCTGTCACCGCGTGCATTGCACCGCTGCAGACGTGATGGTCGCTGCTGGTGGACAGGTTTGGTTTTTCCCTTGTATAACCTTCATACACTGGTCAGTTTGTAATCTTGCTGATGCCTCCTGTGCGCTCTCTCTGTAATGAGAGATTTCTGCAAATATCCTCTTAACTTCTGCAGTTTCCATAGTTGAAGGATTATTTATCTGGTCTTTTATAATCTGCCTTCATGCATTTTTTCCCCCAGGCTTGACTATGTTTGTTCAGTCTTCTCTTCTCTACAGATTACTGGGTATACTTTTAAGCACCAGCTGAAAAACGTAGGGAGTTTTTTAGTGACAATTTAGAAAAGCAGAGCAATTACTCTGAGAATACTGGGTTACAACACATCAGGTACTTTGCCTCTTCAAATTCAGTTTGAAGGGGCTGCACCAGCTTCAGGGAGGGACAAAGACACTAGAAGTGGGCTGCCCTCCCTGACATCCTAATCTTTTAGCCTGGTTCCTTAATGAAAAGTGGCTGATTAGGACATGCTCTGCGCTTAGGGAGAAGGATGGGGACAGGCAAGGAGGTGGAGCAGCCTATTTGTCTGTGTCTTACTAATAATTTTCAGCCCATACTTTCACCTTGATTTGACAGGCTTGGAACCTCCAAGCTTTGTGAAAAAGAATGACACTGCAGAGAAGAGAAAACCTATTAATGCTCTCACTCAAATAAATGTATCAGTGCAATCCATACTAGGCATCAGAGACTCCACATGGGTCTTTGACTTGCAGCCATAGATCCTTAGGAAACCCGGCTTCCTTGGCTTTGCTGGGCACGGGAAGACATAAATTTCAAGTTTTATTGGCCACAACATTCTTGTATTTCCACCCCCAGTTTGGGGGTCATGGTCCAACAGGGCACCTTCTCAGCCGGCTGCAATGGCAGAGCGGTCTGGCAGCCAGGAAAGGCTGTTGGTTCTTAATTTCCACTTTCCTCCTGATGCCAGCAGCAAATCGACCAGTAAGAGAGAGGAGCTAACCCAAAGCAGTTTCCTGCCCCGCTATTTCATACAATTAATTTCAGAGCTGTTGTATTTTTCTTGCATTTACTTTGAAGTAGCATTATTATTATTATTATTATTATTATTATTATTACTATTATTACTGTTATTACTACTATTACTGTTATTATTGGGACAATTTGAGTGAACTGAAAGTTGCCTTATCCAGAAGGCAAAGGAAAGCACAGTGAGGCTCAGCGGTGGGCAAACCTGACGGGAGGGAGAGAGCAGCCTGAGTTTCACCTCTGCCACCATAACAAGGTTTCTCCCAAGGAGCCTTTGGCACGGGCAGCTTCAGGAGGGCACTGAGGAGCACCGAACTGCGGGAGCACGCCTAATGACACAGCCTGCTATCATGAGCCAAGCTGAGAAGTGATATTGCTCCTGTGTTGTCACTTGACTTCTTGCTCATCCTCTCCTTTTCCTTTTTGTTTCTTTCCTTTTCCCAGCAGGACATGCAGAGACGTTCTCCGGGTTAGATTGGCATCTTGTTGCTCCCATCAGCTGCAGGACCAGACCCACACGAAGCGTAGGAAATGCTGCATGCCCCACTGAGGCTTTGCCTGCTGTTTCTGTGCACGCTCCTGCCCTGATAATGCTCATAATAATAATAATAAGTCCCAAATTATGCTAACTGCTTGAGAGGACCCTCCCTTCCTCTCTGCTCGGGCTCTGTGACACCAGATGCTCTCCTGCAGAGCTGCCCATCACCGAACCAGCTTGTTAGTGGGAGTGTAAATGTCACCGCTCGTCTCCCGCAGCGGCAGAGCGCTGACGTGGGGGGAAGATTGGCAGGTGAAAAGAGAAAGAAAAACGCATCTTTCCGAATGCCCGGCCTTGTTGCTGCAGCAACCAGGCACCTTCCCGTCTGTTCCTCTCGAACGTGGCACCATGTCCATCATCCTCTGTGTCATTATTTATCCTCCTTGGCTGAAAGGCATTAGGGCCAAATTTGCCTGGTTTCCCAACAGGGCTGGTCCTTTCTTTTACCCTGCATGACCAGAGCCTGTTGACAGCACCTCGATGGCACCTTGAGTTGTTGCGGTCTCCATAGAAGATGAACTGTCCTTAGAGCAGGTGGTAGCTCCAGAAGTTGAGCTTTTACACCAAACGCTGGTCCAACTTTATTGGGGCAAGGCCTGAGGCTCAGCAATGAAGGACATACTGCTGGCTGTTGACTCTGAGCACTGCTGTGAGTCTGCCAGGGGATGGGTAGGAGCACATGGATGGCTGGCTGTGGGGATGAGGCTGCCCAGCATGAAAAGACACCCTTGATTTGGGAACCAGCCAATTCCCTGCAAAGGCAGGGCAAGGCGGTAGCAGGATTTGTTCCCTATTTTTTATTGTTTTTTTAAACAAAAGCGCAGTTCTTGCAACTGGAAAAGAGGACTGGGAGATCTCTGTGGCTTTGATGAAGGTCCTTTAATTGCATGAAGTGACCTGGCTGCCCCTGCAAGCAGGTTGCACCTTGACATACTGGTCCTGAAAAAATCCTCCTTTTGCCCATCGCCTTGCAAAAGCCCCAGGGAAGAGGAGAATCACATCCATCTGGCCTGACATTTAGTGTCCACCTTGTCATTACCCTCCAACAACCCAAGGCATCCCTTTCAAGCCCACATCATATTTCATAGCCTGCAAAAAAAGGTGATTATCCCATGCTTGTTCATAAGATGGGGTCCTTCTAGGGAACCGCCTAGTTACAGAGTGTCTGTCTCTCTTCTGGGCTTATTTCTGCTGTGGCAAGTAGAGGGGGAGTGCAGGAAGGCTGGGAGACAGGACCAGGAACTGGTGGATGGTTTCTAGCTACGTGAAGTTCTGGAGGTGCATGTGCAGGGAGAAACCTCGAGCTTGTGGGAAGGGGTGGCTGCCACGGGTTTACTGTGGGGACAAGAGCAGCAGGAACATTGCTGCCCAGTGCAGGACACTGCCTGGGATTTCCCACAGCATGGCAATGCAGCTGGGGCTTTGGTGGTCCAGGATCAACAGCCCCTGAGCGCAGTTGTCCAGCACCTCCTGGGGTAGCATAACATATCCAAATATTCAGCAAAGCAGGAATATTTGCTGCTGGAGTTTTAGTTCAGATCCACTAATGTATCTACTGTTTCTTTATAGGGATTTCTCTGGATAAAAACTAGGTGGGCAATAGATAGGTAAACAGTCAGAATAAAAACAGGATGCACAGAAGTCGGCTACAGGCATGCAGCATCATCTGGGGCCAATGAACATAAGCCTGGGAAACACCAGAGGTTTTACTTGGCTCTGGCTAGAAACCTTGCATACAAACCTTACATCCAGCTAGCCCCTCATCCCTCTTCATTAGCATTCATTTATCCTTCTGAAAGTCCACTAACTGCAAACTAAGCTAAGCTTGACAATAGACAGAAAGGGGAAGGTTTTGATACGCCTGTGGGAGGAAAGATATGGAATGGCCTCCAGTCTCCCAAGCTTTGCTCTGAAGCTTGGCTGTTAGAGGGGAGGTGTGTGGTCCGGCTTCAGCCCCCAAAGCACAGGTGGGTTTTGTGCCCACCATGGGCAGGATGGGGGAAGCTGTGCCTGCTGCTCAGCCCTGCCTGGCCTGCCTCATCCCTGGCACCGAGGGCACCGTGGGGAAAGGGGGAGAAACTGCTCATGCAGCAGCTGGGCAGCTCGGCTTGTTTGCAGTAGGTGCAAAAGAGCCCAAGAAGCAAAAATGGATTAAAACCAGGTGGGCAATAGGTAGGTATGTTTGCCTGGCTGCATTCATGAGAACAAGTGAGCAATGCAATTGCTCGGTCTTTCTGTAGGTGGGAGAGTGTGTCTGGTAATATTAAAGTTGTTTTCTCTTACTGTTGTTTCCTCTTACTGTTGTTTCATATTGCACTGCTGTTGCAGACATGGTGGGGACGCTGAGCAAGGAACAGAGGTGCGACCCTTTCCTGTAACAGCTGAGACTCTTCGCTGCGATCTTCCACTCCCATTAAAAGCCTACATGGTTTTAAGGCTTGTGCCTACTGATTTCACACATGGAGTTTCAAGCAGCTCTCATGACTTTAGGATCCAATCTCATTTATTCACATGTGATTCACATGTGTGTGATCGAGTTTTTCAAGCACATGTAAATAACATGTGATCAATATTGAGGTCATACGATCCACATAAACCCATGTGCCCCAAACCTTCTGTTTCTGTCCCTATTGGTTATCCTATTGTGTGGAATGAAGCACTACATCTACTACTTCTTTTTTTCCCCACCACAGTAGTGATAAAGTACAGTATCGTAGGGATTTTGTTTTAAACTAAACTGATTTCACATCCATTTCCTTATGGGCATTTTATCAGCTATGGGGTTTCTCTAGCACTGATGCATGCAGGCTTGTGGTGAAGGTATTGTGGAAGCTGTGGCAT